>NC_141876.1:54062500-54383437 GCF_056163025.1 Triticum urartu
ATCTGCTTCCCTCCCAGCAATTTCAAGCACTCTTTGACTCTCTTTTCAAAGTCCTTTTCATCTTTCCCTCGCGGTACTTGTTCGCTATCGGTCTCTCGCCTGTATTTAGCCTTGGACGGAGTCTACCGCCCGATTTGGGCTGCATTCCCAAACAACCCGACTCATTGACGGCGCCTCGTGGGGCGACAGGGTCCGGGCCGGACGGGGCTCTCACCCTCCCAGGCGCCCCTTTCCAGGGGACTTGGGCCCGGTCCGTCGCTGAGGACGCCTCTCCAGACTACAATTTGGACGGCACAGCCGCCCGATTCTCAAGCTGGGATGCTCCCGGTTCGCTCGCCATTACTAGGGGAATCCTTGTAAGTTTCTTCTCCTCCGCTTATTTATATGCTTAAACTCAGCGGGTAGTCCCGCCCGACCTGGGGTCGCGGTCGAAGTGACGTGCGCTTTGTTTGCTGGGTCATTTTGAGGCCATCATGCCGGCTGCACGTCGGATGCACTACGTTGATAAAGCGAGGACGCCCACCATGCGCTGTGTCCAGCGCGGTACGCCGGCAGCCCGATCTTCGGTCCACCGCCCCTTGCGAGACGAGGGACTAGATGACGCATCCTGATTCCCGATGAGGGGATTGGGAGCGTGTTTTGGCGTGACACCCAGGCAGGCGTGCCCTCGGCCGAGTGGCCTCGGGCGTAACTTGCGTTCAGAGACTCGATGGTTCGCGGGATTCTGCAATTCACACCAGGTATCGCATTTCGCTACGTTCTTCATCGATGCGAGAGCCAAGATATCCGTTGCCGAGAGTCGTGTGGATTAAATAGCTTTGCAACACAAGGGATGGCTAGCAAGCTAGCCATGCCCCCGGGTTAGGCACAGTGTTCCTTGACGCCTTCGGCGCCGTGGGTTCTTTTACCCCGAGCCCCCACCCACTCCGAGGAGGGGAGGTGGTCGAGGCATTGGCCGAGCGACGAACAATGCCGTCGCCGACGGATTGGATGACGCGTGCACGGTCTGTTTTGGTCAGGGTCACGACAATGATCCTTCCGCAGGTTCACCTACGGAAACCTTGTTACAACTTCTCCTTCCTCTAAATGATAAGGTTCAATGGACTTCTCGCGACGTCGGGGCCGGCGAACCGCCCCCGTCGCCGTGATCCATAGCATACCCTGCAAAAACAAGTTAGACGTCCTCTAATTGTTGTTGCATGTTTTACGTGGCTGCTATGGGTTTCTAGCAAGAATGTTTCTTACCTACGCAAAACCACAACGGTGGTATGCCAATTGCTATTTACCCTTCATAAGGACCCTTTTCATCGAATCCGATCCGACTAAAGTGGGAGAGACAGACACCCGCCAGCCACCTTATGCATCAAGTGCATGTCAGTCGGTGGAACCAGTCTCACGTAAGTGTACGTGTAAGGTCGGTCCGGGCCGCTTCATCCCACAATGCCGCCGAATCAAGATAACTAGTAACGGCAAGCAAATTGAACAAATCATCGCCCACAACTACTTTGTGTTCTACTCGTGCATAGAATCTACGCATAGACCTAGCTCATGATGCCACTATTGGGGATCGTAGCAGAAATTCAAAATTTTCCTACGTGTCACCAAGATCAATCTATGGAGAGACTAGCAACGAGAGAGAGGAGTGCATATTCATACCCTTGAAGATTGCAATGCGGAAGCGTTACAAGAACGCAGTTGGTGGAGTCGTACACGTAGCGATTCAGATCGCGATCGATTCCGATCTAAGCGCCGAACAACGGCGCCTCCGCGTTCAACACACATACAACCCAGTGACGTCTCCCATGCCTTGATCCAGCAAGGAGAGAGGGAGAGGTTGGGGAAGACTCCGTCCAGCAGCAGCACAACGGCGTGGTAATAGTGGAGGAGTGCGGTACTCCAACAGGGCTTCGCCAAGCACTACGGGAGACGAGGAGGGAGAGGGGTAGGGCTGCGCCAAGAGAGAGATCAAATCACATATGTGTTGTGTAGCCCCATACCTCAAGTATATATAGGGGGAGGGGAGGGGCTGCGCCCCCTCTAGGGTTCCCTCCCAGCCCTAGATCCCATCTAGGGTGGCGGCCAGAGGGGAGAGGGAGAGAGGGGGGCGCCCTAGGGTGGGCCTTAAGGCCCATCTGGACCTAGGGTTTGCCCCCTCCCACTCTCCCTGCGCCTTGGGCCTTGGTGGGGGGCACACCAGCCCACCTAGGGCTGGTCCCCTCCCACACTTGGCCCACGCAGCCTTCTGGGGCTGGTGGCCCCACCTGGTGGACCCCCGGGACCCTCCCGGTGGTCCCGGTACGTTACCGATAGCACCCGAAACTTTTCCGGTGACCAAAACGGGACTTCCCATATATAAATCTTTACCTCCGGACCATTCCGGAACTCCTCGTGACGTTCGGGATCTCATCCGAGACTCCGAACAACATTCGGTAACCGCGTACATACTTTCCCTATAACCCTAGCATCATCGAACCTTAAGTGTGTAGACCCTACGGGCTCGGGAATCATGCAGACATGACCGAGACATCTCTCTGGTCAATAACCAACAGCGAGATCTGGATACCCATGTTGGCTCCCACATGTTCCACGATGATCTCATCGGATGAACCACGATGTCAAGGATTCAACCAATACCGTATACAATTCCCTTTGTCTATCGGTACGATACTTGCCCGAGATTCGATCGTCGGTATCCCAATACCTTGCTCAATCTCATTACCGGCAAGTCTCTTTACTCGTTCCGTAACACATCATCCCGTGATCAACTCCTTGGTCACATTGTGCACCTTATGATGATGTCCTACCGAGTGGGCCCAGAGATACCTCTCCGTTTACACGGAGTGACAAATCCCAGTCTCGATTCATGCCAACCCAACAGACACTTTCGGAGATACCCGCAGTGCACCTTTATAGCCACCCAGTTACGTTGTGACGTTTGGTACACCCAAAGCATTCCTACGGTATCCGGGAGCTGCACAATCTCATGGTCTAAGGAAATGATACTTGACATTAGAAAAGCTTTAGCATACGAACTACACGGTCTTGTGCTAGGCTTAGGATTGGGTCTTGTTCATCACATCATTCTCCTAATGATGTGTCCCGTTATCAATGACATCCAATGTCCATGATCAGGAAACCATGACCATCTATTGATCAACGAGCTAGTCAACTAGAGGCTTACTAGGGACATGTTGTGGTCTATGTATTCACACATGTATTACGGTCTCCGGATAATACAATTATAGCATGAACAATAGAAAATTATCATGAACAAGGAAATACAATAATAACCATTTTATTATTGCCTCTAGGGCATATTTCCAACATCAATGTCTTTTCATGGTCGAAGAGACGGCCAGACAGATGACATGGCACAAAGGGGGCAAAAGAACCAAACTAGATGCAGATGGGAATCTGATGATGGTACAAACATCAGATGGTGAAGCGTGGAAGCTCTTCGATGCATTATATGCAGAAAAATAGCAGATCCAAGGCATCCTCGAGTCGGCATCAGCACGGATGGGTTCAGTGTGTTTGGTCTGATGGCAACCCAATACAGTTGTTGGCCCGTATTTGTCTTTCCACTCAATCCCCCCCCCCGGACAGATTATGCAAATAAAGACATTTTTCTGATGTTGATAATTCTAGGGCCGAACTATCCGGGGAAGAATATGAATGTGTATATGCAGCCGCTTAAGGACGAATTGCAAGAAGCTTGGGATAATGGGTTCAAGACATACGACACCTTTAACAAACATAACTTCGTAATGCGTGTCTGGTACATGTACTCGATGCATGACTTGCCAGTGTAGCGCTATTCGTTGGCTGGTGTGTGCATGGAAGGTTCACGTGCCCCACATGCAAGGCAGCTCTTGAGTTTCGTTGGCTGCAGGCGGGTCGCAGTTTTTCTTGCTTCGACTTGCATAGACAGTTCCTGGATCCTCGTCATAAGTTCAGGAAAGACAAGAAGAACTTCATGAAAGGTAGAGTTGTCAAAAACTCTGCACCACCTCCATTGACAGGCCAAGAGACCCTGGATCAGTTAAACGCTTTCGAGCTAGATCCAGAGCGTCCAGGGTATTTCAAGGGGTATAATTCGAAACATGTCTGGACTCACAAGACATGTTTGTGGGATCTGCCTTACTTCAAAGACCTCCTTTGCCCATACAACATCGACGTGATGCACACTAAAAAGAATGTCACCGAGGCACTTTTTGGTACATTGTTCGGCACGGACGGGAAGTCAAAGGATAATACTAAGGCTAGAGTCGATCAGGAGGCGCTATGTGATAGACCATTACAAAACATGCAAGAACCGAAAGGAAAGCAAAACTGGACGAAGCCAAAGGCATGGTTCAATCTTGGAAGGTCAGCTATGAGGGAAATTATCTTGTGGGTGAAAATGTAGTTGATGATGACCATAACTTCGTGATAGCACACTACGAAGCCAAAAATCGCCATTTGCATAATCCGAAGCCTCGGTACAATGCTGGCGACCCTAAATCCAACGACAACCTATTCAAAGGGAATCTCGCACCAACCGGTTCTTCAAAACCAATATCGTTGGATGTCTAAGAATGGCGGACAATTTCGTTGTATATATTCACCAACCTAATAGAAGTGCGGCCGTACATCGAGTAAGTTCTCGCGTACATCGTTTCGCAACTTCTAATTCCTTTGAACTGCTCTTATTCCCGGATATTTTTTGATACAATTGATATGTTGCCAAATTCTCGGATGGAGCGGTGATCCAAAAGGAATCCATCAAATAGTATGAGCTTCTGGAAAAGCAAGGAAGCGGCTTTCCCGGTTTCATCTCTTGGTTCAAACAAACGGTAATTTCCATTAGGCCATTCTCGTTTCTTCGTCTAATTTGCGGCTAATGCAATAATCATTTCGTATTAAACTTGTAGGCTAATTCAGAGTCTATGGATGCCGAATTGAGACAAGTCGCTAATGGTTTTGACTTTAAGGTCCGTTCATTTGACAAATACGACATCAACGGGTATCGCTTCCGTACCTACGACAAAGAGCTATCTATGACCGACCGAAAGTCTACAAATTGTTGTGTCTCTGCTATCAGCGATGGAGGTATCGAGTATTATGGGAGAGTTGAAGCAATTTATGAACTTCTATTCTATGGTCAAAACGCACCGAACGTCGTAGTCTTCAAATGTTACTGGTTCCAGCCGAAGGAGACTAGAAGGACTCATGAACATACAGGGCTAGTCGAAATCAAACAAAGCACCCATTTAGATGTTCTCGATGTCTATATTACGACTCAAACAGGCGACCCCAGTTTTCTATCTATCATGGGCCTGCCAAATCGATCCAAATCTGAATGGTTGGGATGTCGTTTATGAAGTGCCGCCGCGTGTTAGACCACCTCCCCCCAATGAAGAGGATTATGAACCTCACATTCACCCAGGCACATATGAAGGTGAATTCTTCCAAGAAACACGTCTTTCTAAAAAAATTCTTCAAGAAATGCTCTACTTCACACCAGAACATTGAAGTAGACTGCGACTGTGAACCCGACTTCACCCCCTAGCCTGAACAAGAAGAGGTTACTGCTGCGGATGACTTGTCAATGCTTGATCGATTACGTAAAGGGGGCCTTCCACATGTTGATGTCGTTGAACCCAATGAGCACTTCATTCATGATAGTGATGATGATGATGATGCATTTATTGATCCCAGAGCATTTATTGAACCCGAAGATCTAGATTATTATTAGGTATTCAATTTTTTATGTTGTACTTGATTTATATATTTACTTATATGATTGTATGATTTATATAGTTACTTGTATAACTTTCTTACTTTGTATGATTGTTTGTTATACACAGTGCCATGGTCTTGATATCCGTCCCCGTCGGCCCTCGCCCACTTTATGATTCAGATGTGGTAAATTATCTTTTATAACTATTTGTTGCATTTTACATTTATGACAATTATGGCCATCAAGTTGACATAGAGATATTTTTATCTAGGAGGTATGTGAACCGGAAATTGCAACTGACCCTCTTGTCGAGAAGTTAAATTTAATTGAAAAATAAAATGAGTATTTAAAATAAAAAATTAAAAGAATTGAATAAGAGAAGATGAAATTGGAGTTGTATGCTATCGATGTCATCGATGATCACAAGATGAAGATGAATGCAATGCGCTTGAAGATTAAGAAGATTAGAAAATATGCCATTGATAATGAGGCTTGGTATCATTATGCCGTTGCATCAATTGTTACCTTGGTTGCGATCTTCATCGCATTTGTTGTGATGAGGGTAAGTTTTCTCTAGTGTTTTGCTTAACAACTGCATACTTAGCTTATTTTCCTCCTAAATGGGATAATTACCTAAGTTAGATAAAAAATGAGCTTTACTTACGTAAGTTGGCTCGAAAATGGCATCATCACCTAGGTTAGCACAAAATTGACCTATACTTACCTTATTTTTCTCCAAATTGACATAATAAGCTTAGTTGGCTAAAAATGACATGATTAGCTATGTTAGCTCTAAAATGACACAAATAAGGAATAACAAGAAGAAAACAAGAAAGAGGAGAAAAAGAAAGAATAGAAGAAGAAAAAGAAAGAATAAAAGAAGAAGAATGAGAATGAGAATGAGGAGGAAAGGGATAAAAAGATAGAAGAGAAGAAGAAAGATGATAAAAGAAGAAGAAGAAGAAGAAGAAGGTTTGATTCACTTCATGGAAGCAGCATTAATGGACTGCTAGTGTTTAGTTCTTATTTTCATTTGTATTGGTGAACAATGTAAAACTATGTATGTATATATGGATGAACTCCGTGAAACTATGTATGTATTGGATCTTTTAATCCCCTATGTGTTATGTTGCATTGATGGACTGCTAGATGTTTGATACATGGGTTAGTTTGATGTTGAAACTATATATATCATATATATCTTTTGAAAATGCAGGGATATAACAGGAAACAAAAAATAGCAACAATACAGGCACTTTGCCGCCCGCCCCCGACGACAAAGGGACCTTTGCCGTCCGCTGCCAATGACAAAGAAGCCACGTGGCTGCAACCTGGGAGCAGACCCATTTGGTCAATTTGCCGTCGGTGGCCGACGGCAAAGAGCTGGGTCTGCTGACGCATCTGCTGACGCATCTGCTGACGTCAGGACGGGCAGCTTTGCCTTGTGCTAGCGGGCAGCAAAGGCTGCCGTTAGCCACCTAACGTGACTAACGCATGTTTTTACCGTCCATGTTCTTTGCCGTCCGCCGCCGACGGTAAAGGGCGCTTTGAGGAAACATACGGCAAAGAACATGTTTACCGTCGCTCTCTTTGTCGGGCAAGTTTGCCGTCGGTGGCGGACGGCAAAGAGCTTTACCGTCCGCTTTTGGTGCCTTTACCGTCTGCCATGGCGGACTGCAAATAAGCTGATTTATGTAGTGTCATGAAATTGGTGATGGCGGATAGTTGATAATGACGACGGCGTCGAATCCTTCTCTCCGAAGCCCGGAACAGACTCCAGATCAACCCTCCCGATGAAGAACATGAAGTGGTGGTGGCTCCGTATCGTAAAACATGATGATTTCTTTTCTCTGGATTTTTTCTAGACGAATAGGTACATATGGTTTTGGGACATGCATTGGAGTCACCCTTACGAGTTAATCCCGTGTACGTATGCGTGTCCGTGTAGTGTACGCATGTCATAGTCGGTTTGGGACTTTGGGTAATCTAGCTTCATACTACTCCGCACGGTAAATCTGGTACTCCGTAGCTTTGCGCGTGCACTACTCCGCACGGCCGGGTTTCACCTTCACGCCCGGTGTTAGCTTACAGCACCTCTTTTTACTGCCACGTCGCCAACGGCCCACGGTTTCAAATCAAAAAATAAAAAAGGGAAACGCCGCCGCTCCAACGGCTAGTTCCCCCCAGCCGCTCCCGGATCGGACTCAAAAATCCATCGCCCAACTCGCCACATCCACCACAGCCCACAGCCTCGCCGTAGCACACCATCTCCGACGCCGCCCGCCGCTTTCGCGAGCTTGCTAGCTAGCTATATCGCCGATCCCACCGAGCCGGAACGCGGAGCAAGCGCAGATGGAGATCCCCCGCAGCCTCGGCGCCCAGGACAACGAGGAGGAGGAGGAGTACGACAGCGTCTTCTACGAGGACATCGAGGCGCCCAAGTTCGTCGACCTCACCGCGCCCGACGCCGCCTGCCCCGCCGACGACCCCTCCTGGTTCTGCCTCCGCGTAGGTAAGCAATCAAATCATCCTCCAACCCTCCACAAGCAAACCCCCTCATCGCCGGCGTTCGCCGTCGAATCTGAGACGCAAAGACACCAAATTCGCCTCGCCGCTGATCCGCCACCGCGGCGTATGATATGCAGGCTGCGACCAGAGGCACGAGCACGTCGACCCGGAGGCGCTGCACCGGAGCTTCGTCATGCGGGTAATCCATCCATCCATCGCTCTCCCGAATCGAATCTCGCGGCTTCTCGTGTTTGATTGATGCGCGACTGAATTCGAGGACTGACGGAACCGAGTTGTGATCCGTTCCCCCCGCAGGTCATGGCGGCGAGGAGCCCCAACGTGAGGCTGCAGAAGGCCATCAGCAGGAGAAACCAGAGGTGCGCGTCTCTCATCTGAATCTTTTTCCTTTCTCGCCCGCCGCCGGCCTGAATTACACTGTAATTTAGATCGGATTTGTTGACCCCGTGCAGCTCGACGCTGCCGAAATGCCCCCACTCGGCGCCGGCGAAGCCGCCGAGGACCCGGATGACCAGGCTGAGCCTGGCGACGGGGGCGGCCGAGAAGGCGGCGAGGGCCGGGCTGCAGGGCCACCGGATTCGCAGCCTGAGAGATTCCCCGGTCCGGACCAAGGCGGCGAGGGTCGACGCGTCCAGCGCGAGGAAGAAGGCTCTGACCACGCCCCGGAGCAAGACCGTGCGGCCAAGGCAGGAGCCGTTCCTCAGCGTGAAGCACCAGAAGAAGCCGGTTGCGACGGACGCGGCGGAGATGAGGGGGACCGTGGTGAAGGCGCTGTTCATGAGCACGCCCAAGAAGGAGACGCCGGCGAAGATCCAGGCTCCTCCCGTGGCCGAGGTCTGCTCCAAGATGAAGAAGCTCAACCTGGCGTGCCGGGAGGTGCCTAGCAGGTACCTATCGCAGCTGCCCACGCCGAAGATCGCCAAGAAGTGCGAGGAGACGGCGGCGGTGAAGAGAGTGCAGGAGCCAAGGAGCGGGAAAAAGATGATCCTAGGCTGTTCGGCGAAATGCGCCAACGCCGAAATAAATGAAGGGAGCCGAAGTGGCCGTGAGAACATCAACGCGGATGAGAACTCGTGTAAACGAACTGCAAGGCGCAATTGGGGGCAAGAACCCAAGGAGGTGCTGCAGGGACCACGGGTTGAGGTGGCGGAACCATTGCGGCCCGACATTCATGGCGACGACAAGGAGAATGCGCCGTGCGGTGATCAGCTCGCCGAGCAAGCCTTGAGTCGGGAAGAAGAAGATGAAAACAGCAAGCGGTCTGAGAACAGTGAGAATGCTCCTCAAAAGGTACTGAAACTCTGACGTTAGTGATGATGTTTGCCATGGTTTAGCTGCTGTGGGTAGGATGTGGTGAACCTGAAATGCTGCCATGACTAATTGCAGGTGCTTAAAAGGCAGAACAAGGTAGTGAATGCGGAGCAGGGAGGAAAGCTTAAGAAGAATACCATCCTGAGGCCATTCAGGCTAAGGACTGATGTGAGTTATGATTGCATTGCATCCCACGTTTGCTTGTTTTTGTGAAGGATTTTCACTCGGTTTGCTGAAGGGCCTTTACTCTTTGTGCTGCATTTAGGAGAGACAGGTATTGAAAGATGCAAATCCAGAAAGAAAACCGACGGCGGCCGAGAAGAACGCCATGCCAGCACTGAAGGATGAAAATAGGCGATTGGTGGTAAGTTGAATCAGGAATGCACAACGTTAGATTTCTGATTTCTTGGACTACCACCTATTGGTTACTCAATTGTTCTATGTACTATTGTGATGTGATGCAGCAAACTGGAAGATGCACTGATGGAAAGGAAAGAGAAAAACTGACTTGTGGCGAGAAGCAGGTGAGCATTTCCCGGTCCAAATCAATTTAGTGGTAGTAAAATTTAGAAACACACATGCTGAATTGCTTACTTATCTGTCCATGTTGCAAATTCAGAGGAAACAAATTACACACACTGCCACGAATCGGCTTGGTGAATCCAAAACGGTTTTGAGTAACATCCGGCCCAACAATGTGAGGCCTGCGCTGACTAAAGGAAAAACCATAGAGAAATCACAGAGGGCAGCAGCATCAACGAGAACAGCCAAAATAACAAGGTTTGCAAAACCAAATCAGTTCCTTCCCCTTTCTGAATTTCTGAATTTACACATTGATTTCTGCATTTTAGCACATCATGATATCTTTTCCTTTCCCTGTATTCAGTGGTTTCACAGCACCGTCTCGAATTGGAGAAAAGAGGAAGGCCTCGGTGAAAACATCCAGGCTTCAGGAAGCAGCAGCTTGACTAGAACATGTGGCAAAAAAATTAAAGAAGACAACGATTATATTGTCTGCTCCATCCAAAAGACTGAGTGTGTATCTATGGCGTCGAACTGGTTTTGTGAGTTTTGTCAACTAGAAGTGTACACTAGGGAGGGGGTTGGCCAGGAACTCTCACACCAACAGGGTTCTGTCAAGTTTCCCTGTTTTTGTCCATGAAATTGGTGTGATGAGTAAAACTCTTTGTTCTGTACCATCTTTACTAGACATTCTTTTGTAGCTGAAAGCCCGAAAGAAATTTAATTCAGTGGTGAAATGTGTATCTATGGCATTGAATTGGTTTTCTGAGTTTTGTTAACTGAAAGTGTGTACCATCTGTTTCTGTACTCAAACCGTCAGTGTGAACCGTTGAGTTTCCTTGTTTCTGTACCATGAAATTTGTGAGATAGGTGAAATTGTTTTGTTTTGGTACACCCTTATATACTAGACAAGTAGATGTTTATTCCAAATGCAAATCTGTACTGAAAATCTGTAGTGAAATACAAAAATCCAAGAAAGTTAAGAATTGTGTTCCTTGGTTAGAATTTGGGAAATCAAAACGCATACTGTTCTTGAAAATTAAAATTCCTAATATTGAGGTCCCCTAAAGTTTGAACCTTAAACCCCATGAAACAATGTGCTGTGATAAAGAATCTGCTCTGCTATGTCAATGCCATATTTGACATGGTACTGTGTGTATTAACCAAAGTTTGGTGTCTGTATATGCTGGGTATTTCTGTTTCCTTACTATAAGAACACATCAGGAAGTTGTTTGTAGCCTGCTGACCAATTCGAAAAATCCACGTCACCATATAAAATCGAGAGGGTACACAACAACAACAACAACAACAACATGAACATACGGTCGACATTTTGACTTTACCAAATTACATTTAGCGAAATCATTTTCAGAGGATAGATAATGATCTGTGCTATTTGCCTTTACAATTGTTGTTACAAAAAAATAAGTCATCTAAATATACTTGTGATTGTCAATTGTAACATAAATCTATGAATCACCACCACGTACTTTCAGACAAAGATGAGCTTTCACAGGCTTGTGATCAGAGCTGCTAACACAGTCAAGTGCTTCATATGAACTTAACACCGCATCCAAGCCAGAAGAATTGTCAACCTTGAACAATATCCTATCTGTCCAAGATGGCACTCTGATCTGAGGAAGTGAAGAGCATATGCATAAGACATTATTTTTCCAGAATATGTACAATTTCCTTCAGACAAATTGACATCTTAATATGATACTAACTGAAGGTACCTTGTAACTTGAATCGTAGTTGCTACTTCCGACATTATATTTGTATGTTGGCTTAAAAGACAAGGTCCCTTCACAGTACCCATGGAAGACTTGACCCTTCTCAGCTTCTTGCAGCAGCTGGTCTCTGTCTCTTAGCTTCTGAAATAGCGCATATATGTCAGGCATTTATGTCATGTAAAAATTGAATAGGTCCAGCATACACTTACACTCTGGCGATTCTCCTCGATCATTTTCCTTGCTGGCATCGAGCTTATTCCTTCTAATCTGTAATTCAAGTCACCGAGCCACACTGTTATGTCAGCAGATTTGGCATAATGTATGTCATTCTTGGAGAACAGCGAGTGCGAAATATGCCGGCATTCAGAGTTCCTCTTCTCCACCTTGCGTTCATGGGCTACACTTTAATAAGTTACCTTGTTACTTATTCGTAATAACATTTGAAAGACAACAGTTACTATTGAATTAAATTAATGTTGCTTCCGGTATTAGCACTGAGGTAATAAGACCCAACAATAAGAAATGGATTGACCAGAAGTTGGAAATCAACCTGCAAGATGGCAGGACACAAACACCATCCGGATCCCACTGAAGTTTACGTACATGGCCACAGCTCCTTTCTTCCTCCCAATTACGCCACCGCAGCCTCCGACTGCGTGTTCATCCACCTTCATTTCTGACCAAATTCAGGTATTTAAACAGGACTTATTTGATCAGATTAGAAGTGCTCTTTCAACACCAAGAATATTCAGCTATATAATAACATGATCACCTTTGATGTACGCTTCCGAACTCTTTGCCCCGAAAAGAAACATCTGAATAGACTGCATGGCCTTCTGGCATAACAAGCTGAAATTTTGACAACCATTGCTGTATTTCAGAATAAGGTGAAAACCTTCAAAGTGTTCATAAAAAAAAAGGTTAACGTTGAAGGTCCCTCACATGTGTGTATCAGCCATGGCTTCTTGCAGAACTTGTTCGACGCCACATTTCGGGACTTCTTGCAGCCCCACAACCAGCAAGTCGAACTTCCTGGTGGAGCTCACCAGCTTTCTTATGTCCTCCACAGACATCTTCGCGAAAGAACAGATATTAAACCAAAGGAAATGGCTCAACCACCATCAAGAAGAAAGCAGCCAAGAATATGAGTATATGATGCACCTTGCCATTCATGTTCCATGTGATAATGCAGACACAAAGCACGGAGCTGGCTGTGAACTCGCAAGCTTTCTGAATCCGGATCGTCTTTATGCCTTCATGAGTTCCATCCCCTTCAATGGAAACCATGCCATTGTTGTGCAGATCACCGAATATCCTGCGATCCCATTAGTATATACATCAATCATATGGAATTTCTCAAAAACAAATCAATCATATGGAAAGCAACTTTTAATAAGACTGCATAACTATTTTTTGCAAACAGATAATATACCATTTTGGAAGACTGAAGCTGCTGCAGTTGCCCATGTCTATGTTGGCCGAGCCCTTCCTTTCCGACTATCTTACGGGGAGAAGATTACAAAAGGGGACTTTTTATATAGCGATCTACTCCGAAAGTTCGACGTTTCTTCGCAGAAACCAAATTGATTAGATTTTGAGATGCTTCTGGTCATCACGTTTTCCTGGTCAGCAATTCTGGTGCAAAGTTTCAACATAGCAGTAGAGAAAAGGACAAGTGGAATGCTCAAGACCAGCCACTTGGATTGTATGGATTGGGTAGTTAGGTACTGGATACCTTTGATGTGACAACAAGATCGCCTTTGTCGTCGCATCATTACAAAGGACGCACATGTGAAATTGACTAGACACATACAGAGGACCAGTAGAATTGCTGCCAATAATGCTTGGAGACAAGCATGGCCACAGTTTTGCTTAGCAAGTAACTTCGTTGAACATGAGCTCTCTGATGGAGAAGTTCAATTGGGGAACATGTTGGACTTGCTGTGTTCCTGAAGTTTCACCATGCAAGCCTTGTGCATCACTGAACCGTATAGCCAGGAAAAGCAACCATGTTGTGAAAATGACATCTCTCTCATTTTGTTTTTCTCGTTTTATCCGGTGGCATACATATTTCTAATGAGCAGAAATGTATTGCCCTTTCTCACAAAATGAACAAGTCAGTAACACCCTCAGTGAAGTTAAATCAGCTGGGCTGCAAAATGTATTGCGCCATTTACCGCAAAACAGCTGTATTTACAGGAAGTACATCTCAGAAACAGCATATGGAATCCACTATTTAGAATATATATATTTCAAACAATCTCAGGTTTATCCAAGAGTTGATCGATACCAAAAAAAGGGGGAAACGGTACATAAGAGGGCAGCCTGTGTGTGTAGGGCTGTGGTGGGTGGGATGGCAAAGGAGATGTGTGCAGGAGTGACGGTCTTCGTCAGGTGGTGCTCAAAGTCAGTGGTGATCTAGCACAGCGATCTTCAACGACTGCCCGGCCTGGCTAGGTCACCGAAGAAGAAGGAATCGGCTCATGGTCCTAAAAAACAGCGAGCTCGACATCAAACCCAGACAGCGGGATGGGTGATTTTTTTCAAGTTTGGTTTGGGGTAATGAGGCAACCCTGTTGTTTCAGTGTATTGCTCCCCCAGCTCTTTACCCATTTCATTTGAGCTTATCACCACCATATGGCATGTGGAACAACAGGTTTTCCAAGATCCAGGATCCGTCTGAGCTTTCGAGTTCCGATCAGGATATATCTCAGAGTTTCTACATGCCCTTATCGTTGTTTTCTTATCCAAGGCGCAATTTGCTCCACGGACTACAAATTCGCATGGTTTGCAAAGATGCTGCTTCTACTAGTATCTGAATTGCATAAAAGACAGGTCTATGCTAGTGGCAAGAGGGAACAACCGGAACACATTCAGTATAGCAACGACAAATCACATCCCAGCAATAATGAAATATATGAGGCACGCATCACTGATTGTTAAAAACCCACAAAGTTGCTGGGGCAGTGGCAGTGGTAACCACAACCAACAGAGTTTATGCGAACACTGTCATTGAATTCTCACACTATAGAAAGACGAAATACTAACAAGGAAAACTAATTTCATGTTTGACAAGGTACTTCAAAGTCTGCTCCTGAGAGTAACTTAACCATCCCAGTCGCACCTAATAACAAGGATAAAACACATAGTCAGCATCTGGCTTATTGCAATTGGTATCAAACAAAAATAACAATTCAAATACGTTAATGCAACTATAGAAAGTCCAGAACAAAATCTTGTGGTGCAACCAACTGCTATTACCAATAACTTATCAGGAGATAAAGGATATTAAAACTCAAAACAGTGACAGAACTGAGTAGTTTGCGTTTGTCCACATAACTTCCTAGCATTGAATAATAATGAGAAAACAACGAAGTCTCAGCAATTTAAACAAGAGAAGATCACAGGGGAAGGAAAAAGATGGCTAGTGGTGTGGGGTCTCAGGCAAAACCACGTTCTCATCAGATTATGACTAATGGGCAGGAACCAAGACAATTCAATTCAATTAAACCTTGCACTTAAAATGAACCCAATGATAAGTGCCACATGTGTGGCACGGACCACTCCTGCCCTGATGTTTTTTACAACTAAAGTTGCCATTCAAAAGAAAAAACAAATCCAAAATATAAACTGAAACTTGCCATCCGAAAAGAAAGTTGCCATGCTTTACAACTGATGAAGTTGTCATCCTCCCGTCACTAAACTTGCCATCAAAAACATTCAGAGTTGCCATGTGTCCATGCCACATATGTGGCACTTATCCGGGTCCAAAATGAATTGGGCATAATGACTAGGTCTGTTTCTACAACTCAGAATGTCCAGTCAACATATGAGTATATGACTGATCAAGACCAACCTCAAATACAATTTTTAGTTCTTTCTAAAGCAGACAATAGTTAGCTTCTTCCCAACTTAAATCCAGTACAGTTTTTGCAGCTGTTGTGTTGCCAGTATTATAATGATCTGGTTAATGGGATCATTCGAAATATATATAATGGATAATCCTAACTGCAATGGTCAATTAAAAGATAGCTAACGACAGTCTTAAGAAAACATTACGACTATTATTCTATAAACAGCACAAAAAATGCACAAGCATAACTGACAAGATTCTACCATTCCTTCTTCAGAAGCAATGTCAATAAATAACAAACATTACGGAAGACTTTGCTTATGTACCACAAAGTCAATTCTACAAGAATTGTACTACCTCCGTCTCGGTGAATAAGTCATTCGTGTAGTTCTAGGTCATCGATTTGACGAATTAAATATGTGTTATATGTCATGAAAAGTATATTATTAGATTTCTACACGGATGTAGTTTCTAAATATATATTTTTTGTCACATGTAATACATATTTAGATAGTTAAATTGTCGACCTAGAACTACGCAAATGACTTGTTCACCGAGATGGAGGTAGTATGTAAATATAGAACAATCTAATAGATAATGCTAAAAAGGAAAATTAATATTCAGAACATACTGGATACTGCATCAATGAAGCCATAAAATACAGTTATCATTGTTCTCAGAAAGGAGCCAAGTACCATCAATACATTAATACTTCTTGATTCATTGGCCAAAATTAAACAAGATAACAAATAACAGCAAGAGGTGCAACTGTGATCAAAACAGATAAAATACTCAATCTTACTGCATTTATTAAAAAAAGGGTTATGAACCAATAAATCGATCTTCCAATCACCATAATGATACTGCTAAAACAAGGGATTATAACATAGTTTGAGAACGGCAAATCAGCTAAACGAATTCAATATCACAACCTATCTAAAAGCTAGTTGGACTCTTTAAAACATGCTACTCCCTTCGATCCATATTACTTGTCGCTGGTTCAGTACAAGGTTAGTACAACTTCACAAGTAATATGGATCGTAGGGAGTATAATCTTTACAAAGTTGTCATGAAACATAACTTTTCCTTTCTATCTACTCGTTGAAGGTCATTAGTTAGGTTCAATAATTTCTCAGTTTGCAAATCAGCATTACCAAACTAAAAGATCATTAAAAAACCAACAGATCGCCTGCTTTACACACGAAAGAATAGAATTACAAGCTTTAGCAACCCTAGTAATAAGGACACTCATTAGAATCCGATCTACGGCTACGAAACCCTATGATACCGTACCAAACCGAGCGGCCGCACGACGATCCGAAAACGGATCACACGCGCACCGCACCCAAATCGACCAAACCCTAGAGAAGGAAGAGCGTGGGCGGGAGGAATCACCTAGAGCTCGAGCTTGAGCTCCGTCATGCCGGGCTCGCGGGTGAGGTAGTGGAGGATGTAGGGGGCGGCGCGGATGACGGCGATGCAGCCCGCCATGATGCTGAGATGCAAGCGCAGCTCCTTGTACGCCGCCTCCTTGCTCGGCTTCCGGGGCATCGCGCCTAGAAACATCTTGGCTGTCGTCGGCGGCGAGTTCTCCGGGTTCGAGGGTTTGGGTTGGGGATCTGGATGCGGCGGGGCTGCTGCTGCTGCTTAAACCCTAGGACGATGCGATTGCGGTGGCTAAACTTGGAGAGGAAACGGGTCGTATTTACGCCCGTGACCCTGGCGAACTGCGTATTTCCGCGCACGTTGGGCCCGGCCCAATTACCACGAAATCAGGAGTGCTCCTATTCGGCGCGGAGACCTCTTTTGAACCGAAATAGGAGTCCTGCGAGTTTTTCCTTTTTTTCGTAAATCCGTTTATTCAAATTATGTTTTATCTCTTTAAACCACGTTCAAATCTTGATCCGTTTTCACCTTGGATTCCTCACGTCGAGATCTTCAAAACTAAATCGCTTGTTGGTAGGTTTTCACAAACTTTTTTTCACGAAAAAACCAGACAAAAAACCACACGGGAGCATGTTTTTTCCCTTTCTGAAAACCGTTTCCGAAAGGCACACTCGTGGCTCTTGCGGAAGCAAATCCGTGCTTCTCATGTAAGTGATACCGTGTCTTTCGCGGAAGGAAAAAAACATGATTTTTTTGTTTCGAGAGGCACAGTCACGGAAGCAAAATCATGCCTCTCGCGGAATCAAAACCATGTCTCTCATGAAGGGGAAAAAAGAGTAAACACGTTTTTTTTTAATTTCCAAGAGGCACGGCCGTGCCTCCCGTAGAAGCAAAACCGTGCCTCTCATGAAAGCAAAAAAACATGTTTTTTCATGAGAAAAAAATTTCTGAATTTTTTTTGTTGAAAAGCTAAGAAAGGCCGATGAAAAGCTGAAAAAATGAGAGAGAGAAAAAAATCTGAAAAGCCGAAAATGCATGCAAAAAAGTAAAAAAAAAAACAAAATCCGGAAGGAGCCCCAGAGCGCGACACATGGCGTGCTCTCAGCCCATTCCAAATGATCTTTGAAAAGGTTTCCGAACGAGCGGTCCTCAATTAGTTGCTCCCCTCTGGACGCCCCCATTGGTGTCAATATTTTTATTTTTTGAGAAACATGTAGTCGTCCAATAGGACAGGCTCCGCCTGAAAGCTAGAGAAAATGGGTCGGACCACTCTGCAGTGAGCGGGTCCTTTTTCTCTTTGTTTTTATAGTCGGGCTTTTTTACAAAAAAACTGATGTTGTTTTTACAGACCAAGATATTTAAAACACTCATAAAAATAAAATAAAAATCATAAAATTGTTCAATGCGTGTTTTTAAAATTTTTTAGTATATATTAAAAGAATCACCATATATATATATATGTTAAATATGTATTTAAATTTTTTATCAAGTAACTAAAAAGTTCATAGTATATTAAAATGATTAATTGAATATATTATATAAAATTTAGTGTGTATTCAAACAATGTTACTCGTATATTAACGAACCATTGGCGGTGTATTAAGAAACACAAGAAAGAAAATAAAGAAAAACATCAAAAAAACAACAGAAAAGTTGTAGCAAAATCAGTGAAAAGAAAATCAACGAGAAAAACCCCAAACATTTTCTTGTTGATATGCACTTGAAGCTGAATTAGGTGCATCTATGGAAGAATTGTAATTCGCATTAAAATAAGTGACTTTTAGATTGAGTTGGACTCACTTATTGCTGTGAAATTGATCCAAGCAAAGGAAGTTGATAGATCGATCTACTCGTCGCTCATTAAGAAGATTAGATTCCTCATGTACATTGTAGCCAAAATAAAATTAGTGTTAGCATAACAAAGTTTGCTTGTTTGGAGGCCAGAACTATGACTTGGTTAGGCTCTGGGCCTCATGTTGCTATCAACCTCGCTGCGATCGACTATAATGATCTTTTGAGTTGAGTAATGCATGTTTTATCCCTAAAAAAACAACGGGCATCGTGGTTCTGTTTGCCGCCTACAGGAGGCGAAAAGGATTTGCTTTCGGCGTGTTACACACTGAGTACCAAGCAAACACGTACTTGTGCTTACCACTTGGGCTTGCCTAATACCATGTTTCGGTCATTTTTTTTCTACGATCATTGATTTGAACCGTTCAATCACAATAGCAAAGAATCTCTAGTAGTTTCGAGCCGGTTTTACGAAAAGAAAAATATTGGAGAAACTTTTTAGTGCGGCTACTTTAAAAAACTTAAATAAGTTTGAAAATTGTTGAAAAAATGTTCTCAGATTTGAGAAGTGTTGCAAAATATGAAGAAAATGTTCCTGAGTATAAGAAAATGTTCGCATGGGCGCCCGATCTGAGGGGTATCTTTAGCGTCTGCAATGCGTCTCGTCTCCACCTCAAGGAACGTAATCGCACGTCATCATGTACCATGAGCAGGGCACAGAACGGTTGCCGTCCGTCTGGGACATGTCATGGGGGTGCCCCGCTTCCCCTAATGTATGAGTTTTTGCATGGCGAGTTGTGATGAAAGCTTTGTCTACTATGAAAATTATGTTAGGGATCGTTGTAGAAATTAAAAAATTTCTACGCATCACCAAGATCAATCTATGGAGTAACTAGCAACGAGAGAGAGGGGAGTGCATCTTCATACCCTTGAAGATCGCGAGTCAGAAGCGTTGCAAGAACGCGGTTGGAGGAGTCGTACACGTAGCGATTCAGATCGCGGCCGAATCCGATCTAAGCACCGAACAACGGTGCCTCCGCGTTCAACACACGTGCAGCCCGGTGACGTCTCCCGCGCCTTGATCCAGCAAGGAGGAGGGAGAGGTTGAGGGAGAAGGCTCCAACAGCAGCACGACGGCGTGGTGATGATGGAGTGGCAGTTCTCCGGCAGGGCTTCGCAAAGCTCACGCGGAGGAGGAGAGGTGTTGGGGAGGGGAGGGGCTGCGCCTTGGATGTGGTCTGCAGCTCCCCCCCTTGCCCCTCTATTTATAGGGAGAAGGGAGGAAGGGGGCCGCCCCCTCTAGATGAGATGTAGAAGGGGGCGGCGGCCAAGGGGGAGGGGGCTTGCCCCCCCCCCCCCCCCAAGCAAGGGTGGCACCCCCCCTTTAGGGTTCCCCCCAAACCCTAGGCGCATGGGCCCTAGGGTGGGATGGCGCCCATCCCACTAGGGGCTGGTTCCCTTCCACCTACAGCCCATAAGGCCCTCCGGGGCAGGTGGACCCCCGAAACCCCTCCGGTGGTCCCGGTACAATACCGGCATACCCCCGAATATTTCCGGTGACCGTATGATTGTTGGGGAACGTAGTAATTTCAAAAAAATTCCTACGCACACGCAAGATCATGGTGATGCACAGCAACGAGAGGGGAGAGTGTTGTCTACGTACCCTCGTAGACCGGAAGCGGAAGCGTTATAACAACGCGGTTGATGTAGTCGTACGTCTTCACGGCACGACCGATCAAGCACCGAAACTACGACACCTCCGAGTTTTTGCACACGTTCAGCTCGATGACGATCCCCGGACTCCGATCCAGCAAAGTGTCGGGGATGAGTTCCGTCAGCACAACGGCGTGGTGACGATCTTGATGTTCTACCGTCGCAGGGCTTCGCCTAAGCACCGCTACAATATTATCGAGGATTATGGTGGAGGGGGCCACCGCACACGGCTAAGAGATCAATGATCAATTGTTGTGTCTCTGGGGTGCCCCCTTGCCCCCGTATATAAAGGAGTGGAGGAGGGGGCCGACCAAGGAGGGTGGCGCGCCCAAGGGGGGGAGTCCAACTCCCACCGGGAGTAGGACTCCCCCTTTTCCTATTAGGAGTAGGAGAGGGAAGGAAGAGGAAGGAGGGAGGAAGGAAAGGGGGGCCGGCCCCCCTCCCAATTTGGATTGGGCTTGGGGGGGCGCCCCCTCCCTTGCTCCTTTCCCCTCCTTTCCACTAAGGCCCAATAAGGCCCATATACCTCCCGGGGTTTTTCCGATAACCTCCCGGTGATCCGGTATTGTCCCAATCTCACCCGGAACCTTTCCGGTGTCCAAATATAGTCGTCCAATATATCGATCTTTATGTCTCGACCATTTTGAGACTCCTTGTCAAGTCCGTGATCACATCCGGGACTTCGAACAACCTTCGGTACATCAAAATATATAAACTCATAATGAAACTGTCATCGTAACGTTAAGCGTGCGGACCCTACGGGTTCGAGAACAATGTAGACATGACCAAGACACGTCTCCAGTCAATAACCAATAGCGGAACCTGGATGCTCATATTGGCTCCTACATATTCTACGAAGATCTTTATCGGTCAGACCGCATAACAACATACGTTGTTCCCTTTGTCATCGGTATGTTACTTGCCCGAGATTCGATCGTCGGTATCTCAATACCTAGTTCAATCTCGTTACCGGCAAGTCTCTTTACTCGTTCCGTAATACATCATCTTGCAACTAACTTATTAGTTGCATTGCTTGCAAGGCTTAAGTGATGTGCATTACCGAGAGGGGCCAGAGATACCTCTCCGACAATCGGAGTGACAAATCCTAATCTCGAAATACGCCAACCCAACATGTACCTTTGGAGACACCTGTAGAGCACCTTTATAATCACCCAGTTAAGTTGTGACGTTTGGTAGCACACAAAGTGTTCCTCCGGTAAACGGGAGTTGCATAATCTCATAGTCATAGGAACATATATAAGTCATGAAGAAAGCAATAGCAACATACTAAACGATCAAGTGCTAAGCTAACGGAATGGGTCAAGTCAATCACATCATTCTCCTAATGATGTGATCTCGTTAATCAAATGACAACTCATGTCTATGGCTAGGAAACATAACCATCTTCGATTAACGAGCTAGTCAAGTAGAGGCATACTAGTGACACTTTGTTTGTCTATGTATTCACACAAGTATTACGTTTCCGGTTAATACAATTCTAGCATGAATAATAAATATTTATCATGATATAAGGAAATAAATAATAACTTTATTATTGCCTCTAGGGCATATTTCCTTCAGTCTCCCACTTGCACTAGAGTCAATAATATAGATCACATCGCCATGTGATTTAACATCAATAGTTCACATCACCATGTGATTAACACCCATAGTTCACATTGTCATGTGACCAACACCCAAAGGGTACTAAGGTGTGATCATGTTTTGCTTGTGAGAGAAATTTAGTCAACGGGTCTGCCACATTCAGATCCGTATGTATTTTGCAAATTTCTATGTCTACAATGCTCTGCACGGAGCTACTCTAGCTATTTGCTACCACTTTCAATATGTATCCAGATTGAGACTTAGAGCTATCTGGATCAGTGTCAAAACTTGCATCGACATAACCCCTTACGATGAACCTTTTTGTCACCTCCATAATCGAGAAACATATCCTTATTCCACTAAGGATAATTTTGACCGCTGTCCAGTGATCTACTCCTAGATCACTATTGTACTCCCTTGCCAAAATCAGTGTAGGGTATACAATAGATCTGGTACATAGCATGGCATACTTTATAGAACCTATGGCTGAGGCATAGGGAATGACTTTCATTCTTTTTCTATCTTCTGATGTGGTCGGGCTTTGAGTCTTACTCAATTTCACACCTTGTAACACAGTCAAGAACTCTTTCTTTGACTGTTCCATTTTGAACTACTTTAAAATCTTGTCAAGGTATGTACTCATTGAAAAAACTTATCAAGCGTCTTGATCTATCTCTATAGATCTTGATGCTGAATATGTAAGCAGCTTCACCGAGGTCTTTCTTTGAAAAAACTCCTTTCAAACACTCCTTTATGCTTTGCAGAATAATCCTACATTATTTCCGATCAACAATATGTCATTCACATACACTTATCAGAAATGTTGTAGTGCTCCCACTCACTTTCTTGTAAATACAGGCTTCACCGCAAGTTTGTATAAAACTATATGCTTTGATCAACTTATCAAAGCGTATATTCCAACTCTGAGATGCTTGCACCAGTCCATAGATGGATCGTTGGAGCTTGCATATTTTGTTAGTACCTTTATGATTGACAAAACCTTATGGTTGCATCATATACAACTCTTCTTTAATAAATCCATTAAGGAATGCAGTTTTGTTTATCCACTTGCCAGATTTCATAAAATGCGGCAATTGCTAACATGATTCGGACAGACTTAAGCATAGATACGAGTGAGAAACTCTCATCATAGTCAACACCTTGAATTTGTCGAAAACCTTTTTGCGACAATTCTAGCTTTGTAGATAGTGACACTACTATCAGCATCCGTCTTCCTCTTGAGATCCATTTAATATCAATGGCTCGCCAATCAATGGGCAAGTCAATCAAAGTCCATACTTTGTTCTCATACATGGATCTCATCTCAGATTTCATGGCCTCAAGCCATTTCGCGGAATCTGGGCTCATCATCGCTTCCTCATAGTTCGTAGGCTTGTCATGGTCAAGTAACATGACCTCTAGAACAGGATTACCGTACCACTCTGGTGCGGATATCACTCTAGTTTACCTACGAGGTTCGGTAATAACTTGATCTGAAGTTACATGATCATCATCATTAGCTTCCTCACTAATTGGTGTAGTAGTCACAGGAACAGATTTCTGTGATGAACTACTTTCCAATAAGGGAGCAGGTATAGTTAACTCATCAAGTTCTACTTTCCTCCCACTCACTTCTTTCGAGAGAAACTCCTTCTCTAGAAAGTATCCATTCTCAGCAACGAATATCTTGCCTTCGGATCTGTGATAGAAGGTGTACCCAACATTTTCTTTTGGGTATCCTATGAAGACGCACTTCTCCGCTTTGCGTTTGAGCTTATCAGGTTGAAACTTTTTCACATAAGCATTGCAACCTCAAACTTTAAGAAACAACAGCTTAGGTTTCTTGCCAAACCATAGTTCATACAGTGTCGTCTCAACGTATTTCGATGGTGCCCTATTTAACGTGAATGTAGCTGTCTCTAATGCATAACCCCAAAACAATAGCGGTAAATCAGTAAGAGACGTCATAGATCGCACCATATCTAACAAAGCACGGTTACAACGTTCGGACACACCATTACACTGTGGTGTTCGAGGTGGCGTGAGTAGTGAAACTATTCCACATTGTTTTAACTGAAGGCCAAACTCGTAACTCAAATATTTTACTTCTGCGATCATATCGTAGAAACTTTTATTTTTGTTATGATGATTCTCCACTTCACTCTGAAATTCTTTGAACTTTTCAAATGTTTCAGACTTGTGTTTCATCAAGTAGATATACTCATATCTGCTCAAATCATCTGTGAAGATCAGAAAATAATGATACCTGCCGCGAGCTTCAATATTCATCGCACCACATACATCAGTATGCATGATTTCCAACAAATTTGTTGCTTGCTGCATTGTTCCGGAGAACGGAGTCTTAGTCATCTTGCCCATGAGGCATGGTTCGCAAGCATCAACTGATTCATAATCAAGTGATTCCAAAAGTCCATCAGCATGGAGTTTCTTCATGTGCTTTACACCAATATGACCTAAATGGCAGTGCCACAAATAAGTTGCACTATCATTATTAACTTTGCATCTTTTGGTTTCAATATTATGAATATGTGTATCACTACGATCGAGATCCAACGAACCATTTTCATTGGGTGTGTAACCATATATGTAAATAGAATAACAATTTATTCTCTTACTTAAATGAATAACCATATTGCAATAAACATGATCAAATCATATTCATGCTCAATGCAAACACCAAATAACACTTATTTAGGTTTAACACTAATCCCGAAAGTATATGGAGTGTGCGATGATGATCATATCAATCTTGGAACCACTTCCAACACACATCGTCACTTCACCCTTAACTAGTCTCTGTTCATTCTGCAACTCCCGTTTCGAGTTACTACTCTTAGCAACTGAACCAGTATCAAATACCGAGGGGTTGCTACGAACACTAGTAAAATACACATCAATAATCTGTATATCAAATATACCTTTGTTCACTTTGCCATCCTTCTTATCCGCCAAATACTTGGGGCAGTTCCGCTTCCAGTGACCAGTCCCTTTGCAGTAGAAGCACTTAGTCTCAGGCTTAGGATCAGACTTGGGATTCTTCACTTGAGCAGCAACTTGCTTGCCGTTCTTCTTGAAGTTCCCCTTCTTCCCTTTGCCCTTTTCTTGAAACTAGTGGCCTTGTCTACCATCAACACTTGATATTTTTCTTGATTTCTACCTTCGTCGATTTCAGCATTACGAAGAGCTTGGGAATCGTTTCCGTTATCCCTTGCATATCATAGTTCATCACGAAGTTCTACTAACTTGGTGATGGTGACTAGAGAATTCTGTCAATCACTATTTTATCTGGAAGATTAATTCCCACTTGATTCAAGCGATTGCAGTACCCAGACAATCTGAGCACATGCTCACTGCTTGAGCTATTCTCCTCCATCTTTTAGCTATAGAACTTGTTGGAGACTTCATATCTCTCAACTCGGGTATTTACTTGAAATATTAACTTCAACTCCTGGAACATCTCATATGGTCCATGTGAAGGAAATATGCCCTAGAGGCAATAATAAAGTTATTATTTATTTCCTTATATCATGATAAATGTTTATTATTCATGCTAGAATTGTATTAACCGGAAACATAATACATGTGTGAATACATAGACAAACAGAGTGTCACTAGTATGCCTCTACTTGACTAGCTCGTTAATCAAAGATGGTTATGTTTCCTAACCATGAACAATGAGTTGTTATTTGATTAACGGGATCACATCATTAAGTGAATGATCTGATTGACATGACCCATTCCATTAGCTTAGCACCCGATCGTTTAGTATGTTGCTATTGCTTTCTTCATGACTTATACATGTTCCTATGACTATGAGATTATGCAACTCCCGTTTGCCGGAGGAACACTTTGTGTGCTACCAAACGTCACAACGTAACTAGGTGATTATAAAGGAGCTCTACAGGTGTTTCCAAAGGTACATGTTGGGTTGGCGTATTTCGAGATTAGGATTTGTCACTCCGATTGTCGGAGAGGTATCTCTGGGCCCTCTCGGTAATGCACATCACTTAAGCCTTGCAAGCATTGCAACTAATGAGTTAGTTGCGGGATGATGTATTACAGAACGAGTAAAGAGACTTGCCGGTAACGAGATTGAACTAGGTATTGGAATACCGACGATCGAATCTCGGGCAAGTAACATACCGATGACAAAGGGAACAACGTATGTTGTTATGCGGTCTGACCGATAAAGATCTTCGTAGAATATGTAGGAGCCAATATGGGCATCCAGGTCCCGGTATTGGTTATTGACCGGAGACGTGTCTCGGTCATGTCTACATTGTTCTCGAACCCGTAGGGTCCGCACGCTTAAGGTTACGATGATAGTTATATTATGAGTTTATGCATTTTGATGTACCGAAGGTTGTTCGGAGTCCCGGATGTGATCACGGACATGACGAGGAGTCTCGAAATGGTCGAGACATAAAGATTGATATATTGGAAGCCTATGTTTGGATATTGGAAGTGTTCCGGGTGAAATCATGATTTTACCAGAGTACCGGGAGGTTACCGGAACCCCCCGGGGAGCTAGATGGGCCTTATTGGGCCTTAGTGGAAAAGAGAAGAGGCAGCCCATGGTGGGCCGCGCGCCCCTCCCCTCCCTTGGTCCAAATTGGACAAGGAGAGGGGGCCAGCCCCTCTCTCTCTTTTCCCCCCTCCGTGAGTCCTATTCCAACTAGGATTGGGGGGGGGATGCTACTCCCAGAGGGAGTAGGACTCTCCTGGCGCGCCCCTCATGGCCGGCCAGCCTTCCCCCCTTTAGTCCTTTATATACTGAGGCAGGGGCACCGCAGAAACACACAAGTTGATCCACGTGATCTATTCCTTAGCCGTGTGCGGCGCCCCCAGCCACCATAATCCTCGATAATACTGTAGCGGAGTTTAGGCGAAGCCCTGCTGCTGTAGTGCATCAAGATCGTCACCACGCCGTTGTGCTGACGGAACTCTTCCCCGACACTTTGCTGGATCGGAGTCCGGGGATCGTCATCGAGCTGAACGTGTGCTAGAACTCGGAGGTGCCGTAGTTTCGGTGCTTGATCGGTCGGATCGTGAAGACGTACGACTACATCAACCAAACGCTTCCGTTGTCGATCTACTAGGTATGTAGATCACACTCCCCCCCCCTCATTGCTATGCATCACCATGATCTTGCGTGTGCGTAGGAAATTTTTTGAAATTACTACGAAACCCTACACCATGACGTTCAAAACGTCTTTGAAATCCCGATTCTAAGCTGTTAAGCATGGTGCACTAAACTATCAAGTAGTCATCATATTGAGCTAGCCAAACGTTCATAACGTCTGCATCTGCTCCTGCAATAGGTCAGTCACCTAGTGGTGCATCAAGGACATAATTCTTCTGTGCAGCAATGAGGATAAACCTCAGATCACGGATCCAATCCGTATCATTGCTACTAACATTTTTCAACTTAGTTTTCTCTAGGAACATACAAAAATTAAACGGGGAGCAACATCGCGAGCTATTGATCTACAACATAGATATGCTAATACTACTAGGACTAAGTTCATGATAAATTAAAGTTCAATTAATCATATTACTTAAGAACTCCCACTTAGATAGACATCCCTCTAATCATCTAAGTGATCACGTGATCCAAATCAACTAAACCATAACCGATCATCACGTGAAATGGAGTAGCTTTCAATGGTGAACATCATTATGTTGATCATATCTACTATATGATTCACGCTCGACCTTTCGGCCTCAGTGTTCCGAGGCCATATCTGCATATGCTAGGCTCGTCAAGTTTAACCTGAGTATTCTGCGTGTGCAAAACTGGCTTGCACCCGTTGTAGATGGACGTAGAGCTTATCACACCCGATCATCACGTGGTGTCTGGGCACGACGAACTTTGGCAACAGCGCATACTCAGGGAGAACACTTATACCTTGAAATTTTAGTAAGGGATCATCTTATAAAGCTACCGTCGAACTAAGCAAAATAAGATGCATAAAAGATAAACATCATATGCAATCATAATATGTGACATGATATGGCCATGATCATCTTGCGCCTTTGATCTCCATCTCCAAAGTACTGTCATGATCTCCATCGTCACCGGCATGACACCATGATCTCCATCATCTTGATCTATATCAATGTGTCGTCTCACCAACTATTGCTCTTGCAACTATTGCTATCGCATAGCGATAAAGTAAAGCAATTATTTGGCGCTTGCATCTTATGCAATAAAGAGACAACCATAAGGCTTCTGCCAGTTGTCGATAACTTCAACAAAACATGATCATCTTATACAACAACTTATATCTCATCATGTCTTGACCATATCACATCACAACATGCCCTGCAAAAACAAGTTAGACGTCCTCTACTTTGTTGTTGCAAGTTTTACGTGGCTGCTACGGGCTTAGCAAGAACCGTTCTTACCTACGCATCAAAACCACAACGATAGTTTGTCAAGTTGGTGCTATTTTAACCTTCGCAAGGACCGGGCGTAGCCACACTCGGTTCAACTAAAGTTGGAGAAACTGACACCCGCCAGCCACCTGTGTGCAAAGCACGTCGGTAGAACCAGTCTCGCGTAAGCGTACGCGTAATGTCGGTCCGGAGTATGACATCCAACAATACCGCCAAACCAAAGTGTGACATGCTGGTAAGGAGTATGACTTATATCGCCCACAACTCACTTGTGTTCTACTCGTGCATATTACATCAATGCATAAAACCTAGGCTCGGATGCCACTGTTTGGGAACGTAGTAATTTCAAAAAAATTCCTACGCACACGCAAGATCATGGTGATGCACAGCAACGAGAGGGGAGAGTGTTGTCTACGTGCCCTCGTAGACCGGAAGCGGAAGCGTTATAACAACGCGGTTGATGTAGTCGTACGTCTTCACGGCCCGACCGATCAAGCACCGAAACTACGGCACCTCCGAGTTTTTGCACACGTTCAGCTCGATGAAGATCCCCAGACTCCGATCCAGCAAAGTGTCGGGGATGAGTTCCGTCAGCACAACCGCGTGGTGCGATCTTGATGTTCTACCGTCGCAGGGCTTCGCCTAAGCACCGCTACAATATTATCGAGGATTATGGTGGAGGGGGGCACCGCACACGGCTAAGAGATCAATGATCAATTGTTGTGTCTCTGGGGTGCCCCCTTGCCCCCGTATATAAAGGAGTGGAGGAGGGGGCCGGCCAAGGAGGGTGGCGCGCCCAAGGGGGGGAGTCCAACTCCCACCGGGAGTAGGACTCCCCCTTTTCCTATTAGGAGTAGGAGAGGGAAGGAAGAGGAAGGAGGGAGGAAGGAAAGGGGGGCGCCCCCCCTCCCAATTCGGATTGGGCTTGGGGGGGGGGCGCCCCCTCCCTTGCTCCTTTCCCCTCCTTTCCACTAAGGCCCAATAAGGCCCATATACCTCCCGGGGTTTTTCCGATAACCTCCCGATGATCCGGTATTGTCCCAATCTCACCCGGAACCTTTCCGGTGTCCAAATATAGTCGTCCAATATATCGATCTTTATGTCTCGACCATTTCGAGACTCCTCGTCAAGTCCGTGATCACATCCGGGACTTCGAACAACCTTCGGTACATCAAAATATATAAACTCATAATGAAACTGTCATCGTAACGTTAAGCGTGCGGACCCTACGGGTTCGAGAACAATGTAGACATGACCGAGACACGTCTCCGGTCAATAACCAATAGCGGAACCTGGATGCTCATATTGGCTTCTACATATTCTACGAAGATCTTTATCGGTCAGACCGCATAACAACATACGTTGTTCCCTTTGTCATCGGTATGTTACTTACCCGAGATTCGATCATCGGTATATCAATACCTAGTTCAATCTCGTTACCGGCAAGTCTCTTTACTCGTTCTGTAATACATCATCTTGCAACTAACTTATTAGTTGCATTGCTTGCAAGGCTTAAGTGATGTGCATTACCGATAGGGCCCAGAGATACCTCTTCGACAATCGGAGTGACAAATCCTAATCTTGAAATACGCCAACCCAACATGTACCTTCGGAGACACCTGTAGAGCACCTTTATAATCACCCAGTTACGTTGTGACGTTTGGTAGCACACAAAGTGTTCCTCCGGTAAACGGGAGTTGCATAATCTCATAGTCATAGGAACATATATAAGTCATGAAGAAAGCAATAGCAACATACTAAACGATCAAGTGCTAAGCTAACGGAATGGGTCAAGTCAATCACATCATTCTCCTAATGATGTGATCTCGTTAATCAAATGACAACTCATGTCTATGGCTAGGAAACATAACCATCTTCGATTAACGAGCTAGTCAAGTAGAGGCATACTAGTGACACTTTGTTTGTCTATGTATTCACACAAGCATTACGTTTCCGGTTAATACAATTCTAGCATGAATAATAAACATTTATCATGATATAAGGAAATAAATAATAACTTTATTATTGCCTCTAGGGCATATTTCCTTCAATGATGACTTCCCATATATAAATCTTCACATCCGGACTATTCCGGAACTCCTCATGACGTCCGGGATCTCATCCGGGACTCCGAACAACATTCCGTAATCACATACAAATCTTCCTAATAACCCTAGCATCATCGAACCTTAAGTGTGTAGACCCTATGGGTTCGGGAACCATGCAGACATGACTGTCGTGGATCTAAGACTAACAATATAATGGGGGTAAGTATGAGGAGGCAAGATCCTAGATATGAAGGAGTTGTACATACGAGTTTTACGAGTTCAGGCCCTTCTCGAAGGAAGTAACAACCCTACGTCTCAGTGCCCTGAGGCGGTCGACTAGATTATATGTGTGTGTGAGTTTATAAAAAGATGCGAACCCCTGTCCCAGAGGAGGGGGGTGGCTTATATAGAGTGCGCCAGGACCCTAGCTCCCCTCCGTTACACAGGATTCAATGTTCATAAAGGAAAGGCGTTACTGGTAATGTCTATAGTAAAGCGTCATAAATGCTCATAATGCTATGGTTTAATTCCTGACCGTTGCAGAGTGGAGGGTTCCTCATCTTCTGGTGGTCGAGTGTCTTCAAGGTGGTCGAGTGAGTGCATCTCCATGGTCGAGTGGTTGATGGTATCTCTTCGACTGTTTCTGATTCTTTGTAGAGATGTCCTTGGGGACGGTAAGTTGGACAGGTCCATGACCCTACCCTAGGTACATAGCTTCATCATTAGCCCCTGAATGGATCAGGGTTTGAGTGAGGAAGGCGTTGAGAACACTTCCGGCCCACTCTTTGTGCTATGAATATGCCTTGTCTGGAACAATGAGTTGAGGTGACGGCGTCGACTCCTTTCTCAATCACCTTGGTCCATCCTTGGTTGTTGTCGAGTGAACTTTCATGGTAAAATTATGAACGATGATGCAGAGGGTGTTTGTCTTCAGTCTGATAGGTTGTTCTGCTCTCCACGGATCTCGCGGGATTCGAATTTTGGGGAAGTGCGCCAGACGAGCGGAACCGAAGTTATCGGGATGGATTGGGAAAGTCTCCTTGATCCCCGTGCCACCTTTTTCGCCACGTACTGCGCGCACGACTGTTGCGGGATTTGTTTAGATCGCTTGGGTCCACCAGTCAGCCACTCGGTGAAAGGCCTTATAAAAGGTCTCGGGCCAGGCCTCTGCTCCGAGTGCTCCCATTCTCTCTTCTCTTTCCCCCGATCTCTCCGCCACTCTCGCTTCCGCTTCGTCGCCGGACCTCAGTTCAAGCTTGACCCGTCACCATGGGGAAGGAGAAGACGGCGGTGCTGGAACGCGCAAAGAAGGCGACCGCGAAGGCGAAGGGCAAGCGGACCAGCCGGGGCGGATCCTCGTCGAGGTCCGGCCTGCCGGCGGGCTGGATCCAGGGTGACTGGATCCGCTCGGCAATCACGCAGGACGATCTCGATGACCTGGTAGAGGGGGGATTGATCCCTCACAAGTCGGCTCGGCTCCCGGGGGACGAAACCGAGCCGCAGCCTAGAGAGGGTGAGTGTGTCCTCCTCGCAACCCACATAGATCGCGGATTCTCACTGCCTCCCCACCCTTTCTTCCGGGGTTTTTTGAACTTCTTTGGGGCTCAGCTCCACCATTTCACTCCGAACACCATAGTCTATCTGGCCGCTTTCATGTCCATGTGCGAAAACTTCTTGGGCTGTCGACCGCACTGGGGGCTTTTCAAACACATCTTCACTTGTTGTTCCCAGTCGGTCAAAAAGGCCAAGTCGAGTGACGAGAGGATGCGGGTGATCCAGATGTGTGGTGGCCTAGGGATCCAGATGAGGAGCAAGAGTACTTTCCCAGCCATGATCCTTCCTGACTCGGTCCGGGGCTGGCAATCGACTTGGTTTTACTGCAAGGATCAGCCAACCCCTGGCCAGTCGACTGGACTTCCTCCTTTTTCCTTGGCTCGAGTGGAGAAGCCTGCTCCCCTGAAGGTAGTTCCAGAAGAGAAGGCGCAATTCAAGGAGCTGGTTGAACGGGTCGTCCAGCTTGTCCGCGACAGAGTGAACGGGATGGATCTGCTGGAGGTCTTTCTCGGTCGACGCATCCAACCTCTTCAGGCGCGCGATCATCCGATGTGGATGTACTCTGGGCTCGAGGATACCACTCGGATCCACCCGGAGGAGGTTAGCGAGGATATCTTGGAGAACTGGTTGAGGGGAATCACTGGCAACAAAGACAAACCCTCGGGGATCCAGGAGGGTGATTCCATTCGACAACTCACACCAGCCGGAGTAGGTATATTTCTGTTTTATCAAGTATCTTTCCGATTCACCATGTGATGTCCCGTTTGTGGTCGACTGAATGTCCTTTGATTGTTATCCTTTCAGGCACTCATTGAAATGTACTCGATGCCTAACGGAGTGCAGGACCCAGGCACTGAAGAAGAAGGGAGCGGGGGCGAGAGCGGCGAGGAGCATTCGGAAGCCGAGGAGGATGAGGAGAGCGATGAATCGACTAATGAGGAAGAAGTCGACTCGCCTCCTCGCAGGGAGAGGAGGTCCAAGCACACTCATGACCCGGCAAGCACTACTGACTTGGTGGCTGCGCCAATCGGGCAGTCCTCGAAGCGCCCCAGGACGTCTTCCCCGACGCCGACTGAGAAGGCTCCAAAGCAATCTAAGGTCGCGCCGCCCCCAGTGCCGAAAGTGCCGAAAGCCATCTCCTCCAAACTGCCAAAAGCTTTGCCTAGGATCAAAGTGACTGTTCCTACTATCTCCGGGTAACCATCTGACTTGTCCTTTATGTGGATTCGATTAACTGGGTGTAACCGATTGAATGCTGGCCTTTGCAGTGCTGCTACATCAGGGACCTCTTCATACTAGTACCGGGACGAGGAAATGGAGGATGCGGTAACCTCCAACCCAGGTATAAACTCTTGCGATTTCGATTCTTGATCCTTTTAGGGTCGAGTGGTTCACTTGGGGTCGAATGTTCTGTCTCGCAGCTCCACCTAACATCATTGATCTTCCGGATGACGACGAAGATGTGGCTCCTAAGCCTAGGAAGAGCAAGAAGGTAACAACTGGCAGGGTGACTCGACAAGAACCAACTGCAACGCCTCCCGTCCGTCAAGCTGAAGACGCGGGCAGGGCCACTGTGACGTTCGCTGCACCCTTGCCGAGTGGGCATCCCACGCGGTCGACCGCGCCTGTGGTTCCTTCAACTATCCAACTCCACACCATGGAGCTTCAAGCAGCCGCACCTGGGTCGTCTGCACACTTTTTCACCAGCTACCCCGTCCTAGACCACCAGTCGGAAGCGGCTGCGGAAGCTATCCGATAGGCTGATATGATGATGGAGCGGGTGAAGATAGTGCACGAGAGCAGTCAGGCTGCCTACGACGCTAGAGCTGCCCTTCGGGCCAATGTCCAGGTAAGTAGACTTTCCAACTGTTTTTGTTCTCGAAAAATCTTCTTCTGCACAATCTCCTGGTGTTCGCGTCGAATTAGAGCACCCACTGGGTGTCGTTGTCGTTTTTGGTAGTTTCGCTCTTCCACTCGGTCTGGGCGAGTGGGACCAGAACTGGTGGGGGCACGCTAAGTGCACCCACTGGGTGTAGTCCTCGAGACCGCGGTCGACTGCTGGCAGTCGACTGTGGTCTGAGTTCTTCTTTCTTGACGGCGCAATTGTTCTTTCTCTCTCTTTTTTTTACTCCTTGCACTCAACTCCGGCGGGCCGGTCGAGTCGGATCAGAACCGGTGGGGGCACGCCAAGTGCACCCACTGGGTGTAATCCCCGAGACGGTGGTCGACTGCTGGCAGTCGACTGAGGTCTGAACAGCTTGTTGCCCACTTCTTTAGGTTTTATTCACTCGGAAATGAACTGCCTTCGAACCTATCGATTGATCTGTCTCTTGCCTCCTGCAGAAGTCTTGTACTCTTATCTCCAAGTTTGCCGAAGTCGAAGAGAAGCAGAGGCAACTCAACTTAGACTTGGAATTGGCTCAGCAAAATCTGAAAAAAGCTCAAGACGAGGCCGCTGGTATGGAAGGTAACTGATTGCCGACTGAATTTCAATATATCTCTTTGATCTCTTCTTTGATTCGATTATTTCTTTTGCAGAGAAAATGAAGTTGGCTCTGGACAAGAAGGACTCGGACCTCGCCGCTGCGCAAAAAGCAGCCCAAGACAAAACCGCTCTCGCAGACAAGAAGCTTGCTTCAGTCGGAATGCTTGAAGGAGAGGTGAATAGACTGAAATCTTGTCTTAATGAAGCTAACCGCGAAGTGACCAGCCTGAAGAAGGACAAGGTCGTCCTGAACGAAAAGTTGGAGTCTGCGATCTGCAAGAGGAATGCCACAGAAGCTTATCTGACGACCCTCGCCAAGAAGCTTTATCTCGTGCTGGAAGGTATTTCTTTTAATCCGACTGTGTTGATGCTTGCAATTGGGTCTTGCTCGGTTGATGGACTGGCTTTTGGCTGCAGAACTCTGCCAAGACTTCGACGAAGAAACTGGAAGGGTCGATACGGGTCTGGACCCTATCGCTTCTCCAGTCTGCAACGAAACTGCGATGAACGTGCTCTGACTAGAGTCCCGTATCACCAGCGCCACAAGCTACCTCATACGCCTAAAGGAGGTTGTCTCTCTAATCGACTCGACGCTTTGGCCGGGGGCGATGCTTCAGAATGATCTGGAATCTCTGATGACTCGTCTGAACGAGATCCCTGACCGAGTGCAAGAATGGAAGAAATCCTCCGCCCGGTGTGGTGCTGATGTGGCGTTGTCCTTGGTGCGAGTCCATTGCAAGGAGGCTCGTGAAGACAAGCTGGCTGCAATCAAAGTTGCTAACACCAAAAAGCACGACTTCCAGTCCTTCATGGAGACTTTCATTGATGCCGCCACTCCGATCGCTGATGGGATCGATTTGGACTCATTCGTGGAGCCTGCCGGCCCTCCTCCGGCCGAGTGAACAATCTTATGAAACTTGGATACGCTTTAAATTTGGCTCGGAATGCCGAGTGGTTTCTATAACCGTTAAACTCCTTCGGGCTTGGAGCCCAAGTACTTTTGATTCACTGCTTGGAACCTTTTAGGATTTATTTGAATTTGGTTTATCTCCGAATGTGCTTGTGTTTGCCTCCGAATGGACTTTGCTCACTAAGGGAGTCCTGGATTAGGGGGTGTTCGGATAGCCGAACTATACCTTCAGCCGGACTCCTGGACTATGAAGATACAAGATTGAAGACTCCGTCCCGTGTCCGGAAGGGACTTTCCTTGGCGTGGAAGGCAAGCTTGGCGATACGGATGTTCAGATCTCCTACCATTGTAACCGCCTCTATGTAACCCTAACCCTCTCCGGTGTCTATATAAACCAGAGGGTTTTAGTCCGTAGGAGGAGATACACATCAACAATCATACCATAGGCTAGCTTCTAGGGTTGAGCCTCTCTGATCTCGTGGTAGATCTACTCTTGTACTACCCATATCATCAATATTAATCAAGCAGGACGTAGGGTTTTACCTCCATCGAGAGGGCCCGAACCTGGGTAAAACTTCATGTCCCTCGCCTCCTGTTACCATCCGGCCTAGACGCACAGTCGGGACCCCCTACCCGAGATCTGCTGGTTTTGACACCGACATTGGTGCTTTCATTGAGAGTTCCTCTGTGCCGTCGCCGTCAGGCCCGATGGCTCCTACGATCATCAATGGCGATGCAGTCCAGGGTGAGACCTTCCTCCCTGGACAGATCTTCGTCTTTGGTGGCTTCGCACTGCGGGCCAATTCACTTGGCCATCTAGAGTAGATCGAAAGCTACGCCCCTGGCCGTCAGGTTAGATTCGGAAGTTTAAACTACACGGCTGACATCCGCGGGGACTTGATCTTCGACGGATTCGAACCACTGCCGAGCGCGCCGCACTGTCATGACGAGCACGATCTAACTCTGCCGCCGAACGGTGCCCTGGAGGCCGCACCCGCACCGGCTCCGACCCTTAGTTCGGAGTCAACTACGCCGATCGAGGATGGGCGGTTGGACGCCACCTCGGGGGCTGCGATCCAAACGGCGATTGAGCCGAACACCAGCCCCGTACTCTGCGAGGCTCATGACTCCAAGGAGCCGGACTCCTCTCTGGACTCCGAACCCACCGCGCCCCTGCCAGTCGAATCCGACTGGGCGCCGATCATGGAGTTCACTGTCGCAGACATCTTTCAGCACTCGCCTTTCGGCGATATCCTGAAGTCACTGAAGTCTCTCTCTTTATCAGGAGAGCCCTGGACGGACTACGGTCAGCAAGGTTGGGGTACGGACGATGAAGAAATTCAAAACCCACCCACCACCCACTTTGTAGCCACTGTCGACAACTTAACCGACATGCTCGACTTCGACTCTGAAGACATCGACGGTATGGACGCCGATGAAGGAGATGATGAAGAACCAGCGCCTACTAGGCCCTGGAAAGCCACCTCGTCATATGACATATACATGGTGGACACCCCAAAAGAGGGAGACGGCGATGGAACAGCGGAGGATGACCCCTCCAAGAAACAGCCCAAGCGCCGGCGTCAGCAGCGCCGCTCAAAATCCCGCCAACACAAAAACGGTGATTCCAGCACGGGAGATAATAATACTCCGGAGAGTGCCGAAGAAACCCCCCTCCAGCAAGGTTTAGCATAGGAGGATGGAGAAACCAGCCCTCATGAGAGAGCGGCAGACAGAGAGGTCGAGGACGATAATTATATGCCTCCCTCCGAAGACGAGGCAAGCCTCGACGACGACGAATTCGTCGTGCCAGAGGATCCTGTTGAGCAAAAGCGTTTCCAACGCAGGCTTATGGCCACGACAAGAAGCCTCAAGAAAAAACAGCAACAGCTCAGAGCTGATCAAGATTTGCCGGTTGACAGATGGACTGAAGTCCTTGCGGCCGAAGAGCATAAACTCAAACGCCCCTCCAAGAGCTACCCAAAGCACAGGTTGCTACCCCAATTAGAGGAGGAAGCACTTGACGCGGCCGACCGGCCACCTCGTGGCCGCGACAGAGAGGCCTCTCGGCCCTCCACTCAAGCCGCACCCCGTACCAAGGCACGGGAATATGCGCCGGACTTACGAGATATGTTGGAGGACAAGGCTAAACAAACAAGATCGATCTACGGATCGCGTGGGCGCCCCACGGCTCGAGACGGCATCCGTCACACCGACCACAAATTCGGCAGGGCTGAACACAGTAGACAAAGCTCACTGGAGCTACGTCATGATATAGCCCAGTACAGAGGCGCCGCACACCCACTCCGCTTCACAGACAAAATAATGGATCATCAAATCCCCGAGGGTTTCAAACCCATAAACATCGAATCATATGATGGCACACCAGATCCCGCGGTATGGATTGAGGATTATCTCCTTCATATCCACATGGCCCGCGGCGATGATTTCCATGCCATCAAATACCTCCCACTCAAGCTTAAAGGACCAGCTCGGCATTGGCTTAACAGCTTGCCAACAGGATCAATCAGTTGTTGGGAGGACCTGGAAGCCGCATTCCTCAACAATTTCCAGGGCACTTATGTGCGACCCCCAGACGCCGATGACCTAAGTCACGTAATTCAGTAGCCAGATGAATCGGCCAGGCAATTCTGGACACGGTTCCTAACAAAGAAAAATCAAATAGTCGACTGTCCAGATGCTGAGGCCCTAGCAGCCTTCAAACACAATATCTGTGACGAGTGGCTGGCCCGGCACCTTGGACAGGAAAAGCCGAAATCTATGGCAGCACTCACGACACTCATGACCCGCTTTTATGCAGGAGAAGACAGTTGGCTTGCTCGTAGCAACAATATAACCAAGAACCCTGGTAATTCGGACACCAGGGACAGTAGTGGCAGGTCGCGTCGCAACAAGCAGAAGCGCCACATTAACGGCGACAATGCAGATGATACATCAGTTAATGCCGGATTCAGAGGCTCTAAATCCGGTCAGCGGAAAAATCCATTCAAAAGGAATCCTAGGGGCCCGTCCAAGTTGGACCGAATACTCGACCGCTTATGCTAGATACATGGCACCCCTGAAAAGCCGGCCAATCACACCAACAGGGATTGTTGGGTGTTCAAGCAGGCAGGCAAGTTAAACGCCGAAAAACAAAGACAAGGGGCTGCATAGCGATGACGACGAGGAGCCCCGGCCGCCGAACAACAGTGGACAGAAGGGTTTTCCCCCACAAGTGCGAACGGTGAACATGATATACACAACCCACATCCCCAAGAGGGAGCGGAAGCGCGCGTTAAGGGACGTATACGTGGTAGAGCCAGTCGCCCCAAAGTTCAACCCATGGTCCTCCTGCCCGATCACCTTTGATCGAAGAGACCATCCCACTAGCATCCGTCATGGCGGATTTGCCGCATTGGTTCTAGACCCAATTATTGACGGATTTCATCACACTAGAGTCCTCATGGACGGCGGCAGCAGCCTGAACCTGCTTTACCAGGGTACAGTGCGAAAAATGGGCATCGACCCCTCGAGGATTAAGCCCACCAAAACGACCTTTAAAGGCGTAATACCAGGTGTAGAGGCCAACTGTACAGGCTCAGTCACACTTGAAGTGGTCTTCGGATCCCCGGACAATTTCCGAAGCGAGGAATTGATCTTCGACATAGTCCCATTCCGCAGTGGCTATCATGCACTGCTCGGACGAACCGCATTCACGAAATTCAATGCGGTACCACACTACGCATACCTTAAGCTCAAGATGCCAGGCCCTCGTGGAGTAATTATGGTCAATGGAAACACCGAACGCTCCCTCCGAACGGAGGAGCACACGGCGGCCCTTGCAGCGGAAGTAAAAAGCAGCCTCTCCAGGCAGTTCTCCAGTTCGGCCATTAAACGTCCGGACACCGTCAAGCGCGCCTGGAGTAACCTCCAACAAGACCGCCTGGCACGTTCCGAGCAGGCGTAGCAATGCGGCCCCAACCCCAACCCTCGCAAAAAGGCGACGTCAGTACTTTGCGTACATAACTACGCTCTAGAGATACCATGGGCACAGGGGGAGGGGCACCATCACGGCGCGCACAATACACGGCTTAAACCATACCAGGGGCTGCTGATTTTTTAATTTTCTCTTACTTTCAGGACTTCATCCTTCGGAAGGCTTGTTCGGCAGTTCAATTGCCGCACAAATGATGCAAGAACCAGGGAAGCAGACAAGCCACGCCGCACTACGGAACTCCCAGGTGGTCTCTATCACGAGCAGTATACCCGTTCCGCATACTATTCCACAGCTTGCCCCTGGAGCAGACATGTTAAATAGTCCAACTTTTCGTTTATCACACTACTTGTATCGTTCTGCTTTGATCGCAGCTATTTTTAAACAATGCATAGCTTTTGTCTATTTTTTGCATTACCTTTTTTTATATATGTTCCTTAACGACATGTTGCACCCGTACACGTTGGTACGGCAAAAATACTCTAGGGGCTTTAGTACCCCTCAACATGGTGTGAGAAGTCCGAACACTTTCACAAGTGCGGCACCCCGAACTTATAGCATTATATGCATCGGCTCCGAATCATGTCTTGGGTCAATAGTTGGGTTTGCCCGGCTCCTATGTTTTGGTGCCTTACGTTCCGGTATATCGGCTAAGGTAGCACTAGGAGAACCACTGCGATTGTGCCCCGGTTGAGCTGGGTCGAGCACCTCAATGGAGAAAGCTAAAACTGACTGTCATGATGAAGCGAGAGCTGGCCGCTGTTCGAGAGGTTTTTCGAGTCCCTAAAGACTTATGCCGCTTAGGGCGAGGAGCCGGCTCTGTCCGGCCAAGGCGTGGATAGCGCCCCGAACTCGGTCTTCCGAATACTAGGGGCTTCGCCGAAATTTAAAATTATAGAATTCTATGGCTAAGTGAGAGTGTTCACGCATTATAGTCCGATTGCCTTGTTCGTTGGGCTGAGTGCCTCCCTCGAAGGACCCAAACATGGGAAAAAGAGCGCTCAGGTTTATCCCCGAACACCCCAGCACTAACGGCATGGGGGCAGAAGCCGACGACTCGCCATCTCTCAGTATTGATAAACAGCCGCACAGAAGGTAATATTTTAAATTCCAAACAACATTGCTTAGTGCATATGAACAAGTTTTCAGCGTACAGGACAAAACGAGCGAGTTTTACTCAAAAATTACATCCATAGAACATTCATCCGCCACAAGGCGGGAACCCTTCAGAACATCCTTATAGTAATTCTCGGGCTTGCGATGCTCCTTCCCCGGCGGTGGCCCGTCCTTCACAAGCTTCTCAGCATCCAGCTTCCCCCGGTGCACCTTAGCACGGGCAAGGGCCCTACGGGCACCTTCAATGCAGACGGAGCGCTTGATGAATTTGAGCCTTGGACAGGCCTCCACCAGCCGCCGCACCAGCCCGAAATAGCTCCCAGGCTGAGCCTCTCCGGGCCACAGCCGAACTACGAGGGCCTTCATGGCCTGTTCGGCCGCCTTGTGGAGCTCGACCAGTTGCTTCAGCTAGTCGCTCAGGGGCACAGGGTGTCCGGCCTCAGCGTACTCCATCGAGCTGCCCTCCTCGGCTCGATAGAATGCGGCGGCATCGGATACACTCCGGGGAAGATCTGCGAACGCTCCTGGAGAGCTCCGGATTCGGGTAAGTAACAGGTAACTCGCGTTTATGAGTTTGCTTTGCATAAAGAATGCCTTACCCGCCGCTATCTTCTTCACCTCATCCAACTCCTGGAGGGTCTTCTGGGATTCGGCCTTGGCAGATTTGGCATTTTCAATAGCCACCGCAAGCTCGGACGCTTGCGTCTTCGAGTCACGCTCCAAACTCTCATGTTTTTCCATGAGAGCCTGGAGCTCTTGCCGCACCTTGCCAACCTCGGCCTCATACTTCTCCCGCTCGGTGCGCTCCGAGGCCGAATTCTTCTCGGCCTCGTCCAGCGCTTGCTTAAGGGTCGCCACCTCAGACGTGGCCCCTACAATAGCCACGATAATCCTTTCATTTTTTGCAATTGCACCTTTTTTATATATATATATTTTTAACAAGGTATTTCTTACCTTCATTGTCCTCGAGCTGCTTCTTGGCACGCTCGAGCTCTTGCTCGGACCTTTCGAGGTCCTACTTTAGCGTGTCCACTTCCGCAGTCAGTGCGGCGGACGCAAGCAGGGTAGCCTGCACATGCATATTGACTCATTTTTGTTAGACTCCTGCGAATTCTTTGATCGTCTATTCGGCTTTTCTTCCCGAACGCCCAACAGAGCATCAGGGGCTACTGTCTATGCGGTAATATTATTTACACATTATTTACTTACCTTGAAGCCTGTCAAAAGGCTAGTACAAGCTTCAGTCAGTCTGTTTTTTGCGGACTGAACCTTCTGGACCACCGCACTCATAATAGCGCGGTGCTCCTCGTCGATGGAGGCGCCTTGGAGCGCCTCCAGCATATTGTCCGTCGCCTCTGGTTGGACGGAGGCCGCTGGCACGGTGGACTCGCTCCTCTTGGAAGGAGGTCCCCCGCAGGACTCTGGAACCTTTGAAGGTTCCAGAGCGGTGTCCGGCCCAGGGCCGGACTTGGAGCCCTGGGGGGTTTCATCCTCCTTACTCCTGGAGTCCGGGAGGTCGCCTCGCGGCGCCTCCAGGACCACCTCCTCCCGGATTGGAACCTGTTGGGACAATACTTCGGTGTCGTCCGTAGGGCGGGGGGAGGAAGCCGCCGGAAGTGAGTTCACGTCCGACGAGTCCAGTGAGCCGCTCGACGACGCGTCGAGCCGGTCTTTGGGTGGGCTGCATGAACACATTCGACATAAGGGAAAGTTGTGCAATAAACGAATACTATGAATTACTTTGGCATCCGGATACTTACGATTTCGCCAGGGGCTTGGCCCTGGGTGCCCACTCCTCTCCGCCGTCGTCGGCGTCGATGGAGTAATCCGGAGAAAGGGTTTTCCCCTTCTTGGACCCTTGGGCCTCCCCAGTTGGGGCGGCCTTCCTTTTCTTCCCTTCCCCCGCTGGAGGGGGAGGGGTCTCTTCTTCCTCCTCCTCGTCTTCTTGGGAGGAGTGCATCTTGGATTCGTCGGATGGTGAATCCGACACCTCCAGGCGCTGGGCACTCTTTCGAGTCCCCGTGGCCTTTTTTGCGGCCTTCTTCTCCGGCACCAAATAGGGTGCCGGAGCCAGCAGCTTCGCCAATTGAGCATCCGCTGGGCCTTCGGGCAAAGGTGCCGGACAGTGGATCCGTCCGGACTTCACCTGCCAATCCTATCAAAGGTAAGGGAGTTTAGATCCCACACAGAGTTAAACTATGAAAAACTAGTGCCCTGTAAAAGGTACAAAAAACTTACCGCGCTAGCATGACGCTACGTGCTGAATCCGCGATCCTCAGTAGCAGATGAGGGAGCCTCGGCGCCTTTGAAAAGCACCTTCCAGGCATCTTCATACATTGTGTCAAAGAGCCTGCTCAGAGTTCGGTGCTGTGCCGGATTGAACTCCCACAGATTGAAGGCCCGTTGTTGACACGGGAGGCTCAGGCGGATGAGCATAACCAGGACTACGTTGACAAGCCTGAGCTGCTTGTTCACCAGGGATTGGATGCATGTTTGCAGTCCGGTCACCTCCTTTTGGTTGCCCCACGACTGTCCCGTCTCTTTCCAGGACGTGAGCCGCGTTGGGGGTCCGGACCGGAACTCGGGTGCTGCGACCCACTTAGGGTCGCGCGGCTCGGTGATATAAAACCACCCCGATTGCCACCCCTTCAGGGTCTCCACAAAGGAGCCCTCGAGCCACAGGACGTTGGCCATCTTGCCAACCATGGCACCGCCGCACTCCGCCTGGCTGTCGCGCACCACCTTCGGCTTGACGTTGAAAGTCTTAAGCCATAGGCCGAAATGGGGGCGGATGCGGAGGAAAGCCTCGCACACGACGATAAATGCCGAGATGTTGAGGACAAAGTTCGGGGCCAGATCGTGGAAATCCAGGCCGTAGTACAACATGAGCCCTCGGATGAATGGATGCAGAGGGAAGCCCAGTCCGCGGAGGAAATGGGGGAGGAATACCACCCTCTCATGGGGCCTAGGAGTGGGGATGAGCTGCCCCATTTCGGGAAGCCGGTGCGCGATGTCGCTAGCCAGATATCCGGCCTTCCTCAGCTTTTTGATGTGTTCCTCCGTGACGGAGGAGACCATCCACTTGCCTCCCGCTCCGGACATGACTGGAGAAGGTTGAGGTGGTAGTGCAGACTTGGGCGCTGGAGCTTGAGTGCGCAAGAATGGATAGGCAAAGGAGGAAGAAGGCGTGGGTGAAAAGGTGAATCCTTATCCCCTTATATGGGTGGACGCGACTACATGTCCCCACCAGCCTGGTAAAACTTGCTTATCTCCAAGCGCCGTAATCAAAGGCACGGTTGGGTTACCCACGCCCGTATTGATGAGAATCCCGGAATAAGGGGGCACGATCTCTGCTTTGACAAGACGTGCCAAGGAAGCCGCCTCGCATGACGCGCTGAGGTGGGATAATTAAAACGACTCGGATAAAGGCTTGGCCGTGGTGTGTCACACCACGGAATACGTCAGCAGATTAGATTTGTGTAAATATTGTTCTCTCTACGGCAATATGTGGAAAACTTATTTTGCAGAACCGGACACTATCTTTGTGCTTAAAATCTTCTATGAAGTAGTTGGAGGAGGAACCCGCCTTGCAATGCCGGTTCAGGGGCTATTGAGGGAGTCCTGGATTAGGGGGTGTTCGGATAGCCGAACTATACCTTCAGCCGGACTCCTGGACTACGAAGATACAAGATTGAAGACTCCGTCCCATGTCCGGAAGGGACTTTCCTTGGCGTGGAAGGCAAGCTTGGCGATACGGATGTTCATATCTCCTACCATTGTAACCGACTCTATGTAACCCTAACCCTCTTTGGTGTCTATATAAACCGGAGGGTTTTAGTCCATAGGAGGAGATACACATCAACAATCATACCATAGGCTAGCTTCTAGGGTTTAGCCTCTCTGATCTCGTGGTAGATCTACTCTTGTACTACCCATATCATCAATATTAATCAAGCAGGACGTAGGGTTTTACCTCCATCGAGAGGGCCCGAACCTGGGTAAAACTTCGTGTCCCTCGCCTCCTATTACCATCCGGCCTAGACGCACAGTTCGGGACCCCCTACCCGAGATCCGCCGGTTTTGACACCGACACTCAATGCACCTCGTCGCCCTTGTGGATAGGGATGGAGCGGACATTGTATTTGTGCCGCAGCTCTGAAGGAGAAGGTTGCAGTCGACCTGCACCTCGTCGTCCTTGTGGATGGGGATGGAGCGGACGTTGTATTTGTCCCGCAGCTCCCAAGGAGAAGGTTGCAGTCGACCTGCACCTCGTCGTCCTTGTGGATAGGGATGGAGCGGACGTTGTATTTGTGCCGTAGCTCCGAAGGAGAAGGTTGCAGTCGACCTGCACCTCGTCGTCCTTGTGGATAGGGATGGAGCGGATGTTGTATTTGTGCCGCAGCTCCGAAGGAGAAGGTTGTAGTCGACCTGCACCTCGTCGTCCTTGCGGATAGGGATGGAGCGGACGTTGTATTTGCGCCGCGGCTCCGAAGGAGAAGGTTGCAGTCGACTTGCACCTCCTCGTCCTTACGGATGGGGATGGGTCTCAAACTTAGGCGAGTGCTGGACTGCCGTTAAGCCTCTTAGTGAGAGAACTTAGGCGAGTGCTCGACTGCAGCTAAGCCCCCCGAGTGGGAGGATTGCTCTCCACTCGGTAGGATTTTTTCAAACTTAGGCGAGTGCTGGACTGCCGTTAAGTCTCTTAGTGAGAGAACTTAGGCGAGTGCTCGACTGCAGCTAAGCCCCCGAGTGGGAGGATTGCTCTCCACTCGGTAGGATTTTTCCAAACTTAGGCGAGTGCTGGACTGCCGTTAAGCCTCTTAGTGAGAGAACTTAGGCGAGTGCTCGACTGCAGCTAAGCCCTCGAGTGGGAGGATTGCTCTCCACTCGGTGGGATTTTTTCAAACTTAGGCAAGTGCTCGACTGCCGTTAAGTCTCTTAGTGAGAGAACTTAGGCGAGTGCTCGACTGCAGCTAAGCCCCCGAGTGGGAGGATTGTTCTCCACTCGGTGGGATTTTTTCGAACTTACGCGAGTGTTGGACTGCCGTTAAGTCTCTTAGTGAGAGAACTTAGGCGAGTGCTCGACTGCAGCTAAGCCCCCGAGTGGGAGGATCGCTCTCCACTCGGTGGGATTTTTTCAAACTTAGGCGAGTGCTCGACTGCCGTTAAGTCTCTTAGTAAGAGAACTTAGGCGAGTGCTCGACTGCAGCTAAGCCCCCGAGTGGGAGGGTTGCTCTCCACTCGGTAGGATTTTTTCAAACTTAGGCGAGTGCTCGACTGCTGTTAAGTCTCTTAGTAAGAGAACTTAGGCGAGTGCTCGACTGCAGCTAAGCCCCTGAGTGGGAGGGTTGCTCTCCACTCGGTAGGATTTTTCAAACTTAGGTGAGTGCTCGACTGCAGCTAAGCCCCTGAGTGGGAGGGTTGCTCTCCACTCGATAGGATTTTTTCGAACTTAGGCGGAACGGATTCGCGACTAAGCCCACCCACTGGGGGATTTCAAAACTAAATAAGAACAACACAATCAAATGAGAGAACCGTAAGCTCTTGTCTTTGATAAACGAATTACAAAAGGTGTTGCTTATTACATTTTATTCGAGCGAGTGTTTAAGTATAAAAGGGGTGGAGCAGCTCCGCGTTCCAAGCCCGTGGCTCGTCTTTCTGATGCTTGATACTGTAAAGATGATATGCTCCATTGTGGAGAACTTTGGTGACAATGAAGGGGCCTTCCCAAGTTGGAGCGAGCTTGTGTGGTTTCTGCTAATCCACTCGAAGAACCAAGTCTCCTTCTTGAAAGGCCCGACCCCTCACATTCCTGGCATGGAATCGACGCAAGTCTTGCTGATAAATGGTCGAGCAGATCAAGGCCATCTCTCTTTCCTCCTCTAGGAGATCGACTGAATCTTGTCGGGCCTGCTCTGCTTCCGCTTCGGCGAAGAGTTCAACTCGGGGTGCATTGTGGAGCAAGTCACTTGGCAGAACAGCTTCGGCTCCATAAACTAAGAAGAAAGGAGTTCTTCCAGTCGACTGATTAGGAGTTGTCCTTAAGCCCCACAGAAATGACGAAAGTTCATCAACCCAAGCACCTGCCACGTGTTTGAGATCACGCATCAGTCGGGGTTTCAGTCCTTTGAGAATTAGGCCATTGGCTCTTTCTGCTTGTCCGTTCGACTGCGGGTGAGCGACAGAAGCATAGTCGACTCGAGTGCCCTGAGAGGCGCAGAAATCTCTGAACTCATCGGAATCCAAGTTCGACCCGTTGTCCGTGATGATGCTGTGTGGGACTCCATATCTGAATGTCAATTCCTTGATAAAACTGACAGCGGTGCTAGCATCAAGGTTCTTGATAGGTTTGGCTTCGATTCATTTGGTAAACTTGTCGACTGCAACGAGCACGTGAGTGAAGCCGCTTTTACCGGTTCTCAGCGGTCCAACCATATCCAGTCCCCAAACAGTAAAGGGCCAGACGAGGGGGGTGGTCTTCACGGCTGACGCTGGCTTGTGAGACATATCAGAGTAAAATTGACAGCCTTCACATCTGTCGACTATATCTTTCGCCATCTCATTTTCTCGTGGCCAATAGAATCCAGCTCGGTATGCTTTAGCCACGATGGCCCGAGAGGACGCATGGTGACCACAGGTCCCCGAGTGGATGTCATTGAGGATCATTCGACCTTCTGGTGTTATGCACTTCTGACCGACTCCAGTCACACTTTCCCTGAACAGCTGCCCTCTTATCACAGTAAAAGCTTTGGATCGACGGACGATCTGTCGAGCTTCTTCTTCATCCTCTGGGAGCTCTTTCCTAAGGATGTACGCAATGTAGGGCACCGTCCAGTCGGGAGTAACAGCCAGAACCTCCATGATCAGGTCGACCACAGCTGGGACCTCGACTTCAGTCGGATCCGTGGAGCTCTTGGGTTGCGGGGGCTCTTCAGTGAAAGGGTCTTCCTGAACTGTCGGCGTGTGAATATGCTCCAAGAACACATTGCTGAGAATAGCTTCTCTCTTGGAACCTATCTTTGCCAATTCATCGCCTGCCTGATTTTTCGATCGGGGGACGTGTGTAACGCCCTCGATGCGGCTATATCTCCCACGTGTCGAAGCACGACTTAGAGGCATAACCACATTGAAAGCAATGTCGCAAGTGAGGTAATCTTCACACAACCCATGTAATACATAAGGGAAAGAGATACATAGTTGGCTTACAATCGCCACTTCACACAATTACATGAATAAAGCATTACATCAACCAGATACAATCACGGTCCGACTACGGAACCAAAATAAAAGAAGACTACCCCAAATGCTACACAGATCCCCGATCGACCCCAACTGGGCTCCACTACTGATCGACTAGAACGAAACAACACCAAGGACAAGATCTCATCGAGCTCCTCCTGAGCTTGGTTGCGTCACCTACGCGGACTCATCGACACCTGCAAGCTGGTTTTGGAAGTATCTGTGAGTCACGGGGACTCAACAATCTCACACCCTCGCGATCAAGACTATTTAAGCTCATGGGTAAGGTAAAGATATGAGGTGGAGCAGCAGCAAGCGACTACCATATATGGTGGCTAACCTATTCGCAAAAGAGAGCGAGAAGAGAAGGCAAAAGCACGGTCGAACAACTATGATCAAGAAGTGATCCTAGAACAACCTACGTCAAACATAACTCCAACACCGTGTTCACTTCCCGGACTCCGCCAGAAAGAGACCATCACGGTTACACACGCGGTTGGTGTATTTTAATTAAGGCCAACTTTAGGTTTTCTACAACCGGATGTTAACAAATTCCCATCTGCCCATAACCGTGGGCACGGCTTTCGAAAGTTCATAACCCTGCAGGGGTGTCCCAACTTAGCCCATCACAAGCTCTCACGGTCAACGAAGGATATTCCTTCTGGCGGGAAGACCCGATCAGACTCTGAATCCAGGTTACAAGACATTTCGACAATGGTAAAACAAGACCGGCAAAGCCACCCAGATGTGCCGACAAATCCCGATAGGAGCTGCACATATCTCGTTCTCAGGGCACACCGGATGAGCCAAACGTCGGGTGGGCCAGCCCAGAGTTGCCCCTGGTAGCTCCGGACATCGCTCAGTTTGGACCAACACTCAGAGGAGCACTGGCCCGGGGGTTCAATAAAGATGACCCTTGGGCAGGCCTACCCAAGGGAAAGAAAAAGGCTAGGTGGCGAATGGTAAAACCAATGTTGGGCCTTGCTGGAAGAGTTTTATTCAAAGCGAACTGTCAAGGGATTCCCATTATACCCAACCGCGTAAGCAACGCAAAATCCGGGAACATAACACCGATATGACGGAAACTAGGGCGGCAAGAGTGGAACAAAACACCAGGCATAAGGCCGAGCCTTCCACCCTTTACCAAGTATATAGATGCATTAATTAAATAAGATATATTGTGATATCCCAACAAGTAAACATGTTCCAACAAGGAACAACATCTCCATGTTATAACAAGTAACAAACTTCAATCTTCACCTGCAACTAACAACGCTATAAGAGGGGCTGAGCAAAGCGGTAACATAGCCAAACAACAGTTTGCTAGGACAAGGTGGGTTAGAGGCTTGGTTCAACAATATGGGAGGCATGATAAGCAAGTGGTAGGTATCGCAGCATAGGCATAGCAAAAGAGCGAGCAACTAGCAAGCCAAGATAGAAGTGATTTCGAGGGTATGGTCATCTTGCCTGAAATCCCGCAAGGAAGAAGAACGAGTCCATGAAGAAGACAAACGGACGTAGTCGAACGGGTCCTCACAAACGCGACGTTACCGGATTACCGAGAAGAAATACACCGGAAAGAAAGCAAACAACCAAGCAGAAACATGGCATGATGCACAACCAAGTATGATGCATGTCCGGTTTAATGCTACATGTCATGGCATGGCAAAGTGCAACAAACAACACTACAAATTAAGTGGAGCTCAATATGCAATGAATTGCATATTGACAAAACACCACAACACGTTATTTAGTTCGATCTCGTTTATGTACCCAACATGATTAAATGTTGTTAGCATGGCAAGAGGGTGAAGCAAATGAAAACTACCTGTCTAGTCAAGTTTAAATGAGGCCGGAAACAACGAACAACAATTCTGGAAACTCCTCATATGCATATATTAGGTTTGGTACTGTTCTGCCCTAAACATAATTTTAGAGTTGTTAAGCATGCAAAGTGAAGCCACCATGTTAAACTAGGCATTTTTCTACCCCGTATACATATAAAGTTTATTAAAATCCGAGCTACGGTTATTTAGTTATGAAATAAATCATTTTCACATGCCATCTAGCAAATTTAATCAAACAGCATTTTAAACATTTTAAACATAGATGAAAGTTGCATATTATGAAACTAGATGAAATTCTAAGAAAGTTTCATATATAATTTATTTAGATCTGATGCACGGTTGTGGAGTTATTAAATGCATGAAGTTTAGGGGGCTTTCGGTAAAACAGTAACTCTGAGGATAAATGCTAAAAACGCAGCACATGAAAAAAACATACTATGGGCCAAAACTGGGCGTACAGAGCATGGCCCAACAACAGGGAAGAAAAAAAAGGCGCTCAGTGGGGTGGCCTCACCCAGTGGGTTTCAGCCCAGGTTGGAGGAGCGGTGGGCCGGCTCGGCGCTTGATGCGGCCCACGCGGTCGGCGTGCCTGTCGTCGTCCTCCTCCTCGATCCAGAGGGGATCAAGGGAAGGCAGGGCGGCGCGGCCTTTGGGAACCGGTGAGGCGAGGGGCACGGGAACGGCGCCGGAGGTCGGATCCGGGGCCGACGGGCGAGCTCCAGCCGGCTCCCGGACGAGGATGGCGACTCCTACCAGATTGGTGGTGGCGAAGCTCCTGCAGCTGCACTCATGGCGGTGAGGCATGACGAGAGAGAGAGGAAAGAAAGGCAGGGATAAGGAGGTGGAGAACGGCAGCGCGACCTGACTGGTCGCCGGCGACGGCGGACTCCGGTGACCCGCCGGAGCAGCGAACGACGGTGGGAGGCGTCACGCGAGGGTTGGTGGCGAAGGAGCTCGAGGGCAGCGAGGCTCTTGCGGTTGCGGGCAGCAATGCGGCTCGTCTGGGCCCAGATGGGCTCGAGCGGGCCCCGATCTGGGTCGGGCGGGCCGGCGCGAGGTGGGAGGAGGGAGGCGCTGGTAGGGGCACGTGGCGTGCTGCCACTGGCCCTAGACAGCGGGTTCAGGTGGCGGCTCGCCCGCTGGGGCAGCGCCAGGTGGCGGCGGCGGGTTAGGCCGGCGCGGAATGCGAGGTGGAGGTGGGAGGAGGCTGGTGGCGCGCTAATTTTGAGGAGGGAGTTGTCTGCTGCCAAAAATGGAAGGGGAGGCTTCCTTTTATAGACAGGGTTAGGGTTTGAGGGGTTAGGAGGGGTTTTTGGACCGTGCGATCGCCATCGGACGGCTCCGGACGCAAGAAGGGGTAGGTTGAGTCTAGTGGGCTGTGTAGAGGGCCATGGACTGAGAGGACAGGAGAGAATTGCAGCCCGACAACAGTTTCCGAAGACCGAAAACGTCCGACGAAAAGACCGGCTATACTGTCGCTATAGTTTAACGGTTGGGCTATCAAACGAACTCCGAACGCGATGAAATTTGACAGGTGGTCTACCTCACTAAAATAAGACCGCACGCCAACTTTCAAACCATTCCGAGAACATTATCCGGCCACTTATAAAATAAAATTTCGGACATGCCGCGGGCGCGTGCAAGTGTGTCTGGGCTCAAAACGGACAACGGAAGGAACGAGGAGACTGGGACAGATGCAAGTTTTTAAAACATGATGATGCAATGCACATGATGACATGATAAGATGCAACACGCAAGCAAATGACCTGGCAACGACAGCGAATAACTGGAAGACACCTGGCACATCGGTGTCGGGGCGTTACAACACTCCACCACTACGAGAGGATCTCGTCCCAAGATCTAGAATGGCACCGGAGGGACAACGGAAGAGAAAGAGGAGAGGTAAAACTAAGTTGCTTCTTTGACCAATGAGTGAAACCAATGAACCTTGAAAATGTTAAACCATTCGAGAAAAGAATACAATGGAGATAAAAGAAGTTGAAAACACTCCGTTAGAAAAGAGGGACAAGCAAGAACAACTTTGGGCAGCACTCCGATTGAAAAGAAAATGAATTGAATAAGAACTTGGTAATATGAGAAGATACTTGATGAAATCACAACACACTGCCTCCGGAACTATTGAATGAATCGAACAAGGGGTAAGAAAGATCTCAGACAGCACTCAGGTTGAAAAGAGATGCAAGGCTTGATAAGGCGAAAAGAACTTGAGCAAAAGGGCACAACACTCCGGTTAAATGGATAAGCACAAAAAGAAGATGATCTTTGACAAAACGAGATGATGGGTTGAAAAGAGCAACATGACAATGCCCCCGGAACAAAAGAATAGAAGATAGATAATTGAAATAAAAGAATGGAGAAGAAAATGCCAACTTCTGCCACAAAAGAGCTTGAGAAGGCATCCTTAGGAGACGGGTCGAGCGGAGTTGTTGGAACCCCAACAATGAAAAGAATAACCTCGATGTGGTCTTATGGAATACATCCCAAATTAAGAGATGACAACCTGCCACTCACGGGAAAAAGACTTGGATTGATATCAACAAGGAGACGAGAACTTATTTCACCGGGAGGATAGATGAAGAACTTGGATCATATATTATCACCATTACTAGCAACAATCCTTAGGGAAAGCTTTAGGTGAAATATAACCCAAGATAATTCCAATGGAGAGGTTGATGGATTTAAAACATCTCATTCTTAATAACTTGTGAAACATGAAACATGAACTCTAATTATCAAGAATGACATAATACCACCTCCAATGATATGGAAGAAAGAATTGCACTCCGGATTGCAAGATGAAGAAAAACTTGAGCTCCTTAGAAAAGAATCTCGATGAAAACTTTGAGAAGGAATTAAATCCTTTATGAACCATCATGTAGAACCTTCATGAAGAACTCCGTTAAACACAAGGATGATCAAACGGAAGGAAAAAGAAGTTGAAAACACAAGGTGAATCCTTGTAAAGATTTTAGATAGATCTCCGTGATTACATAATTGCGAGAGCTTGGAACTCCGGGAAAGAAAGATGAGCACGTGAAACCAAGAATAAGTATGATGAACCACTCCAGAAAACAGGAATTGAATAAACTCGATGAAACAAGAATAAGAATTACATTATGCATATCCTTCACCAATTAAAATTGATGACAAGCAATGGAATTGGCATACTACTTATTCTCGTAGAAAGGATTAAGCGAGATATAGCGCAAACTTGAGAAGGTCTTCAACGAAACACCGGTGGAATTGAAACCACAAATGAATTGATAAGGAAGAGAAATCTTGAACGAACCACCGTAAGAATTGAAAAACGATTGAAGAAAAGGTAAAGACACACCGGGAAGAATTATGAACTGAACGAAGAAACTTGAGAGAATTTAGATGCAAGTGAATGAAAATATCATGAGCTGACTACAGGATATTTGAATGATGCACCGGTAAGATTTGGAGAAAGAGAGCTGAAAGCTGAGGATGAATAAATCTGAGATGATGGACTCCGGATGAACAAACTGAACAGAATCTTGAATTGCTTCGGGTAGGTGAAAAGAATTCCCACAATCAAAAACAATTATGAGAGGATGGCAGTGAATGGAGCAAGATTTAAAAGAAACTCTTCTTCGGTCTTCAACTGCAGAGAATGACGATGATAAAGACCACCATAGATTGTTGAGATACTCCGGGATGAAGACTAGAAAGGTTGAACCAACAATGAAAAGAATTTGAAAGATCTTGGAGAAAGGCACTTGACTGATGAAAAATTCATTCTTACATCAAAACTTCGAAAAGAATTTGAGGATATCTCCGGACAAATAAGAAGAGTCAGGTAAGATCCTGGGAAAAGACCTGTGGGTTAGGGCCCACTCAAAAAAACACCGTTGAAATGATTTAAAAGAGAGGTTGCACCGGTTGAATTAAATGACTTGAATGAGATAACAACCTGGATAGATCTTGAACGAATGCAGAGTGGAAAACACGAATCTTCGAGATATCTTGAGCACTCCGGAACAAATGAATAGCGAGAAATGAATGGTTATGAGGTGCACCGGCACGAGAAAAGCATTTGAAATAAAGAAAAGAATATGATCGACACCGAAATCTTGAATTGGATCCACCGGAAAAGGAAAGAATGGAGAACGATGAACTTGAGGCTCCGTTAGTATCTTCATGAGAATCACCGAATACGAACATTGAAGGAAAAAGGATGGAGAGACTTCCCATCAATAAAAGGATACTTGAATAAGAAATCTGAGTCCCTAAAGAAAACAAGGGAGGGAGGGCGGGAAAAACCAAGGCAACTTGGGATGGATGAAACGAACACCATTGAGAAAGCTGAGATTGAATCTTGCAGATATTGAAAAAGATTGGATCCACTTGAAGAGAAAACACGCCGGTTGAAAAAGGTTTGACATGACACTCTCGATTATCATGAAGTATTAGTATCCCCATAGGAATATGAGAACACCACTTAGGAAAAGGCATGGAATCAACATTTGACTTCGAAGCAACTCGAATACCACAACTCAAAACAAAACAAAGGATTGGCTTGCAGAATAAGCCGGAACAAACATATGATAGAGACTTCGTCCGAAGTTTTCGTGGTGGGGCCTACACGGGCTCGATCGTACAACACCATCATGTACAAGGCAGTGCACATGACATACGAAGCGTCCCCGAGTCGGCATAGCCAAGGACTCTTTAAGACACAACGAGACCACTGTAAAACCGACCGTGAATAGGTGGACCACTAGACGTCGAACCCCAATTTCATATCAAACATCTGTCGGAAAGATATCCTAAGATATACTTGAATTCCCACTTATAAACTCCCGAAATTTTCCGGTTATGCAATCAGGTGTTAGGGATACAGGGGAAGCATAATATCTCACCCAAACTAACAAATCCTACATCCAGCTGTATCCATCCTTCAACACATAACCAAGAAACCTTCAGAAACCATCTACCTCAACCTTCGAAAAGCATCCGTTATACGAGTTATGGCAATACTCCCGAATTCCCGCCCCAGTACTGGGTGGCTTCGAGGTTATCTCACCAACAACTGCATAAAAGAGATTTTCGATGTCGGCGAAACTAAACTCAGGTATTCCAGAACTGCAATGATAAAATTGTGACGACAACACCTCGGAGCTCAACTCCCCGGGACACAGCCACAACCCCTAAATGACAGGAGGCACCAAGAACAATGTTCTCATCACAAATCGATCGGAACGATTCCAAGATACCCGTGTGATCCTAAAAAAAATTAGTGAAATTTGAGAAGAGAAGAGTCAAAACTCTACGTCAGGATGCCTTACCAGAGCGATGAAGGGACTGGGGAGTAAAAAGAATTCCTAAACTCTCTAATATATAATTCCTAAATGACTCAAAACATTTTTCTAGACTCAACAACGGCAGCTAATTCGATCAAGCAGTGGGGGCTCCTAAGGTCGGGGAAGGCTCTGATTACCAACTTGTAACGCCCTCGATGCGGCTATATCTCCCACACGTCGAAGCACGACTTAGAGGCATAACCGCATTGAAAGCAATGTCGCAAGTGAGGTAATCTTCACACAACCCATGTAACACTACTAGGAAAAGGGCTAAACATTTTTTTCATTTTTTTTCAAAATTACTAATGGCGCACCATGGGAGTGGTGCGCCATTACTAGTTGAACTACTAATGGCGCACCATGCCATGGTGCGCCATTAGTAACTTGGCCACCACTTCCACCGAATGCACACCCCCCCCCCCCCCCCCGTGGACCGCCTTTTCAGTTTAAAAAAATAAAAAAATGATGGAAATGTCAAAAAAATAAAAGAAAATAAGTTTCCCATGTGATATGTGGTCTAGTTGTTAGCAAAATTTACAAACATGAATTTTCGACTTTTTTGCAAAATCTCTCAAGAATTTGTAAAAATGGGCATAACTTTTGCATACGAACTCGGATGAAAAAGTTTTTTATATGAAAAATCATCTACTCGAAAAGTTACATCCGAATTTAACTGGGGGAACCCCGTTAAACATTTTCAAAATCCTCAAAAACCTAACAGAAAAAAATTACGGGGCTTTTAAGATCTGGGGAGGCAAAAAAATTCAAACTTACTAATGGCGCGCCTGCCCATGGTGCGCCATTAGTATCTTCCCGCCTTCAAAATTCAAAATCAATCAAAATAATAAAAAAAGTTAGTAATGGCGCACCTGCCCACGGTGCGCCATTAGTATCTTCCCGCCTTCAAAATTCAAAATAAATCAAAAAAATAAAAAAGAAGTTAGTAATGGCGCATCTGCCCGCGGTGCGCCATTACTATGCCGTATATATGGCTGGGCATGGTCCTCTCCTCCTTACCTCTTCATTCTTTCTCCTCCACTCCACCTCTCCTCCACTCCATCTCCTCCTCTCCTCCACTCCATCTTCCCTTCTCTCCTCCACCATACTACCCTCCTCCTCTCCGGCGACCTCCTCCTCCTCCTCTCCGGCGACCTCCTCCTCCCTCCTCTCCGGTGAGCTCCTCCTCCCTCCTCTCCTCCCATCCGCTCATGGTTTCTCCTTCCTCCTCTCCTCTCCGATGCTCCGGTGAACTCCTCTCCGGCGACCTCCTCCTCCTCTCCGGCGATGTAGGCGAGCGCCTCTCCGGTGACCTCCTCCTCCTCCTCCTCTCCGGTGACCTCCTCCTACTCTCCGGTGATGTAGGCGAGCGCCTCTCCGGTGACCTCCTCCTCCTCCTCCTCTCCGGCGAACTCCTCTCCGGCAAAAGAACACGGCAAAATAACGTAAAAGATCCAAAAACAGGAACAAAATTTGAAATAATATCGTGCCAAAAAACGAGCAAAAAATGAGCAAAAAATGGGCAAAAAATCACGATCCAGATCCAAATTCAAAATTCAAAAAAGTAGCAATGGCGCACGGTGGGGGTTAGACGGTGCGCCACTACTATTTTCCCACCTTCAAAATTCAAAAATACTAATGACGCACCAGTGGCCTATACTAATGGCGCACCAGTGGCCTATACTAATGGCGCACCGTGGGCCATACTAATGGCGCATGCCACTAGAAAAAAATTCTAGTGGCGTGATGCTAATGGCGCATCGGTAGTGCGCCATTAGTAGGCAAAACCGGTGTGCCATTAGTAGGCCTTTTCCTAGTAGTGTAATACATAAGGGAAAGAGATACATAGTTGGCTTACAATCGCCACTTCACACAATTACATGAATAAAGCATTACATCAACCAGATACAATCACGGTCCGACTACGGAACCAAAATAAAAGAAGACTACCCCAAATGCTACACAGATCCCCGATCGACCCCAACTGGGCTCCACTACTGATCGACTAGAACGAAACAACACCAAGGACAAGATCTTCATCGAGCTCCTCCTGAGCTTCGTTGCGTCACCTGCGCGGACTCATCGACACCTGCAAGCTAGTTTTGGAAGTATCTGTGAGTCACGGGGACTCAGCAATCTCACACCCTCGCGATCAAGACTATTTAAGCTCATGGGTAAGGTAAAGGTATGAGGTGGAGCAGCAGCAAGCGACTAGCATATATGGTGGCCAACCTATTCGCAAAAGAGAGCGAGAAGAGAAGGAAAAAGCACGGTCGAACAACTATGATCAAGAAGTGATCCTAGAACAACCTACGTCAAACATAACTCCAACACCGTGTTCACTTCCCGGACTCCGCCGGAAAGAGACCATCACGGTTACACACACGGTTGATGTATTTTAATTAAGGTCAACTTTAGGTTTTCTACAACCGGATGTTAACAAATTACCATCTGCCCATAACCGCGGGCATGGCTTTCGAAAGTTCATAACCCTGCAGGGGTGTCCCAACTTAGCCCATCAGAAGCTCTCACGGTCAACGAAGGATATTCCTTCTGGCGGGAAGACCCGATCAGACTCGGCATCCCGGTTACAAGACATTTCGACAATGGTAAAACAAGACCAGCAAAGCCACCCAGATGTGCCGACAAATCCCGATAGGAGCTGCACATATCTCGTTCTCATGGCACACCGGATGAGCCAGACGTCGGGTGGGCCAGCCCAGAGTTGCCCCTGGTAGCTCCGGACATCGCTCAGTTTGGACCAACACTTAGAGGAGCACTGGCCCGGGGGTTTAATAAAGATGACCCTTGGGCAGGCCTACCCAAGGGAAAGAAAAAGGCTAGGTGGCGAATGGTAAAACCAACGTTGGGCCTTGCTGGAAGAGTTTTATTCAAAGCGAACTGTCAAGGGGTTCCCATTATACCCAACCACGTAAGGAACGCAAAATCCGGGAACATAACACCGATATGACGGAAACTACGGCGGCAAGAGTGGAACAAAACACCAGGCATAAGGCCGAGCCTTCCACCCTTTATCAAGTATATAGATGCATTAATTAAATAAGATATATTGTGATATCCCAACAAGTAAACATGTTCCAACAAGGAACAACATCTCCATGTTCCAACAAGGAACAAACTTCAATCTTCACCTGCAACTAACAACGCTATAAGAGGGGCTGAGCAAAGCGGTAACATAGCCAAACAACGGTTTGCTAGGACAAGGTGGGTTAGAGGCTTGGTTCAACAATATGGGAGGCATGATAAGCAAGTGGTAGGTATCGCAGCATAGGCATAGCAAAAGAGCAAGCAACTAGCAAGCCAAGATAGAAGTGATTTCGAGGGTATGGTCATCTTGCCTGAAATCCCGCAAGGAAGAAGAACGAGTCCATGAAGAAGACAAACGGACGTAGTCGAATGGGTCCTCACAAACGCGACGTTACCGGATTACCGAGAAGAAATACACCGGAAAGAAAGCAAACAACATAGTAAACAACCAAGCAGAAACATGGCATGATGCACAACCAAGTATGATGCATGTCCGATTTAATGATACATGTCATGGCATGGCAAAGTGCAACAAACAACACTACAAATTAAGTGGAGCTCAATATGCAACGAGTTGCATATTGACAAAACACCACAACACGTTATTTAGTTCGATCTTGTTTATGTACCCAACAAGATTAAATGTTGTTAGCATGGCAAGAGGGTGAAGCAAATGAAAACTACCTGTCTAGTCAAGTTTAAATGAGGCCGGAAACAACGAATAACAATTCCAGAAACTCCTCATATGCATATATTAGGTTTGGTACTATTCTTCCCTAAACATAATTTTAGAGTTGTTAAGCATGCAAAGTGAAGCCACCATGTTAAACTAGGCATTTTTCTACCCCATTTACATATAAAGTTCATTAAAATCCGAGCTACGGTTATTTAGTTATGAAATAAATCATTTTAACATGCCATCTAGCAAATTTAATCAAACATCATTTTAAACATTTTAAACATAGATGAAAGTAGCATATTATGAAACTAGATGAAATTCTAAGCAAGTTTCATATATAATTTATTTAGATCCGATGCATGGTTGTGGAGTTATTAAATGCATGAAGTTTAGGGGGCTCTCTGTAAAATAGTAACTCTGAGGATAAATGCTAAAAACGCAGCACATGAAAAAAACATACTATGGGCCAAAACTGGGCGTACAGAGCATGGCCCAACAGCAGGGAAGAAAAAAAAAGGCGCTCAGGGGGGGTGGCCTCACCCAGTGGGCTTCAGCCTAGGTTGGAGGAGCGGTGGGTCGGCTCGGTGCTGGATGTGGCCCACGCGGTCGGCGTGCCTGTCGTTGTCCTCCTCGTCGATCCAGAGGGGATCGAGGGAAGGCAGGGTGGCGCGGCCTTCGGGAACCGGCGAGGTGAGGGGCACGGGAACGGCGCCGGAGGTCGGATCCGGGGCCGACGGGCGAGCTCCAGCCGGCTCCAGGACGAGGATGGCGACTCCTACCAGATTGGTTGTGGCGAAGCTCCTGCAGCTGCACTCATGGCGGTAAGGCATGACGAGAGATAGAGGAAAGAATGGCAGTGAGAAGGAGGTGGAGAACGGCAGCGCGACCTGACTGGTTGCCGGCGACGGTGGACTCCGGTGACCCGCCGGAGCAGCGAACGACGGTGGGAGGCGTCACGCGAGGGTTGGTGGCGAAGGAGCTCGAGGGCAGCGAGGCTCTTGCGGTTGCGGGCAGCGATGCGGCTCGTCCGGGCCCAGATGGGCTCGAGCGGGCCCCGATCTGGGTCAGGCGGGCCGGCGCGAGGTGGGAGGAGGGAGGCGCTGGCAGGGGCACGTGGCGTGCTGCCACTGGCCCTAGGCGGCGGCGGCGACGGCGGGTTCAGGTGGCGGCTCGCCCGCTGGGGCAGCGCCAAGTGGCGGCGGCGGGTTAGGCCGGCGCGGAATGCGAGGTGGAGGTGGGAGGAGGCTGGCGGCGCGCTGATTTTGAGGAGGGAGTTGTCTGCTGCCAAAAATGGAAGGGGAGGCTTCCTTTTATAGACAGGGTTAGGGTTTGAGGGGTTAGGAGGGGTTTTTGGACCGTGCGATCGCCATCGGACGACTCCGGATGCAAGAAGGGGTAGGTTGAGTCTAGTGGGTTGTGTAGAGGGCCATGGACTGAGAGGAGAGGAGAGAATTGCAGCCCGACAACAGTTTCCGAAGACTGAAAACGTCCGACGAAAAGACCGGCTATACTGCCGCTATAGTTTAACGGTTGGGCTATCAAACGAACTCCGAACGCAATGAAATTTGACAGGCGGTCTACCTACACTAAAATAAGACCGCACGCCAACTTTCAAACCATTCCGAGAACATTATACGGCCACTTATAAAACAAAATTTCGGACATGCCGCGGGCGCGTGCAAGTGTGTCTGGGCTCAGAACGGACAACGGAAGGAATGAGGAGACCGGGACAGATGCAAGTTTTTAAAACATGATGATGCAATGCACATGATGACATGATAAGATGCAACACGCAAGCAAATGACATGGCAACGATAGCGAATAACTGGAAGACACCTGGCACATCGGTGTCGGGGCGTTACAACATGGTGGAGTTCTAACCCCTCGAACTTCTTCTCAAGCTTTCTCACCACGTTGCAGTAACCAGTCATGGCTGGACTTCTGACGTCCCACTCCTTCATCACTTGATTAACTACCAAATCCGAGTCGCCATAGACCATGAGGCGACGGACGCCGAGTGAGATGGCCATGCGCAACCCATACAGGAGTGCTTCATATTCTGCTTCATTGTTGGAGGAATAAAAATGAATCTGGAGGACATATCTGAGCTTGTCTCCTCGGGGGGATACCAGAACTACTCCAACACCAGAACCGTTCAACATCTTGGATCCGTCAAAGAACATGGTCCAGTGCTCAGAGTGAACTTGAGTCGGCAGTTGCTGTTCGATCCACTCGGCATGGAAATCTGCTATTGCTTGGGACTTGATAGCTTTCTTTGCGTGAAACTTGATATCCAAGGGAAGGAGTTCAATCGCCCATTTTGCTACTCGACCAGTTGCATCTCTGTTGTGCAGAATCTCTGACAATGAAGCGTCGCACACGACTGTAACAGAGTGATCTGAGAAGTAGTGTGCAACCTTCTTCGTGGTCATTTAAATTCCATAGACAAGATTCTGATAGTGAGGATATCTCTGCTTTGACGGGGTCAAGACTTCAGAAATATAATAAACTGGGCGTTGGACTTTGTACGCTTTTCCTTCTTCTTCCCGCTCGACCGTAAGTACTGTACTGACGACTTGTCCAGTCGCTGCTATATAAAGCAGTAGAGGCTCTTTGCTGACTGGAGCAGCAAGCACCGGCTGGGTGGAAAGCAGGGCTTTTAGCTCTGCGAATGCTGTATCAGCTTCCCGAGTCCACTCGAACTTATCTGATTTCTTCATCAATCGGTAAAGAGGCAGCGCCTTTTCACCGAGGCGAGAAATGAATCGACTTAGGGCGGCCAAGCAACCTGTGAGCTTCTGGACATCATGCACACGCACAGGGCGTTTCGTTCGGAGTATAGCGCCTACTTTCTCTGGGTTAGCATCGATTCCTTGTTCGGAAACAAGAAAACCGAGTAACTTGCCGCCTGGAACTCCAAACGTGCACTTTGATGGATTGAGCCTGATATCATACCTTCGGAGGTTGGCAAAGGTTTCAGCGAGGTTGGTCAGCAGGTCGGAACCTTTACGTGACTTGACCACAATGTCATCCATGTATGCTTCCACATTCCGACTGATCTGAGTGAGCAGGCACTTCTGAATCATCCGCATAAATGTGGCTCCGGCATTCTTCAAGCCGAATGGCATTGTGACATAACAAAAGCACCCAAACGGGGTGATAAAAGCTGTCTTTATTTCATCGGGTCCGTACAGTCGGATCTGGTGGTACCCGGAGTAGGCATCCAAAAAGGACAAATGCTCACACCCAGCAGTCGAATCGACTATCTGATCGATGCGAGGGAGAGGGAAGTGATCTTTCGGGCAGGCCCGATTGATATGCTTGAAATCGATGCACATGCGGAGTGAGTCATCTTTCTTTGGGACCATGACAACATTGGCTAACCACTCGGAGTGGTAAATCTCTCGGATAAACTCAGCTGCCAAAAGCCGAGCCACCTCTTCGTCGATTGCTTTTCTTTTCTGGACGGCGGACCGTCGAAGATACTCTTTGACTGGTTTCACTTTCGGGTCGACTCGCAAACGATGCTCAGCCAGTCCCCTGGGAACACCTGGCATGTCAGAAGGCTTCCATGCAAAGATGTCCCAGTTCTCACGGAGGAACTGGATGAGCGCTTCTTCCTATTTGGAGTCGAGTGTGGTCGAAATGTGGGTCGGAGCTGCATTGGGGTCCGTCGGGTGAATGTGAACAGACTTCGTCTCGCTAGATGACTGGAATGCTGAATCCGTTGCTGGCTTCTTGGCTCGCAGCAAGTCACTCGGGTCTGCATTTTTCTGGTATTCTTGCAATTCTACCACGACCATCTAGGCATCGGCGATCTTTGAGCCCTTCTGGAAACACTCTTCCGCCTTTTTCCGATTACCAGAGATAGTGATCACTCCTCTGGGACCAGGCATCTTCAGTTTGAGGTACACATAACAAGGTTGAGCCATGAATCATGCATAGGCTGGCCTGCCCAGAATAGCATGATACGCACTCTGAAAATCCATGACTTCAAACGTCAACTTTCCTTTGCGGTAATTTTTGGCATCACCGAAAACCATGTCAAGTGCAATCTGACCGAGGGACGCAGCCTTCTTGCCTGGGATGACCCCATGGAAACTCATATGGCTTTCACTGAGTCTGGACATCAGAATGCCCATTCCTTTCAACGTTTCTGCATACAGAATGTTCAAGCCACTGCCACCGTCCATCAGGACCTTTGTCAGTCGAGTGCCTTCGACCACCGGGTCGACCACCAGCGCTTGCCTCCCAGGGTGGCGATGTGCGCTGGATGATCAGACTGGTCGAACGTAATGGCAGTCTGCGACCATTTCAAGTAACTGGGTGTCACCGAAGCGACCATGTTCACTTCTCTGTTGATGACTTTCAATCGGCTCTTGTTTTCAACATCAGCAAAAATCATCGGAGTGGAATTCATGTGAGGATAACCATCATCATCTTCTCCTTCACTCTCAGCCTTGTCTATCTCCTTCTCCTTTTCCTTGGGTTGTTTCTCTCGGAACTGCTGGATCAGGAGCCGACACTATCGAGTGGTATTCTTTGGGTAAATGAAATTACCTTCTTCGTCTTTTTTGGTGTGGATATGGCACGGCAGATCCAACATGTCATTTCCATCTTGATCTTTTACTTTCTTAGGGTTCCACGGCCCTTTGGGCTTCCCCTTGAACTTTCCTTCAACCACAGCCAAGGCCTCACCCGGAGCAGCTGGTTTGGCCTTGCGTTTTTGTTTCCGACTGGAGTTTCCTCCTCCGGTTTCATGGGCGACTACTTTGTGCTTGCCGCTCCGCAGTCGCTCTTCTTCTTCACCATTGGCATACTTGGTGGCAATTTCCATCATCCGAGTCAGAGTCATGTTTCCTGTCCGACCGAATTTCAGATTCAACTCCCGGTACCTGACGCCTTCCTTGAAAGCACAAATTGCCTGATGATCAGACACATCTTCCACCATGTGGTGTAGGGTGATCCACCTCTGGATATAATCTCTCAAAGTTTCATTCGGTTTCTGGACGCAACATTGTAATTCTGTCAAACCTGCTGGCCGTTTGCAAGTACCCTCAAACGTTCTGACAAACACTCGGGCGAGATCTTTCCAAGTATAGATGCTGCCAGGTGCCAACTGATTCAGCCACGCTCTAGCCGAGCCCTCCAACATCAGAGGAAGGTGTTTCATGGCCACCTCATCCTTGCCGCCACCAATCTGGACAGCCACTCGATAGTCTTCGAGCCAGGTGTCAGGCTTGGACTCTCCGGTGAACTTACTGACTCCAGTTGCCAACCTGAAGTTGGGGGGAATCATTGCAGCTCTGATAGCTCTGCTGAAGCACTCTGGGCCAGAGACATGCACTCTATTGCTGGTTTGCGGGCCTCTGTCATGACCATCTCGGTGAGCTCTGTTTCTGTGGACCAAGCCCTGCACGAGAATAGATCTCACATCAAATCCTGGCTCCCTGGGGTCGACTGGAATACCTCTTCCGACGCTGTTAGGGCGTCTGTCTTCATGTGGTCGTGGCACGTATGTAACGCCCCAGTTATAACTTTCCCAATTTGTACCCAACTCTTGCCGTTTCCGGCGTTAAGTTATATTTACTTCTTGGGTTCGGGTCTTTGTCTCCGTGTGTTGTTTTCGTTTTCATGCATCTCATATCATGTCATCATGTGCATTGCATTCGCATACGTGTTCATCTCATGCATTCGAGCATTTTCCCCGTTGTCCGTTTTGCATTCCGGCGCTTCGTTCTCCTCCGGTGGTCATTTCTAGCTTTCTTTCGTGTGTGGGGATTAAACATTTCCAGATTGGACCGAGACTTGCCAAGCGGCCTTGGTTTACTACCGGTAGACCGCCTGTCAAGTTTCGTATCATTTGGACTTCGTTTGATACTCCAACGGTTAACCGAGGGAACGAAAAAGCCTCATGTGTGTTGCAGCCCAACACCCCTCCATTTTGGCCCAAAACCCACCAAACTCTGCTCCATGTCCTAGAGCGTTCGATCACGATCGCGTGGCCGAAAACCGCACCTCATTTGGACTCTCCTAGCTCCACTTATGCCTATAAATAGAACCCCTTCGTTTTCGGATCTCTCTTCCCCACGAAACCCTAGCTCAAAAAAAACAGAGATCCCGCCGCCGACGGACATGTCCGGAGCCTAGCCGGACACGTCCGCCGCGCCCCCTCGCCCACTCCCCAAGCGCCACGTGGCACCGGCCACACCCGCCGCCGCCGGGCCCGAAGGCCCGTAGCCGGCCCCCGACGCCGCCTCCGCGGGCCAGAGGAGCCCCGCGCCTCCCGGCCTCCTCCCGCCGCCATCTCCCTCGGCTCAGGCGGCCGGAGCCGCCACCGCCACTGCGCCGGACCCCGACGCCGTGCTCCATCGCCGGCCGCGCCGCTCCACTCCGTCCATCGCGCCACCGCGGGCCACGCCGCCGCCCGAGCCGGACCTCGCCGCCGGCGCCTCCGCCCTCGCCGCCCCGGATCCGGCCGGCCTCGCCCCGGCCCTCTCCTTCCTCTCCGGCGACGATCTCCGACGACGAACCTCGAAGTCCGCGCCGGTGAACAATGTCGTGAACAGTAACCGCGTCAGATCCAGATCCAAAATACCCTAGGGTTGACTTTTTCCCTCCGAACCCTAATTTTTATGCCTAGTTTGACCTGCCGTAACTTTTCATCCGTAGCTCCGATTTGGGCACATAGTATATCAAAATGTTCGTCTCGATGAGTACATCATTTCATTCCATTGCATCATTTTCATTTGAGTTCATCTTGATGCCCGAAATGCTGTTAGAAGGAGGCTTCGTGAGTTAATTGTCAGATCTGCTAGTTAATCTTAGACTTTTGTCATTTTTGCCATGATTATTGTGTGCATGCTATGCCTGTGAGTCCTTCATATGTTCTGTTAAGCATTTTTTCTTCTTTCCAGAGGTGCAACCCATGCATTTTTAGGATGTGTGTGGTGACTTGTGCAAGCTTGCAAAGTGAGGCATCCGGTAAATCTGTTTTCAGGGACTTAGTAGTTTTCACTAAGTCTGGGATTATTTAGTTCATGATGCCATATGTTCATGTTGTTTCCTAGTGATCCGTGCCTCTTTTGAGGATGATTAGTAAAGGAGTTTTGTTAATATTGTTATGCTCTATCCATCCATGTCTTTACTTGCAATTATGGAGCACCCTAGCTTGAGTCAATCGAGCTCTACTTTTGCTTCATTGTGAATCTGGGCAGATTGTCAACTCATTTGCGATTTTGCCGATGTTATTGTAGTTGATCCGTGCATTCTATGCCATTGTTCTTGCCATGCCTAGCTAGAATTTTGTGCCTTCTTAATGGGTGTATGCTTGCCTTGCTATTACTTGCACCGTAGTGAGTGCATCGAGCTCGTAAACATGCCTTCGTGAGTTATATTTCAGCATGTCCCAGTTTTCACTAGGTCTGAAAACTGATTGTGTTTTAGCTATGTTCGTTTGCCTGTTAGTATTTTGTGAACCCTTTTGGCCCCAGGTTACTTTGGGTATTTTGTTAAGCTTGTTGATTAGCTCCATGCCATGTTCTTATTTATTATAATCAGGTCATGTATCATGTTGTTTTGCTGCTCCGAAGAGGGCTTCGTGATCTGAAATTTCAGACAAGTGTTAATTTCACTAAGTCTGAAATCTGTTTTGCTTTTGCGTTTTTGTCATGCTTGTTTGAACCTCATAATGGATGAATTGGCCATAGCTCAGTGCTAGTCTTTTGTTAAGCATCTTGTGTGCATCCCTGCCATGTATTTTGTTGTCATGTTTGGTGGCTGTAGCATATTCATTTTATTGCATTTAGATGCCTACTTGCTGTAAATCGCAGACCGATGTCATTCTTAAAATGCTTGCCATTTCCAAACCGTAACTCCGATTTTGGCGTTCTTTATATCGTTTTCAAGCGATTTCATCTCATCTTTCCAGTGGCACCCTTGGAATTCCAAGTTGAGGCCAGGTTAATGCATTTCCTGTCATATCTTGCATTTTGCATTCCGCATCGCATCCCGCATAGCATATCATCATTTCATCATATTGCTTGGTCTTGCACGTGGTTGATTGTATCCTTGTTGCTTGTTTGTCTTGTTGGGTAGAGTCGGGAGACGAGTTCGCTACCGAGGAGCCCGTTGAGTTTGCTTGTGAGGATCCAGTCAACTCCGACAACTGTGCAGGCAAGATGATCATACCCTCAAAATCACTACTATCTTTGTTATGCTAGTTTGCTCGCTCTTTTGCTATGCCAATGCTACGATGCCTACCATTTGCTTGTCAGCCTCCCAATTGCCATGTCGAACCTCTAACCCACCTTGTCCTAGCAAACCGTTGATTGGCTATGTTACCGCTTTGCTCAGCCCCTCTTATAGCGTTGCTAGTTGCAGGTGAAGATTGGAGGCCGTTCCTTGTTGGAACACCTTTTATTTACTTGTTGGGATATCATTATATTGCTATGTTATCTCAATGCATCTATATACTTGGTAAAGGGTGGAAGGCTCGGCCTCTCGCTTAGTGTTTTGTTCCACTCTTGCCGCCCTAGTTTCCGTCATATCGGTGTTATGTTCCCAGATTTTGCGTTCCTTACGCGGTTGGGTTATAATGGGAACCCCTTGATATTTTGCCTTGATTAAAGCTTGTCCAGCAATGCCCAACATTGGTCTTACCATTTGCCACCTAGCCTTTTCTTTCCCTTGGGTTCTGCAGACTCAAGGGTCATCTTATTTTAACCCCCCCCCCCCCCCGGGCCAGTGCTCCTCTGAGTGTTGGTCCCACCGAGCGATGTCCGAGGCTACCAGGGGCAACTCTGGGCTGGCTTACCCGACGTCTGGCTCATCTGAGTGTTCCCTGAGAAAGAGATATGTGCAGCTCCTATCAGGATTTGTCGGCACATTCGGGCCGTGTTGCTGGTCTTGTTTTAACCTGTCGAAGTGTCTTGAGTTACCGAGATACCGAGTATGATCGGAACGTCTTGGGAGGAGGTCTATTCCTTCGTTGACCGTGAGAGCTTGTCATGGGCTAAGTTGGGACTCCCCTGCAGGGTTTGAACTTTCGAAATCCGTGCCCGCGGTTATGGGCAGATGGGAATTTGTTAATGTCCGGTTGTAGATAACTTGAACCTTAATTAATTAAAATGAAACAACGGAGTGTGTTACCGTGATGGCCTCTTCTCGGCGGAGTCCGGGAAGTGGACACGGTGTTGGAGTTATGTTTGCGCAGGTTGTTCCTCTAGATTCTCGCTCGCGCTTTGCCTCCTCTTCTCGCTCTCTCTATGCGTATAAGTTAGCCACCACATATGCTAGTCGCTTGCTGCAGCTCCACATACATTTGCCTATCATTCCTACAAGCTTAAATAGTCTTGATTGCGAGGGTGCGAGATTGCTGAGTCCCTGTGGCTCACAGATACTATAACTCCAGATGCAGGTCCAGGTGATTCCGCTCCAGGCGAGCTCAAGTGGGAGTTCGACGAGGACTCTCAGCGTTACTACGTGTCTTTTCCTGACGATCAGTAGTGGTGCCTAGTCGGGGTTTGATCGGGACCGTGTCGCATGTTGGGTTATTTTCTATTTTGGCGCCGTAGTCGGGCCATGAGTGATTGGTTGATGTATGTTATTTATGTACTCTGATGTGACGTGGCGAGTGTAAGCCAACTATGTTCTTCCCTTTATTATTCATATTACATGGGATGTTGTGAAGATTGCCTAACTTGCGACATATGCCTTCAATGCGATTATGTCTCTAAGTCGTGCCTCGACACGTGGGAGCTATAGTCGCATCGAGGGTGTTATAACGTATGACCCACTCCTTGGAGGATGCGTGGGCACTCGACGGTGACCATCGCGATCGGCTCGACGATCATACTGCTCCCGGTTTCTGTATTGATCACGCCGCTCTCCACGTCCCTCACGCCTCGGGGGAGATCTCGGGCTATGGGCCGACTGGACCGTATCTGCGACCATAGACCTGCTATGGATCCTATCCCGCGACTGAGACACAACCGTATTCTGCTCTCCCGCTGCCCGGAGCAAGGCCCTGATCTGCGCCAGACCTCGGCCAGCTTCTGACTGGGAAGGTTGAATCGACTCTGTTATCTGGGCAGCAGCTACTAGGTTTTGGATCGGTGTTCAGTATACCTGAGCCGGAGGTGAAAAAAGTTGGTGTCGGCTGGACTCAGGAGCACGTTGACGAGCGTGATCGTCGAGTGCGTGCTGGAGGTTATCCAGCCGAGTGCGCTCAGCCAGATTGGCCAGGCGAGCCTTCTCCAAGGCCTGGGCCTCGGGTGTATCTCCAACTATAGGAGTATGCAGGGCATCCATGTTTCGGCGACGAAGTTCCTCTCTCTGCTACGAGGAGAGAGGCTCGGGGCGGTACTCCTCGTGAACGCGCGACGGATCGCCGTTCCCGTCGCCTCCGTCTTCACGATCGAATCCAGGAGGTCCGCGTGGTCCATTGACCACCAGGACTTCCGCCGCCGAGTCATTGTTGCCGCACTCGAATGCAGTCTCTACGGAGCCAGTCGATAGATCGAACAGGCCGTAGAGAGACTCGTCAGGCTCGATCGCCGCGACTTGAGGGGTGGTGGACTGGCGGGCCGTCGCATGCTTCACTCACCGTTGAAGCCTTGACCGGCCGGTGCGCTTGCTCCGGCGGGTCGCAGGGAGGGGGAAAGCCGTTGGAGTCGACTGGTACTGGGTCAACGGTTGCCACAGCGGGCGGGGAGCGCGTCGACGTCGAGTGGTGCCTCCTGAAGCCAAGCGGAGTCGTCGGCGACAAACACGAGCGCGCCGAGACGGATCACGCGGCCCTCGGCCAAACCTCCGCCTGGAATCATGATGATGGGGATCGGAAAAATTGCAACTTCTCCAATAAGTCGCTAAGAAACCTACCCCACGGTGGGCGCCAACTGTCGTGGATCTAAGACTGACAGTAGAATGGGGGGTAAGTATGAGGAGGCAAGATCCTAGCTATGAAGGAGTTGTACACGCGAGTTTTACGAGTTCAGGCCCTTCTCGGAGGAAGTAACAGCCCTACGTCTCGGTGCCCTGAGGCGGTCGACTAGATTATATGTGTGTGTGAGTTTACAAAAAGATGCAAACCCCTGTCCCAGAGGAGGGGGTGGCTTATATAGAGTGCGCCAGGACCCCAGCTCCCCTCCGTTACACAGGATTCAATGTTCATAAAGGAAAGGCGTTACTGGTAATGTCTACAGTAAAGCGTCATAAATGCTCATAATGCTATGGTTTAAGTCCTGACCGTCGCAGAGTGGAGGGTTCCTCATCTTCTGGTGGTCGAGTGTCTTCAAGATGGTCGAGTGAGTGCATCTCCATGGTCGAGTGGTTGATGGTTTCTCTTCGACTGTTTCTGATTCTTTGTAGAGATGTCCTTGGGGAGGGTAAGTTGGACAGGTCCATGACCCTACCCTAGGTACATAGCTTCATCAATGACCGAGATAACTCTCCGGCCAATAACCAACAGCAGGATCTGGATACCCATGTTGGCTTCCACATGTTCCACGATGATCTCATCGGATGAACCACGATGTCGAGGATTCAAGCAATCCCGTATACAATTCCCTTTGTCAATCGGTACGTTACTTGCCCAAGATTCGATCGTCGGTATCCCAATACCTCGTTCAATCTCATTACCGGCAAGTCACTTTACTCGTTCCGCAACACATCATCCTGTGACCAACCCTTAGTCACATTGAGCTCATTACTATGATGTCTTACCGAGTGGGCCCAGAGATACCTCTCCGTCATACGGAGTGACAAATCCCAGTCTCGATTCTTGCCAACCCAACAGACACTTTCGGAGATACCCGTAGTGCACCTTTATAGCCACCCAGTTACGTTGTGACGTTTGGCACACCCAAAGTATTCCTACAGTATCCGGGAGTTGCACAATCTCATGGTCTAAGGAAAAGATACTTGACATTAGAAATGCTTTAGCAGACGAACTACACGATCTTGCGCTATGCTTAGGATTGGGTCTTGTCCATCACATCATTCTCCTAATGATGTGATCCCATTATCAATGACATCCAATGTCCATGGTCAGGAAACCGTGACCATCTATTGATCAACGAGCTAGTCAGGCTCACTAGGGACATTTTGTGGTCTATGTATTCACACATGTATTACGATTTTCGGATAACACAATTATAGCATGAAAAATAGACAATTATCATGAACAAGGAAATATAATAATAACCATTTTATTATTGCCTCTAGGGCATATTTCCAACAGTCTCCCACTTGCACTAGAGTCAATAATCTAGTTACATCGTGATGAATCAAACACCCATAGAGTTCTGGTTTTGATCATGTTTTGCTCGAGGAAGAGGTTTAGTCAATGGATCTACAACATTCAGGTCCGTATGCACTTACAAATATCTATGTCTCCATTTTGAACATTTCCATGAATGGAGTTGAAGCGACGCTTGATATGCCTGGTCTTCCTATGAAACCTGGGCTCCTTGGCAAGGGCAATAGCTCTAGTGTTGTCACAGAAGAGAGTCATCGGTCCCGACGCATTGGGAATAACTCCTAGGTCGGTAATGAACTCCTTCATCCAGATTGCTTCTTGTGCTGCCTCCGAGGCTGCCATGTACTCCGCTTCACATGTAGATCCCGCCACGACGCTTTGCTTGCAACTACACCAGCTGACTGCCCCACCATTCAAAATATACACGTATTCGGTTTGTGACTTGGAGTCATCCAGATCTGTGTCGAAGCTAGCATCGACGTAACCCTTTACGACGAGCTCTTTGTCACCTCCATAAACGAGAAACATATCATTAGTCCTTTTCAGGTACTTCAGGATATTCTTGACCGTTGTCCAGTGTTCCATGCCAAGATTACTTTGGTACCTTCCTACCAAACTTACGGCAAGGTTTACATCAGGTCTGGTACACAGCATGGCATACATAATAAACCCTATGGCCGAGGCATAGGGGACGACACTCATCTTTTCTCTATCTTCTGCCGTGGTCGGGCATTGAGCCGTGCTCAATCTCATACCTTGCAATACAGGCAAGAACCCTTCTTGGACCGATCCATATTGAACCTCTTCAATATCTTGTCAAGGTACGTACTTTGTGAAAGACCAATGAGGCGTCTCGATCTATCTCTATAGATCTTGATGCCTAATATATAAGCAGCTTCTCCAAGATCCTTCATTGAAAAACACTTGTTCAAGTAGGCCTTTATGCTTTCCAAGAATTCTATATCATTTCCCATCAATAGTATGTCATCCACATATAATATGAGAAATGCTACAGAGCTCCCACTCACTTTCTTGTAAATACATGCTTCTCCATAAGTCTGCGTAAACCCAAACGCTTTGATCATCTCATCAAATCGAATGTTCCAACTCCGAGATGCTTGCACCAGCCCATAGATTGAGCGTTGGAGCTTGCACACCTTGTCAGCATTATTAGGATCGACAAAACCTTCTGGCTACATCATATACAATTCTTCCTTAAGGAAACCATTAAGGAATGTCGTTTTGACGTCCATTTGCCATATCTCATAATCATAGAATGCGGCAATTGCTAACATGATTCGGACGGACTTCAGCTTCGCTACAAGTGAGAAAGTCTCATCATAGTCAACACCTTGAACTTGTCGATAACCCTTAGCAACAAGCCGAGCCTTATAGATGGTCACATTACCATCCGCGTCTGTCTTCTTCTTAAAGATCTATTTATTTTCTATGGCTCGCCGATCATCGAGCAAGTCAGTCAAAGTCCATACTTCGTTTTCATACATGGATCCTATCTTGGATTTCATGGCTTCCAGCCATTTGTCGAAATCTGGGCCCGCCATTGCTTCTTCATAGTTCGAAGGTTCACCACTATCTAACAACATGATTTCCAGGACAGGGTTGCCATACCACTCTGGTGCGGAACGTGTCCTTGTGGACCTACGAAGTTCAGTAGCAACTTGATCTGAAGTTTGATGATCATCATCATTAACTTCCTCTCTAGTCGGTGCAGGCACCTCAGAAACATTTTCTTGAGCTGCGCCACTCTCCGGTTCAAGAGGCAATACTTCAACAAGTTCTACTTTCCTTCCACTTACTTCTTTCGAGAGAAACTCTTTCTCTAGAAAGAATCCATTCTTGGCAACAAAGATCTTGCCTTTGGATCTGAGGTAGAAGGTATACCAAATAGTTTCCTTAGGGTATCCTATGAAGACGCATTTTTCCGATTTGGGTTCGATCTTTTCAGGTTGAAGTTTCTTGACATAAGCATCGCATCCCCAAACTTTCAGAAATGACAGCTTAGGTTTCTTACCAAACCACAATTCATACGGTGTCGTCTCAATGGATTTCGACGGAGCCCTATTTAAAGTGAATGCGGCAGTCTCTATAGCATAACCCCAAAATGACAGCGGTAGATCGGTAAGAGACATCATAGATCGTACCATATCCAATAGAGTGCGATTACGATGTTTGGACACACCATTACGCTGAGGTGTTCCAGGCGGTGTGAGTTGTGAAACAATTCCGCATTTCCTTAAGTGCGTGCCAAATTCGTGACTCAAATATTCTCCCCCGCGATCTAATTGTAAGAACTTGATTTTCCTGTCACGTTGATTCTCAACCTCACTCTGAAATTCCTTGAACTTTTCAAAGGTCTCAGACTTGTGTTTCATTAAGTAGACATACCCATATCTACTCAAGTCATCAGTGAGGGTGGAAAGATAACGATAGCCTCCGCGAGCCTCAACACTCATTGGACCGCACACATCAGTATGTATGATTTTCAATAAGTTGGTTGCTCGCTCCATTGTTCCGGAGAACGGAGTCTTGGTCATTTTTCCCATGAAGCATGGTTCGCACGTGTCAAATGATTAATAATCAAGAGACTCCAAAAATCCATCTGCATGGAGTTTCTTCATGCGTTTGACACCAATGTGACCAAGGCGGCAGTGCCACAAGTATGTGGAACTATCATTATCAACCTTACATCTTTTGGCATTCACACTATGAATATGTGTAACATCACGTTCGAGATTAAATAAGAATAAACCATTGACCAGCGGAGCATGACCATAAAACATGTCTCTCATATAAATAGAACAACCATTATTCTCAGATTTAAATTAGTAGCCATCTCGCATTAAACGAGATCCAGATACAATGTTCATGCTTAAAGCTGGTACTAAATAACAATTATTGATGTTTAAAACTAATCCCGTAGGTAAATGTAGAGGTAGCATGCCGACGGTGATCACATCGACCTTGGAACCATTCCCGACGCACATCGTCACCTCGCCCTTCGCCAGTCTCCGTTTATTCCGCAGCTCCTGTTTTGAGTTACAAATATGAGCAACCGCACCAGTATCAAATACCCAGGAGGTACTACGAGCACTGGTTAGGTACACATCAATAACATGTATATCACATATACCTTTGACATTGCCGGCCTTCTTATCCGCTAAGTACTTGGGGCAGTTCCGCTTCCAGTGACTGTTTCCCTTGCAATAAAAGCACTCAGTCTCAGGCTTGGGTCCATTCTTTGGCTTCTTCCCAGCAGCTTGCTTACCGGGCGCGGCAACTCCCTTGCCGTCCTTCTTGAAGTTCTTTTTACCCTTGCCTTTCTTGAACTTAGTGGTTTTATTCACCATCAACACTTGATGTTCCTTTTTGATTTCCACCTCCGCTGATTTCAGCATTGAATATACCTCAGGAATGGTCTTTTCCATCCCCTGCATATTGAAGTTCATCACAAAGCTCTTGTAGCTGGGTGGGAGCGACTGAAGGATTCTATCAACGACCGCATCATCCGGGAGATTAACTCCCAGTTGAGACAAGCGGTTGTGCAACCCAGACATTTTGAGTATGTGCTCGCTGACGGAACTATTCTCCTCCATCTTAAAACTGTAGAACTTGTCGGAGACTTCATATCTCTCGACCCGGGCATGAGCTTGGAAAAGCATTTTCAGCTCTTGGAACATCTCATATGCTCCGTGTTGCTCAAACGCTTTTGGAGCCCCGATTCTAAGCTGTAAAGCATGCCGCACTGAACCAGGGAGTAATCATCACTGTGCGTATACCAGGCGTTCATAACGTCTTGATCTGCTGGGAAAACAGGTGCTTCACCTAGCGGTGCATCAAGAACATATGCTTTATTGGCAGCTATGAGGATAATCCTCAGGTTACGGACCCAGTCTGTGTAGTTGCTGCCATCGTCTTTCAGCTTTGTTTTCTCTAGGAACGCGTTGAAGTTGAGGGCAACACTAGCGTGGGCCATTTGATCTACAAGACATATTGCAAAGTTTTAAACTATGTTCATGATAATTAAGTTCATCTAATCAAATTATTTAATGAACTCCCACTCAGACAGACATCCCTCTAGTCATCTAAATGATACATGATCCGAGTCAACTAGGTTGTGTCCGATCATCACATGAGAAGGACTAGTCATCATCGGTGAACATCTTCATGTTGATCGTATCTTCTATACGACTCATGTTCGACCTTTCGGTCTTCTGTGTTACGAGTCCATGTCTGTACATGCTAGGCTCGTCAGGTCAACCTAAGTGTATTGCGTGTGTAAATCTGGCTTACACCCATTGTATGCAAACGTTAGAACCTATCACACCCGATCATCACGTGGTGCTTCAGAACAACGGACCTTAGTAACAGTGCACAGTTAGGGGGAACACTTTCTTGAAATTATTGCGAGGGATCATCTTATTTATGCTACCGTCGTTCTAAGCAAATAAGATGTAAAACATGATAAACATCACATGCAATCAAATAGTGACATGATATGGCCAATATCATTTTTCTCCTTTTGATCTCCATCTTCGGGGCGCCATGATCATCATTGTCACCGGCATGACACCATGACCTCTATCAACATGATCTCCTTCATCGTGTCTTCATGAAGTTGTCTCGCCAACTATTACTTCTACTACTATGGCTAACGGTTAGCGATAAAGTAAAGTAATTACATGACGTTTATGTTGACACGCAGGTCATAAATAAATTAAGACAACTCCTATGGCTCTTGCCAGTTGTCATACTCATCGACATGCAAGTCGTGATTCCTATTACAAGAACATGATCAATCTCATACATCACATATATCATTCATCACATCCTTTTGGCCGTATCACATCACACGGCATATGCTGCAAGAACAAGTTAGACGTCCTCTAATTGTTGTTGCAAGTTTTTTTACGTGGCTGCTATAGGTTTCTAGAAAGAACGTTTCTTACCTACGCCAAAACCACAACGTGATATGCCAATTTCTATTTACCCTTCATAAGGACCCTTTTCATCGAATCCGATCCGACTAAAGTGGGAGAGACAGACACCCGCTAGCCACCTTATGCAACTAGTGCATGTCAGTCGGTGGAACCAGTCTCACGTAAGCGTACGTGTAAGGTCGGTCCGGGCCGCTTCATCCCACGATGCCGCCGAATCAAGATAAGACTAGTAACGGCAAGTAAATTGACAAAATCGACGCCCACAACAACTTGTTTCTACTCGTGCATAGAAACTACGCATAGACCTAGCTCATGATGCCACTGTTGGGGATCGTTGTAGAAATTAAAAAATTTCTACGCATCTCTAAGATCAATCTATGGAGTAACTAGCAACGAGAGAGAGAGAGGGGGGTGCATCTTCATACCCTTGAAGATGGCGAGTCGGAAGCGTTGCAAGAACGCGGTTGGAGGAGTCGTACACGTAGCGATTCAGATCGCGACCGAATCCGATCTAAGCACCGAACAATGGTGCCTTCGCGTTCAACACACATGCAGCCCGGTGACGTTTCCAGCACCTTGATCCAGTAAGGAGGAGGGAGAGGTTGAGGAACAAGGCTCCAAAAGCAGCACGATGGCATGGTGGTGATGGAGTGGCAGTTCTCCGGCAGGGCTTCGCCAAGCTCACGCGAAGGAGGAGAGGTGTTGGGGAGGGAAGGGGCTGCGCCTTTGATGTGGTGCTGCAGCCCCCCTCGCCCCTCTATTTATAGGGAGAAGGGGGAAGGGGGGCCCGCCCCTCTAGATGAGATCTAGAGGGGGCGGCGGCCAAGGGGGAGGGGGCTTGCCCCCCAAGCAAGGGTGGCGCCCCCTTTAGGGTTCCCCCCCAAACCCTAGGCGCATGGGCCCTAGGGTGGGATGGCACCCAGCCCACTAGGGGCTGGTTCCCTTCCACCTACAGCCCATAAGGCCCTCCGGGGTAGGTGGATCCTCCCGGTGGTCTCGGTACAATACGGGCATACCCCCAAATATTTTCGGTGACCGTATGATGACTTCCCATATATAAATCTTCACCTCCGGACTATTCCGGAACTCCTTGTGACGTCCAGGATCTCATCCGGGACTCCGAACAACATTCGGTAATCACATACAAATCTTCCTAATAACCCTAGCGTCATCGAACCTTAAGTGTGTAGACCCTACGGGTTCGGGAACCATGCAGAGATGACCGAGAGAACTCTCTGGCCAATAACCAACAGCGGGATCTGGATACCCATGTTGTCTCCCCATGTTCCATGATGATCTCATCGGATGAATCACGATGTCGAGGATTCAAGCAATCCCGTATACAATTCCCTTTGTCAATCGGTACGTTACTTGCCCGAGATTCGATCGTCGATATCCCAATACCTCATTTAATCTCGTTACCGGCAAGTCACTTTACTCGTTCCGCAACACATCATCCCATGACCAACCCTTAGTCACATTGAGCTCATTACAATGATGTCTTACCGAGTGGGCCCAGAGATACCTCTCCGTCATACGGAGTGACAAATCCCAGTCTCGATTTGTGCCAACCCAATAGACACTTTCGGAGATACCCGTAGTGCACCTTTATAGCCACCCAGTTACGTTGTGACGTTTGGCACACCCAAAGTATTCATACAGTATCCGGGAGTTGCACAATCTCATGGTCTAAGGAAAAGATACTTGACATTAGAAAAGCTTTAGCAGACGAACTACACGATCTTGCGCTATGCTTAGGATTGGGTCTTGTCCATCACATCATTCTACTGATGATGTGATCCCGTTATCAATGACATCCAATGTCCATGGTCAGGAAACCGTAACCATCTATTGATCAACGAGCTAGTCAACTAGAGGCTCACTAGGAACATTTTGTGGTCTATGTATTCACACATGTATTACGATTTTCGGATAACACAATTATAGCATGAAAAATAGACAATTATCATGAAAAAGGAAATATAATAATAACCATTTTATTATTGCCTCTAGGGCATATTTCCAACAAATTAAAGCAAAGAGGAAGACCAAAAACTCTGACATCTATACTCTTTTGTGGGGTAAACTGAGAGGAAACCCTTCATGTATTCTATAAATGCCCTCAGGCACGTGGCCTCTAGAACGCCATGAGTGAAGTTTGGAGAATATCGGTCGTGGACATCACCACCAACATAGGGCCAGGCTGGGTACTACATCTCCTCAAACGTGCACTGCCTACGAGCGCCTTTCGATGCTTATGAAAATGTGGCATACATGGCAGGTCCGCAACGAAATCACGCACCTGAAGCTGTCTCCAACGACCAAATTGTCTTGATGCTTTCTTTCGAGCTACATCAACACGCTTCTTGAAATCCGCCAACACCCCGATGTCGATCCACCTAAAGGGAAGTCGGTGGTGACCTATGATCATGTTGTAGACGAGAAAGGCCAAAAATGCCGCGCAAATTGCCGCTCACACCCTCGTAGATGGACTAAGCCCCCTCCCCCAAGTTGGACTAAACTCATTGCCGATTGTGCATACCTCAAAGAAGATGGACCGGGGGTGGTAGGATGATTTTCCGTAACAAAGGAGAGACGATCTTCACTTAATGTCGTTTCATGTATACCTACTCGAGTGCTCTGGAGGTGGAGATGGTTGCATGCATGGAGGGCGCTGCGCCGACCCTTGAGTGGAGCTTAGACACCTTCATCCTCGAAACAGACTCATCGTTGTTGCTGACATGATAACCTACCTAGCCCCCAATAGATCCGAAGTGGCATCCCTTGTTGATGAAACGAAGCTTTTACTATGTCTAGGTAGGGAGTTTGCTATATCACATGTGAGTAGGGAGCAAAACCATGTAAGTATAGGCTAGCTCAGATGGGACGCACCTACCAAAAAATGCGGTGTGGATTCGTATGACACCTGCAGAAGTCAAGTCCTTGTGACTGTAGTGATCCATTTATGAAAGTTCAATTCACACACAAAAGAAAGTCTTAGATTTTACGTTTTCATGCATGCAAACAAAGTCACTTCAAAATAAATTGTGAAAAATATTATGATACATCAATGCCAATAACACCACTTATCCAGTTACAAGTTACAATATAGTATTTCAAATAACGACACAACACAAATAATTACAAAGACGATATATGCTCGATAAGCTTATCTATAGCTAGTAGAGAAGACCCACCATTTTCCAAGCTCGACCCTACTTTTTTCTTAAGTTCTCTTGCTTTTCCCCTAGCCACTTCTCCTTCCCTCTCATTCATAAGCTTCTGAATTGCCTTGGCGATTTTGTTTCTCTCTGGCTTGCCCTCGAGCTCAAACCCTACACCCCACACTGCCTCCACATATCTTGTGTTCATCATTTGATCCGCAAAGTGAGGCATGCATATCATCGGGAGACCCTCACTGATGCTCTCCAGTGTTGAGTTCCAGCCGTTGTGGGTCCAGAATCCAGCCACTGCAAAGTGGGCCAGCACCTCCTGCTGCGGGGCCCACGGGATCACCTTGCCTCTACCCTCCACCGCACGATCAAATCCCTCCGGCAGACCAGGCCCGTCCGATCCCGGCACGAGGTCCCGTCGGACAACCCATAGAAAAGGTTGGCCACTGTTGGCCAAACCCCACGCGATCTCCGAGAGCTCGTCACCATCCATGGATGCCAAGCTCCCGAAGCTCACATACAGCACGGACCCCGCGGCCTGCTTGTCCAGCCACTCCATGCAGCTACGGTCCTCGCGCAGCAGGCTGCTCCCGGTGCTCCGGGGGGAGAGCTTGTGGAGCGGGCCGGCGGCGAGCACGAAGGCCACGTCTACTTGGCGGCGTATCCTGTCTAGCTCGGCGGTCTCCAGAGCGTCGAACGTGTTGACGACGAGGCCAGAGGAGTTCCTCACGGTTTCAGAGGCTCGGGCTAGAACCTTGCGCACCATTTCGTGGTCGCTGCTGCTCGTGACGAATAGGTCCCTGACACGCAACGGCGGCAGCTCTTTCACCGGCGTGTAGAGCTGTGATTCTGAAACAGATGGATATTTTTATATACTGTAGAAGATTAACATAACATTCAATCAGCAAAATCTCAAGGTGCAGAACATGCGGCGCAGATCTCATCCTAATTACGTACTGACCTTTTGGAGGTAGATAACCGTTGTGGTGGAGCATGGGATAGGCTAGGAAGCAGCTGAAGCAGGCGGCGCTGCCGGTACGCAGCACCATCGTCGGGAGCCCGAGCGCCGAGGCGGCCTTCTGGACGGCGAGTAGGTTGGCGTCGATGAACAGGCACGCGGCGGGGGGCTGACCGTCGTCCGCGAGGACCGACGCGAGCACATCGTGGACGGCCGCCGACGCCTCCATGGCGGCGTTCATGGCGAGGATGATGGGGATGATGCTCCCCGAGGCGGCGAGGTCGGCGGGGACGCCGTCGGGCACGGCGACGAAGGTGAACTCGGGGTGGAGCGCGGGGTCCAGCTCGTTGAACTGGGTGTGGAGGACGGTGACGGCGAGGCCTCGGCCGTGGAGCACGTCGGCGAGCTGCAGCATCGGGTTGATGTGGCCCTGGAACGGCAGTGGGAACACTAGCACCCGGCGCGCGTGCTGTCGCCGGACGTCGCCATGGGATGCTTCTTGGACGCCGGCCATTTTTCTGATGCTCGGGCTGTTTGATCCGGTCAATCTTAGCAAGCTGGGATTGCCAAAATCTCCATGGGTTTTTATAAACACTCACAGTTCTCACTTCTTAGTTCTTACACACATGTTCTGACTTCTTAAACACGGGAGGGGAGTTGGTGGGGACTGCGGAGTGATCACTACCGTAAGGGAAAGGAGTGCACCACACCACGCTACAGTGATACAAAGGGGAAAGATGAAGGAAAAAATAAACACTTGTCCGCGGATAGTGATACACGGAAGTCGACCATCCAACCATGTCCCATGCAATTCAAATCGAATTTGAACAAGCATGATGAATTTTATGCAAACACGACAGAATAAACTTATGTTTGGACATAAAATGATATTTCAAACTTAAAAAAAACTATCTTGGAGCGGACGATGACCTCGTACGCGTGGCTGCCTGGCCAGTGGCACCGCGGTCTTCATCCTGCTGTCATCGTTGGAGTAGTGCTTCTAGCGGCGCAAGGGCATGGGTAACCCTGTCCGGCATCCGCCTGCCGCTCGTGGAGGAGCCGCACCGCTTCATCCTGCGTTGTGCAGAGGGCCGCCTCGTCCAATGCCGACCCTAGTCAGGGTGCCCTGACTTGTGCCACCTCACTGATTTGTGGTCTGTCTTGTGCCAGGTCACTGATTCGCGGCACGGCCTTTCCTTTGGCCATAGATCACACCCTCCTTGTTCTAACTCCCATGTCCAAAACCAGCCTTCTAAAATCATCTCTATCTCTATATATACTAGTAATAGCGATGCATCCGCGTGCAGGCTATGCGCACGACTTGGACTTCGGGCTTGGGCGACCAGCGATGGCAACGATGAGAGGACGTCGCTCCGTGACACCGTGTCGGATGGCGGTGGCCGCCGACTTGCCGTGAGGTTCCCGGGCACTGCCATCTTCGTCTCAATCCAGAGCCGGACAATGAGAGGAGACGAGACCGCTCCCGCGACACCTTATGTACGTCTCCATTGGTGCTATGAAACTAAGAAGCGCCAACATAGTAGTTGGGAACAGATCTAAACTTGGATGGAAGCATGGAAATTTGAAATTACGTCAAAAAACTAATATTACCACCAAGATTGGGAAGCATGGAAATTTGAAATCAGGTCAAACTTGGAGGAAGCAAAGGCTATAAGATGCATTTCTTTTTCGCCCCAAAAAGGTCAAAACAGTGACTATACGATGCATTTCTTCAGTACAAAAACAAGGCTATACGATGTATTTTTTTCACTACAAAAACAAGGCTACAACCGGCATGGTCATGCCACGTACGTCCGCGGCGGCGGCCATGCTGCCGCTAGCCACAGCGTTGCCGGCATGGTCACCATCGACGCTGCTGTGTAGACGCATAGCAAATGTTCGATGAAATGTTTGAGCCATATATAAGTTTTACTTCGTTATATCTAGAGGATCGGTTTAGGTACGGCCAAAACTTAGTGGAGTAAATTTTTTCCACTAAGGGTTTGCTTCACCGGAGATTTCACTATTTTCCGGGGATTTGGTGCGCAGTGAGAACCTATCGTAGCCAAATGATGCTACAAGGAGTGTTTGAGATAAAATATGATGGGCGAGATGAAAGTCCGGCCGGCAAACGTAGGCACTTTGCTTTGCAGTCTGGCTGCTATTTTCGTTTCCTTTTCGTCACAGATGACACTTGTTTTGCGAAAGTCCTAATCCGAGCTCGAGCCCAAATGCTCTTGGTGTCTCAAAAAAAAATGAACAGTGAAAAATTCTGAAATTTTTTGTAAACATTGAGAAAATTTTCGAGTGCTTGCAAACTTTCATCATCATATCACAACTGTGGAAATCATGGCAAAAATGCACTCCAAAATGCTTCTGAAAGTAGCATCTTCGGAGCATCAGTTTTTATTTATTTTTGCCACGACTTCCACGAATGTGATTCTATGATGAAAATTTGCGAACACTCAAAACATTTCATAATGTCTTCCACAAACAAAGTCAATTTTTTGTGAACTTTTTTACATATCTCTTTTATTCCGGACTCATTTGAGCCCGAGCTAAGAAACTTCATGTCCGTTGTTCTGTGCTTACTTGTAAGCAATGTACGTATGTTCCATTATATTTAACTTAAGGGATCGATTACATGCAAAGTTGACTGGTTTTTGTTTTTTGGTCAGTTCACTGACCACAAATTTCTTCCAGACGATTTGATCAAGCATTCTTTGTAGGTGGATTTGGTCAAGCATTTTGGTCAATTAATCGATCAAGCATTTGCATATAGACTATAGGCTGCTCTAGTCCAATACTGCCATGCCAGTCTCTTTTGTACGTGGATTACGTGCTGCTTCAAGCCAGACGAGAAAGTCGACTGAAACTGAAAGGCATTTCAGGTGACTGAAGAATTGCAAGATCGATTAACATATGAATTTCATTTTGAGTTCGTAACACAAAATTAAGCACAATACAAACCCGTTCAGCTGATAGTTCTTGGGCTAAGGCCGCGTACGGATGCGGTGTCCGGTTTAGGGGTCTGCGTTGAAGATGCCCTTATTATGAATGAATGAAATATGAAATTATGAATCATTCCTTGTCTTGCTGGATGGTGATGAGGCTACTATGACCGACGCGAGTGGACTGGGCAAGTCTGATCACCAAATCAGTTGCTATTTTTTAGTTGTGCAAAGTCCACATGTTTGATTCCTTCGGCCTCATGCTATCAAATACTTGAGAAGTGGTCAGGGAGAAAAATTAGAGTTAATATTAAGAGTTTATTTGGACATGCTTGAAGTTGGATTAGGTATTGTACAAAAAGAAATATTTTTCATTTGTTGCCAATGCTTTAGTCAAGAGAGACAAATTCTTACATGCCATTGACTCGGCGGTTAACGAGCTTGAACATTGAAATAAGCCAGGGAAATTTAGTTCAAAATCTCAAAATGAAAAGGCAAGATTGGTGTTAAGTATATTTCATTCATCCACCCATCGAATTTCATCCGTCTTTTCCAGTACCAGTTTCAACAACAACAGATAATGTTGAATTCTATCTTAATAGGCTAACTATATATAGGGAGGGAGTTTTATTATCGCGAGCTGGCCTAACTTATTTGCTGTTGCCGATGGAGCACCGTAGGAAGAGGTAACCAGCAGCTCTGCATAGAGTAGTGTAGGGAGGCGCGGTGGATGCAGGCCAAGATATGCTTCGTGCACTCATCCCTCTCACGGCGCCTTTTGTCTGGATAGAGTAGGGAGGCGCGGTCGATGCAGGCCGAGATAGGCTTCCTGCGCTCATCCCTCTCACGGCGCCGGCAGATCCTTGGCCTTGTCGGGTCCATCGGGGCGATAGGGGGCGATGGTCATGAGCTCCAGGAGCAGCGGCAGCAGCTCGTCCTGGATGCACTTGTACATCTCCCTGCAGTGCGTGTCGACGATCTTGGCGAGGTTGGAGGTCTCCTGCATGGCCCGGAGGACCTCCTCCTCGGCCAGCACAGGCTTGGCCTCGGTGGCGAGCACCTTGGACAGCTTCTCGGCGTTCTCCTCCAGCTGCCACTGCTGGTCCTCGAACAGGACCTTGGTGATGGGCAGGTTGGCCTTCTCCGACGGGCAGGTGCGCACCTCGTCGCCGAACATGTAGTAGGCGAAGGCGTAGGAGCGGGCGAGCACGAGGCGCGACGCCAGCAGGGCCCGGTGCGCGTGGGCCATCCAGCTGGCCTCCCTGATGAGCGGCCGGATGGCGGTGGCCGACTCCAGCAGCACGTGTATCTCACGGAAGCAAAACTATGCCTCTTGCGAAAGAAAAAAAAAACACAAAAATTCTGATTTTTTCTGTCGAAAAGCAAAGAAAGGCCAGTGAATGACCTTTGAAAAGACTCCCCAACAGCAGCCCTCAATTAGTTGCTCCCCCTTTGGACGCACCCCGTCGGCGTCAATCTTTTTTATTTTTGAGAAACCTGTAGTCGTCCAATCTATATCTATATCTATATTTATACCTATTATCAAATGGAGGTGATATTCTTGATTTCGTCCCGCTTCATTTGGTCCCGCTTCAATTAATTTCATGTACGCTATTTGGTTTCGTTACTTGCCACCCGTTTTGGCACAACGGAGGAAGCCCATCTGGCGGCGCATTGTGGCTCAGGTCCAGAGAAAAATAAAATTGTCGATGAGAGGGTTCGATCTCATAACCTGACAACCGGCCACACACAATTTGTCCAACTAACCCAACTAGAGATATGAGTGAATTTTTTTTCTCCCGTTGCAACGCATGGGCCTTTTTGCTAGTAGGTGCTAAAAGTTCATCGTATATTACAATGAATATATTATAGAAAAATAGTGTGTATTCAAACAATGTTCATCGTATGTTAAAGAATCATTGGCAGTGTATCGAAAAAACAAACAAAATAAAATTAAGAAAAACATAAAAAACCAACATAAAAGTTGTAGCAAAATAAGTGAACAAAAAATCAACAAGAAAAACCCTGAACTAGGCTAACCCAACATATAATGATGAATTATATCTTAAACTAATTAGGAGGTTTTATTATCACATGCTGGCCCAATTTGTTGTTGCCGATCCGTAGGTAACCAGCAGTATAGGGAGGCGTGCTCAATGCACGCCAAGCGATCCATCGGGCCGGCAAATCCTTGATTAGCTTTTTACATATCTTTTTGATTTTACTATTCCTCCGGGCTCATTCGAGCCCGAACTAAGAAACTCCATGTCCGTTGTTTTGCGCTTACTTGTAAGCAATGTACGTACGTTCCATTATATTTAACTTAAGGGATTGATTACAGTCAGAGTTGACTGGTTTTTGTTTTTTGGTCAGTTCAGTGACTGCAAATTTCTTCCAGCCGATTTGATCAAGCTTTCTTTGTAGGTGGATTTGGTCAAGCATTTTGGTTAATTGATCGATCAAGCATTTATTAGGAAGAAAATTGTGGAGATGCCCTTATTAGGAATCATTCCTTCTCTTACTAGATGCTCTTTTTTTGATGAAAAAGCAGCAGGGTGCTGATTTTCATTGATGAAGAAGGAGAGTACAGAGTACAGGTGCAACAAAAAACGAGAAAAGGAAACAGTGCAGGGCGCTGGGGACGAGACTTGGCTGTTCCCCGCGCGTGCGCCCATCCGTGCTCCCGCATACATGACTTGATTTGATTGGAACAAAATAAGGCCCGGCCCCACCCCTTTAAAATCAGGAGGAGGAGGGAGGGGGATGGTTTGATCAGAAAGGAGAAAGAAAAAAAGACAACCATAGAATGAAGTGAGAACACGGATGGGAGAACGGGGAGGGAGCAGGCAAGCCGGATCCACCGTGCCTACTAGATGATGATAAGGCTATGACCGACGCCAGTGTACTGGTCAAGTCTGATTATTCAGATGTATTTACAAGCTGGCCAGGTCAACAAACTAGTTGCTATTTTTTTAAGTTGTGCAAGGTCTACATGTTTGATTCCTTCGGCCTTATGCCATCAAATACTTCAGAAGTGGTCAGAGGGAGAAAATTAGAGTTGGTATTAAGAGCGTATTTGGACATGCTTGAAGTTGGATTACATATTGTATAAAAGGAAATATTTTTCGTTTTGTTGTCAATGCTTTAGTCAAGAGAGACAAATTCTTGCATGCCATTGATTCGGCAGTTAACGAGCTTGAACATTGAAATAAGCAAGGTATCTTTTCAACTGTCGCAAAAGATTTTTGAGAGGACATTGGAGATATGATGAAATCCTTGGAAGAGTGGAGGTATTTACCTAGGCTGCGTCTTTGCATTGGAGGTATGATGCACCTATGTCGCTCTACTCCAAATTCTAAATTCAGAACATAGCTATTGCCGTTCTTATCCAACATCAGACACATTCTTTTGTCATTGAGCTCACACATACTCCGTATGAGTTATAGAATTTCCTCACATCAGCACAAAAAACTCACTACAGAATCATTCCTTGAAAGAAAATGCAACACAAAAGCTCACCCCCACTGACGGACCTACCCATGAGCTCAACCACACCAACACACTCCGCAAACCCTATACACACTACCAATGAATCCTTCCCTCAATCAATCTTGAAAAAGAAACAATCTCGAGAAAATACTTCCCTCAATCCATCGCCACCAATCCACCAATAACCACTGATAACTAGAAAACCCCTGTTTAGCATCACTACTTTTTGTTTTCATCATCCCAGAACTATTGATTGACATTTCCTTCTTGATACCAGCTACATAGTGTACTCTCTTAAATCGGTGCCCGCCTTCATTCATCATGTAAGCCTAAGTCATGTAATTGACTAAGTGGTCCATATTCTTCAGTATATTATTTTCACTTACTAAAACATGTTAAACTATTAGTATCAAACACAAGCAACAACAAATTACGGCACACATTTGCTAAATGACAGGCGGAGCGTGACACAGGCGGCGTGTCGCCGCGCCTTTTGTCTGCTAGTCTTCAATCTAAGAGTTCCACCAACATCCATCCATCCAATTTCATTCATCTATTCAAACTAGGAGTATCACTTTCAACAACATATAATGATGAGTTATATCTTAAGCTAATTAGGGAGTTTTATTGTCACGCGCTGACCTAATTTGCTGTTGCCGATCGACTTCCGTAGGTAACCAACAGCTCTGCATGCATATAGGGAGGCGTGCTCGATGCACGCCAAGCAACACATCAGGCCGGCAGATCCTTGGCCTTGTCGGGTCCATCAGGGCGGTAGGGGGCGATGGTCATGGGCTCGAGGAGCAGCGGCAGCAGCTCGTCCTGGATGCACTTGTACATCTCCCTGCAGTGCGTGTCGACGATCTTGGCGAGGTTGGAGGTCTCCTGCATGGCCTGGAGGACCTCCTCCTCGGCGAGGACGGGCTTGGCCTCGGCGGCGAGCACCTTGGAGAGCTTCTCGGCGTTCTCCTCCAGCTGCCACTGCTGGTCCTCGAACAGGACCTTGGCGATGGGCAGGTTGGCCTTCTCCGACGGGTAGGTGCGCACCTCGTCGCCGAACATGTAGTAGGCGAAGGCGTAGGAGCGGGCGAGCACGAGGCGCGACGCCAGCAGGGCCCGGTGCGCGCGGGCCATCCAGCTGGCCTCCCTGATGAGCGGCCGGATGGCGGTGGCCGACTCCAGCAGCACGGCCCTCTTCTGGATGGCCGGCCAGAGCTGCGTCTGCTCCGCCGTGCGCGAGTTGACGTGCACGTTGAACCGGTCGCAGTAGTGCGTGTACCGCAGCATCTGCCGCCTGATGCTGTCGTAGTTGGCGTGCCCGGCCTCATCGTACCGGTTGCAGTTGTGCAGCGTATCCAGCCGCCCGCCGCAGGCATAACTGTATGCACGTACGTAGTCACCATAGACATCAGCAAGCTCAAGGTGAAAGAGAAGAAGAGTCTGTCGGTACGTACCAGAGGTGCTGGCCGCATGGACAGCTGACATGGTTGCAGCCGCCATTCTTCTCGATGGGCCGGAGGCACTTGGGGCAGCTCTTGGTGTTGACGGCGATCCACTTGAGGTTCTCCGACTCGCCGCGGAACTTGGCGTCCCACTTGTCCCACATGGGGCACGGGCATGGCGAGTGCGCCGGCGCCGCGCAGTTGAAGCAGAAGCTCACGCCGCAGGGGCACTCCACCTCGCAGTAGCGCTCGCTGGCGTCCACCACGCGGATCGCGCGCCCGCAGTGCGGGGCGCTCGGGCACCACTTGACCGACGCGTTGTTGTCCAGGTACGAGTCGAGGACCAGGTTGTCGAAGCGCTTGGCGGCGTCAGGGTACTTGCGGCCAAGGAGCCGCCGCACGGTGGCGTCGTCACAGATGGCCGGGCATTTCACTTGCATGCAGTGGATGTGCTTCTTGCCGTTGCCTAGGGACGCGAAGAAATGCTCCGTCCAACCTGAACAGAAGAGATTCAACAAGTGCCATGGTAAGCAAATGTACCAGGTTAGAAAGCTCATGCCTGGCAATATTTACATTAACGCACAGTATTAAGGCAATGGTTTTGTTCATGAAACATAATTTGTGCTATTCAGTGTCATGATGGTGCAAAGCCCCAAATTTCAGTGGAAAATGAAGAAGAAAAATTAGCCCCATGATGGTACAACGGGGCTTGTGGTGCTGCAAGACTTTTTTTTTTGAAACAAGGTGGCTGACTGCCGACCTTATATTTCAAAACAGGCAAGGCCTGATGAAGTAAATAAATCTGAAAAAACTGAATATGTTTCAAACATACCGTAAATTTAAAACAGAAGCCGGCTGTGGATCATAGCTAGTTCAAATTTATGCATTTTGTTTCTCAAGTTTGTGGGACAAAATCTGAATTGGATTTCCAATCCTCTGTTCTTTCTATGGGCGTCTCTACATCCTCGGTTTTAGAGGGGTTTAAAGAATTTCTCAAAACTTCTATTAGTGTTTAGTGATGACTGTGGTGGTGGGGTGCTCATAGAAAAACAAGCTGACACCGGTCGGCTCCCACCGCTCTGATTGGATGAGTGGAGCACGCACCCCTTATTCCACAATATTCCACTTGACACAATATTCCACCCAAGGCATGCCTTTGGCAGCCATCTCAAGCCAACACCAGATTTATGAGCTTCAGATTATGCACACCCAGCCCGCCGTGTTGTTTGGGGTGCACACCACATACCAAGCGATCAAACAGCTGCCGCCCTTAGCATCGGTCTGACCACACCAAAAGAATGCCCGTCGCAGCTTGTCAGCACAGCTCAAGAACTACGGTGGAAGGTCGAGGGCCGACATATGGTAAATAATGGCAGCCGTGAGGGTGGAGTTGATCAGGATGAGGCACCCTCCTCTCTTCAGAAGAGAGACCTTCCAGGACAGGATATACCCAACAATTCAATCGACGAGCGGCTGCAAATCCGTCTTGGAAGGGGGTGAGGTCGAAAAAGGCAGCCCCAAATAGCGAATGGGGAACTCCTTCACCGGGCCTCCCAACACAGAGGTGGAGGGAAGGATATCCACCGATGTGTAACGGATTGGTGATGCATAGCTTTTGGAAAGGTTGCACCTCAGCCCCGATGCGTCCCCAAACACTTCCAGCAAAGCCAAGACCGCCTCCGCCTCGCCAATCAGCGGCTTAACCAGTAGGAGGACGTCGTCCGCGTAAAGTGAGAGGCGGCGCTTAATGCCCCACTGCTCGAGGGGAACAAACAGGCCAGGGGCCTCCCCTTTGGCGAAAATCGCCGAGAACACATCCATGACGATGATGAAGAGCAGGGGGAAGAGCGGGCCCCCCTAACAAAGCCCTCCTGCATGCCAAAAAGGCTCTTCCGCGCCGCCATTGAGGAGAACTCGGGTGCTAGCCATCGATAGCAGCAAAGTAAGCCGCAAAAGCCACCACCTGCCAAAGCCACGTCTCCGCGGCACCTCCAACAGGAAAAGCCACAAGACCGAGTCAAACGCCCTGATCATATCCAATTTCAGCATGATCGCATCCATCCTGTGGCGATGCAGAGAACTATCGATTGCTGCATCAGCATGAAGTTATCTGTTATAGCACGGCCACCGATGAAGGCACTCTTGTTGGGTGCAATGAGCCTCAACGGTGTAGGAGCTAGCTGCAAATACATGCCCTTAGTGAGATTTTTCGCAAAACTATGCACCAGGCTCACCGGACGGTGATCCTTGACATCCACAGCACCATCGCACTTAGGAAGCAGAATGATATATGCCTCATTAAGCTTCGCGAAGCCACGTCTGTCCCTGGCATCGAACGCGCGCACCGCACGCATTACATGGGCCACGCAGATTGGTAGAACCTGGCGGATAACCCATCAGGGCCTGGCGCATTGTCTTATGGGAGGGCGTGAATGACGTTCCAAATGTCCTTCGAGAAGGAACACTCCAAAGGCTCTGCGTCCACAGACCACAGGTCCAACGCTGCCAAATTGAGCGAACACTCCCGCACAGCAGGGACCGCGATGAGATCCCTAAAGTGCACCGCAACGAGGCCCTCCATCTCACCCTTAGACGAGGTGAGCACATCCCCCTTCCGCAGCCTAAAAAGGTGATACCTTTTCCTCCAGGAGCTAGCACGGATATGGAAGAATTCCGTGTTGGCGTCCCCTTCACAAAGCCAAAGAATACGCGACTGCTGACGCGCGATCGTCCTCTTAAGGGAGGCCAGACCCAAGATCCTCTTCTTGATCCGTCGGCCAAGAGAGAACTCTCCTGCCGAGAGCTGCCGAAAGTCCATTGTGACCTCCATAAGCCGCATGACTTCATTGGCCAGGAGAAGCTGCTCTTTAATATTGAGAGAAGTGCATATTACACCCGTCAACTCTAGCCCTAGTCTAATATACACCCCCAACTTCAATACCATCTACTTTACACCCCCTAACTCTCAAAACCAGGCAGAATTCAACCCTCCCCTCCCCGTTGACCAGTTTTAACCCAGTTGACCGGTTTTAACATGTTGACTGGGTGAACAATAACAAAAAAATCAAAAAAAAAATTGGTTTTTCCAATGAGTGAACAGTAAATTCAAAAAAAGTTGGAAATAAAATTCAACAAGCAGTTTCGATTTTTTACCTGGTGAATAGTAAATTCCAAAAATACTTTTTTCCAACAAAAACGAATTATTTTTGCGTGGACGATTTTTCAGCGCGTGATGTCTATGACAATTTTCAGCTTGTTTGGACATTTCAGTGGTCTCTCAACAAAAAAAAAATATATCAGCCCGAACTGTTAACTATTTCATGCAAATATAATTCAGAAATTTTTGTTTTCTTATTTTTTTACTGAAATTTACTGTTCACCCGAACAAAAAATCAACATTTTAAAAAATCAAAATTATTTTATTATTATTTATTTAGAACTTTTTAAAATTTTACTGTTCAGCCGGTGAAAAAACGTATTTAAAAAAAAAATATTTCTTTTGAATTTACTGTTCACCCAGTCAACAGGTCAAAACCGGTCACCGGGGAGGGGAGGGTTGAATTCCGCCTGGTTTTGAGAGTTAGGGGGTGTAAATTAGATGGTATTGGAGTTGAGGGTTGTATATTAGACTAAGGCTAGAGCTAAGGGGTGTAATATGCACTTCTCTCTTTAATATTCCGAATCCTCCGGCCACTCCACCTAGGTAGCTCTTTGGTCATGGCTTTTAGTCGCACGAACAGGTCAATGGACAGGTTACAGTGAGGCACCACCGAGCCCCAGCCGCGAGCAACCGCCTCCTGGAAACCACCAAACTTGGGCCAAAAGGCCTGAAAGTGGAAGCGCAACTTATGGCAAAACACAACATTCGTGGAAAGCATGATTGGGCAGTGATCAGGCAAGGAGGAGGTCATCGCCTGGAGAAGGCAATTAGGATGGCTAGCATCCCAATTCGCCTATGAGAACCATCAATCGCCCTTCACTAACTAACAACGCGACACTCGTTGCTCCACGTGCAGCAATGACCTAGGAGGGGCACCTCTTTCAGCTCAAGGTCATTTAAGAGGCGCCGAAAGCGGCCCATCATCCGCCGGTTGAGCAAATTGTTGTTCTTCTCTGTGGCCTCCACAATTAAGTTGAAATCACCGTCGACGGCCCATAGGCCTGCGGATGCCGCCCTAACATGCCGCAACTCATCGAGAAAGGGCACCTTGAGTTGGTCGTTAGTTGGTCCGTAGACGGCAGTGAAGGACCGAGGCAGGTTGCCGGTCCACCGAGAGATTGATTGTGACATCAAAGTGTCAATCCGCGAACTAGAAACCTGAACGCAGCTCGATCGTCAAGCCACAATGATACCACCCGCCGAGCCAACAGCCGGGAGCGCGCAAAACCATCGAAACACGATCCCAGAATTCCGGTGATGGTGAATTGATTCACCGCAGCGAGCTTGGACTCAATTAAGCACACTACAGCCGCAAGTGATGCTAAATCCTACCAAATGTAGGTTCCAATTAAGTTTTATTTCCTCTATAATTTTCATGACAATCGAAATACCAATCCAAGTTTTCTTTCCTCTGGTATAATTTTCATGACAAGAAAATCACAAGTGATGAATGTAGGTTCCAATTAAGCAAAGTAACTGCACGAAAACAGTTGCTTGGGGGCAACGGAAACAGGGGCGGGTACTCACAGTCGTTGCAGAAGCAATGCCCACAGTCCATGGTGGAGACATCGGACGGCCGGGAGACGTCCTCAAAGCAGACGTTGCACGTGACAGTTCGGGGCCTCTTGTGAGGCGGCGCCCTTGCACGAGCCGCCGTGCTACTGTCCTCCAGCGGCACCACAATTCTTGCCTCCCTGAACAACCCCTCGCGCCCCCTGCGCTCGAGGAAGTCGTGGATGCGGTCCATCTTCCACCGGTGGTGCATGAGAAGAGCGCGGGCGTTGTGCCGCTCTATGTTCACCAAGTTCATAACCATGGACACATCTTGTTGCTGTAGGGTGGATAAGGAAGAAGAGTAGCAAGCAGTCAAACCAAAAATGTCATTCATGCATGATGTGGGATTAGTCATGAGCTGGCTGTACGCATAGTCTGAATTCTTAACCAATGCCGGCCGTTTGGTTCACCTGGGCAGCTGATAGGGACTTTCTCGTGATGGCCTGCAGCAATAAAAGTCAGAGTCGGTTAAATTGATTTAATCATCGGTATGTTTTATCAAAATGACAGTAGCAGTAAATCAGTAAAATGATTTTTCTCCCTTTTGGTAATGGCCAAAGAAGAAGTTTTTTTAATGCTCCTTTCGACGCAGTTCAGCAACACAAAAGGGCAGTAATAATCAACAAAATACAATCTAGCAGTTTGACTGAATAAATACAGAATTGAACTGACAATTTTTACATGGAAGATTGTTTTGCAGCGACTGAATTGATTGACTAGTACTGTAATTCTTAGTACTAGTGAAATCTAGCTATGCGTCATCAAGACTGCAGACTGAACCACGCTGCCAGCTGCTTACACTGTTTGTTCCAGAAACACTCCTAGCTAGGGTTCTAAAACCAGGTTGGCCGGCAATAAACCGCACCGAACCCTCGCCGAGACGATCCCACGATCCGGCGCCGATTTCAGCGGCGGTGGCATCGTCGCGGAACCAGCGCGATTGGATTGGATTGGAGCTGGCACGAGCGGATAAACGAGATAGTACTATTATGAGTTCCCTGCTCCGATCGCTTACCCAGTGGTCCGCGCGGTGCTCCGGCTGCGGCGCGGCGTCCTCGAACAGCCCGACGTCGTCCTCGTCCGCCTCCAGCCCGTCCTCCTCCGCCTCGTCGTCCTCGTCGTCGTAGTAGAGGCAGGACTCGTCGTCGCTGGCCATGGCGGGCGGGCGATCGGTGGCGGGCGGGGAAAGGCGAGGCGAGGCGGCCAAGTGAGCTGCCGAGGGTTTGTTAATTACTAGCCAGGGGGGTGGGGTGGGGTGGGGTGGTGTGGGAGGGCTGGGCTGTGGGGACTCGTTTGACTTGACTGCCACGCGCGCGTCTGCGATACGATGGTTGGTTATTAAAGTTGGGCTCCGGTTCGAGCCGGACCGGCCTCTCCCTCTGCCGCCGGCCGGCTCCGCCCGTCGATCGTCGGCATCGGGACACACGACGTGGTACGTGCCGACGTGTGATTGCGTACGGTTCGGTTCCGTTGTTCCGAAAGGGAAACGCTGTCTGTCTGTCATGTGCTTTTCCGCGTCGTCGCGCACGAGGCTGCACGCCCATTCGGCGTTCGGGGCGGGACCGCGAGCGAATTGCTTGGTGCCTTCGGGGAAGCTGGGTAGGCTGGTCGCCGTCGCTGGATCTGGCGGCAGGGGCAGGGCACGGAAACGGCAAACGCCCGGTCGGTTCCTTGGATTTGCCTAGATTGTCCTGTCTCGGGACAGCACAGCACGGACCAGGTTGCGTTGGCACTTTTTATCAATGATGATGAATGATGATGATGAAAATGGCTAGTTTTTTGTCTTGCGTTTCAGAAAAGGAAATATGTGGATTGCTAAACTGTAATTTGTTTCTCCGGGGGAGATATAAGTGTTTAACTATCAAAACTATTAAACCTGCAAAAAAACATTTTTTGCGAGTAAAAATAATATCGAAACCCTTAGGTCTGACATTTATCATAGCTTGCTCCAAGCTGCTTAGTTATGTTGCTCATGGGGGTGACAATTAAGTGGGGTTGGGTATTTCTTGTTTTTCTTTCGACTCATTTGCTGTCTTTGTCATTTGCACAAGAGTTACATTTTTACCCCCAAACTAAACCAAAGTGACATAAGTTACCCCCCAAAACAAGAAATTGTCAAATTTCTATCTCTAATTTAAACACTCGTTCCACATTTTGCCTCCTTCGGATTTCCCCCCAAATGAGTTCGCACGCAAGACACGAAGGCGATTTTTGTTTGGTCTTGAATGAGTCTGGTTTTAATCATGTCCTAAAACCGGTTCACACCGTCCCGCGCCTGCCCCGGACCGCGTGGCACCACACCTAGCTCGGCCCGCACCGCACCGCACCCTGGCCTTATCTAGCCTAGACCGCGCCGGCGCTGCACCCTAGTCTATTCGCCCTCTCTCCCATTGCTCTCTCTGCTTAGAATCCTAGTTCTCAAATTGCCCCGTCGCCCCCCCCCTCTCTCTCTCTCCCTCCCTACTCCACGGCCGCCGCCCCCATCTTTCCAACTCGTTGATGTTGAGCTATGCACATGGAAGGGCGAGGAGGAAAGCATGGACGATGACGTGTCCATGGTTGGCATGGAGATGGAGCTCTTCGTAAGTCAGATTCATCTATGGGGTTAGGTCTTGTGAAATTTGGTCGATGTGCTCCTATTCAACCCCTAATTTTGCTTCAATTCTTGTAGGAAACCCCTGACACTATAGTAGATCCATCTTTCTATGGCTCTATGCTCGAATCCGATAAAAAGTGCATGCTCCATGGTCAGAGGGCGAAAAAGATGGTTGCTTTCGAAGAGAGTTTAACTTGGAGGAGATTTCTAGGCTTTGTTGTGCATGTTTGTTGTGAAGAACTTGTAACCTTTAGCTCCATCGTGCATTTTCTGTGTTGTGTTGTGCTATGATCTGCTATGATTGAATGTGCCTTTAGTGTTGTATTGTGCTTACACTGCAGACGTATAAGTCGTATTAGAATTACACATTGAATGTTAATGGTGAAATCATATTGGATACTTACACTGCATATGTATAAACTAAACAGTTTAGTTAACTGGATTCTGCATGTCAAATTAACATTGAGTGAATGTGGAGGATCATGTTACCGATAGTGTGCCCTCTCATTGCTAGTTTTGTGTTTAACTGCAAATGCATTATGGCTGTCAATCCATTTTCTCGCCACTAAGCATGCAAATGAAACTGATTATCAAAGAAAAAATTCATTTAAATGCGTGTTGAATTCTGCTTCTTCAGTGCGCTAGTGTTGTGCAATAGTCAATAACTGAATTATGCTTGTCCCTGTTAAATTAGTTAGTGCTTTTCTCTAACTGTGCTACATTGTTAGTGGCTTTTTCTGCAAAGAGTTGTTGTCAATTTGAGGAGTTCCTCCTAGTACCATGTTTTTTTGCATCTATTGTGTTGTGCTATGTTCTACAATAACTGAACGTGTCTTAGTGTTGTAGTGTGCTTGGCAGATGTCTCGGTAGTTTAGAATTACACACCGAATGGTAATGGGAAAGTCCTATCGGATGCTTACACTGCAATTTAGTATAAACTACTCCCTTCGTCCAGAAAAGCTTGTCCCAAGCTTGTCCCTCAAATGGATGTATCTAGCACTAACTTGGTGCTAGATACATCCATTTAAGGGACAAGCTTTTTCGTACGGAGGGAGTAGATGATAACCCGCATGTTGTTGCGGGAATGTTTTGCAATATGTTCAGTTAGAATTAGTTGTATGGAACATGACTATTTGGAGTAATAATATGAGAACTATAACTGAAAATAAATATATTTGTGATGTATAAACATGCAAACATTTGTATAATGTAAATATCATAATAGAATGTAAATTCCCATGCATATTTGCATGTTGAGGTGCCTTTTTATTATGCATGATTGCATGTTCTGGTGGACCTTTCTTCATGCATGTTGAATATGAGGTGACATACTTGCATGCTGATAGAAATAGGCTAGTGAGGGCTAGCTATTTAGATATAAAAGATTAAGCGGTTAAGTTAACTGAATTATGCATGTCAAATTAACTTCGAGTGAATGTGGATTAATATGGTGCTGATAGTGTACCCTATCGTTGCTAGGTTTGTATTTAAATGCAAGTGCATTATGACTTTGATAGAGAGTTGTTGTAAATTTGAGTAGTTTCTACTAGTACTTATTTTTTTGGCATTTGCAGGGAGGTTTTAACTATGGGGTGGTGGAGTGGGTGAAGGAAATATGCCCTAGAGGCAATAATAAAGTTATTATTTATTTCCTTATATCATGATAAATGTTTATTATTCATGCTAGAATTGTATTAACCGGGAACATGATACATGTGTGAATACATAGACAAACAGAATGTCACTAGTATGCCTCTACTTGACTAGCTCGTTGATCAAAGATGGTTATGTTTCCTGACCATAGACAAAGAGTTGTCATTTGATTAACGGGGTCACATCATTAGGAGAATGATGTGATTGACTTGACCCATTTCGTTAGCTTAGCACTTGATCGTTTAGTTTGTTGCTATTGCTTTCTTCATGACTTATACATGTTCCTATGACTATGAGATTATGCAACTCCCGTTTACCGGACGAACACTTTGTGTGCTACCAAACGTCACAATGTAACTGGGTGATTATAAAGGTGCTCTACAGGTGTCTCCGAAGATACTTGTTGGGTTGGTGTATTTTGAGATTAGGATTTGTCACTCCGATTGTCTGAGAGGTATCTCTGGGCCCACTCGGTAATACACATCACTTAAGCCTTGCAAGCATTGCAACTAATGAGTTGGTTGCGGGATGATGTGTTACGGAACGAGTAAAGAGACTTGCCGGTAACGAGATTGAACTAGGTATTGAGATACCGATGATCGAATCTCGGGCAAGTAACATACTGATGACAAAGGGAACAACGTATGTTGTTATGCCGTCCGACCGATAAAGATCTTCGTAGAATATGTAGGAGCCAATATGGGCATCCAGGTCCCGCTATTGGTTATTGACCAGAGAGGTGTCTCGGTCATGTCTACATAGTTCTCGAACCCGTAGGGTCCGCACGCTTAACGTTCGTTGACGATATAGTATTATGAGTTATATATGTTGGTGACCGAATGTTGTTCGGAGTTTCGGATAAGATCACGGACATGATGAGGAACTCCAGAATGGTCCGGAGATAAAGATTGATATATGGGATAATAGTGTTTGGACTCCGGAAGGGGTTCCAGATGTTTCCCGAAATGTTTGGGTACGAGAACACTTTATTTGGGCCAAAGGGGAAAGCCCACAAGGTTTTTGGAAAGCGCAAAAGGAAGTTTTGCGGAGTCCAGGGGCCAGACGCCAGGGTCCGGGAACCCTAGCATCTGGCCCTGGAGTCCGAGAAGGACTCTTGCCTTTTGGGTGAAACCGACTTTGTGGAGGCTTTTACTCCAAGTTTCGACCCCAAGGCTCAACATATAAATAGAGGGGTAGGGCGAGAACCCAGGACACATCAAGAAACACCAAGCCGTGTGCCGGCTACCCCATCCCCTCTAGTTTATCCTCCGTCATAGTTTTCGTAGTGCTTAGGCGAAGCCCTGCGGAGATTATTCTTCACCAACACCGTCACCACGCCGTCATGCTGCCGGAACTCATCTACTACTTCGCCCCTCTTGCTGGATCGAGAAGGCGAGGACGTCATCGAGCTGAACGTGTGCTGAACGCGGAGGTGCCGTACATTCGGTACTTGATCGGGACGGATCATGAAGGTGTATGACGACATCAACCACATTGATGAACGCTTCCGCTTATGGTCTACGAGGGTACATAGACAACACTCTCCCCTCTCGTTGCTATGCATCACCATGATCCTATGTGTGCGTAGAAATTTTTTAAAATTACTACGTTTCCCAACCGTGGCATCCGAGCCTGGTTTTATGCGTAGATATTATATGCACGAGTAGAACACAAGTGAGTTGTGGGCGATACAAGTCATACTGCTTACCAGCATGTCATACTTTGGTTAGGCGGTATTGTTGGATGAAGCGGCCCGGACCGACATTACGTGTACGCTTACGCGAGACTGGTTCTACCGACGTGCTTTGCACATAGGTGGCTGGCGGGTGTCAGTTTGTACAATTTTAGTTGAACCGAGTGTGGCTACGCCCGGTCCTTGAGAAGGTTAAAACATCACTAACTTGACGAACTATCATTATGGTTTTTGATGCGTAGGTAAGAACGGTTCTTGCTCAGCCCATAGCAGCCACGTAAAACTTGCAACAACAAAGTAGAGGACGTCTAACTTGTTTTTGCAGGGCATGATGTGATGTGATATGGTTGTAACGCCCCAAGACCAGAGCTTCAGATGCCTTCCATGTTTCCAAGTGTTGTCGGGTGATTCGTTTGGTTCGTTGCATCATGTGCATTGCATCATGTCATCCTATCATCATGTCATAAGTCTTTTTGCATCTCAACTAAATAATTTGTGTGGATCTTTGATCCATTTAAATTGAGGGAAGAGTGACTTCTCTTTATTAACATTATCCTCCCGATATTAGGGAGCTATATTAAATATTCCATTTTCAGAATCACCTATAACACACTTGCAGTTTATCACATGCCCTTTTCCGCTTCAAGTTTGGTCCCCAAACTTTTCCTGTAATTTCTTTCGTCACTTCCCCGAGCTCCACCTAAATTCTCAACATTTCTGGGCACTTCAAAACCCTAGCCCTAGTTCAAACCATTTGATTAAATTCAAATGAGTTTGAATTCATATCTTCCGATCTTGCCACTTCTAATTTTCTCGAACCTTGCATATTTTTATGAGTCCGGGAAAATTGTCCTCGTGCCTAGATTCGGCCCCTACCTTCTCTTTCTTTTCCTTCTCCTTCTCTGGTTTGTTTTAAAAAGAAAAAGAATGGAGAGAGGAGCCTAGCCAGGCCTCTGGCCACTTGGGCCTCCTAGCAGAAGCTCACCTAACCTAACCTAAACCTAGGCCCGATCCCCTCCTCCCTCTCCTCTCCCCTCGCGCCGCCAAGGAGCCCGACTCCCCCATCTCGCTCGATCCCATCTCACCCCCTCGTTCCCTTGCGCCATCTCTCTCTCCCCTCGACCCCTTCTCTTTCCCTCGCGCCGTCAGGAACCCAGCACATCGCGCCAGATCCCCTCACCCGCATGCCTCCAGTGCTAGAACCCGCGCTACGCCCTTGGCGGAGAAGTGTACCAGGCCGGAGCCTGCTCGCCGCCGCCGGCTTTCGCCTCGCCGCGCTGCCCCAGGACGTCGCTCCCCTGCCGTCTCCGGCGCCGCACCATCGGAGCTTCTCCTTCCCCGCGACCCCGAGCCCCAAGCGCCGCCTCGTCTCCTCTGCTACGCCCGCACCTCGCCTGCGACTTCTTCGCGCCGGCGACCTCCATCGAGCCTCCCTGCTTCGTCCGGCCACCGCGCCACCATGCTCTAGCGCCGCCTCGAGCTCATCTTCCTCAACCTCCATGCCGTCCCGGAGTCCCTCGCCCGCTGCTGCACGGTCCAGCCTAGTGCTTCTCCTTCCGCTGCCATGGACATCCACCTCGCCTGCCTCCTCCCGTCGGCCCTCTACCTGCTGACGATCTGCCATCTCCGGCCGCCTGCTGTGCTCCACCTCCCTGCTCGAGCCCCCTCCCTCGCTGCCTGTTCTCGTTGACGTGAAGACTGCAACTGCAACACCCTTGGGCGCCAAGTTCCTCTTCCGGACCCGTCAAGTGTACGACGACTCGGGTGGGACCACGTGCATTTGTCAAGTACCCTGGAACCACCGACGCCTTCAAGACCGGCAAGTCCAACTAGCTCCGATGCCCCAAGGACGACTACGCGGTGTTGCGTCAAGTACCTAAACCGTGTCTCCGGAATCGCCAAGACCGTCCCAAATATTGCCAAGTACCACTTCGGTTCCAGAACGTGACAAGTACAACGATGCCCGGAGTCCTCGGATCCGTCAAGTTCCATTATGAGATGTACAACTACCGACGACCTTGAAGACCTCGGATTCGTCAAGTTCCACTACCGCCGACTAGCACGACTACCGTCGCAAAAACGAGACCATCAAGACCTGACCGACAAGTACCCCGACGACCCTGAACATATACGGTCATGTACAACTACCGTCTCCGAAGAACCGTGTAACGGGACCGCCAAGTTCGTCTTCCGCTGTCTCCGAGATCGTCAAGTACCACTATGAGATGTGCAACTACTTCCATGACGTAATGAGAACAACTACCGCCGTTGAAGGCCGTCAAGCGAACATCTACCGACGCCGTGTACGACCTACTCTGTGAACGTGTACCACTACGCCGCCCTAACTTCTACGGAACATGTACCACGACCATCGTTGAAGACCCCGTGGACGTCAAGTTCCATGTCGTGACCCCGAACATCTATGGACATGAACCACTACTTCCCTCGGCATCCCGAGAACGTCTACTTCCCCTACACCGCATCGAACTCGAACCCCTCCAATAACGCACGCTTCGAAGGTATAACCTCGAGGCGACGTCCGTGAACAAATGCTTGTGATGTTTGAGATGCTCGTGTTTGCACCATGGTCGAGTCGCTGCTTGCTCAGCCCTCCTCGTTTGCCGCTAACCCGTGGGAACCCGGTTACGGGGATCACCCCACCATCTTGCTTTAATCGCTCACATCCACTTCCTTTTGCACCGGTATCCCCGTGAGCTACCGGATCATCGGAATGTTGTCGCGGCATCATTTCTGTTTCATCGCCATGGCACCCCTTTCTTTCTACCACGGTGACAAATGCTCTCATCACGCGCAAGTTAACTTTTAATAAAAATTGCATAAACTTGATCATGTCATCCGCATCATGTTAACAACTTTAAGATGTTTAAAATTGTTGTTTGCTTTAAATTGCTAATGCACATGAGGATATACCGTAATTGTTGTTGTTGTTTTCGGCCTCATTTAAAATGCCTAGCTGTGTATTTTCACTCATGTTTCACCTCTTGCCATGTTAACCAACCTTTAATATTGTTGAGTACCTAACCGGGAGAGAACTAAATAATTGATGTGGTGTTCCGTCAATATGCAACCCATTGCATATTGAGCTCCACTTAACTTGTAGTTTTGTTTGTGCCCTTTGCCATGCCATGCTTCATTAAACCGGACATGCATCATACTTGTTGTGCATCATGCCATGTTGTTGTAGTGGTTGTTTACTTTGTTGTTTGCTTCTTTCCGGGTTGCCTTTCTCGTGAGCTTCAGTTCCGTTCCAGAGTTGTGAGGATCCGTTCAAATACGACAGTTTGTCTTCTTCATGGACTCGTTCTTCTTCCTTTCGGGGTCTCAGGCAAGATGACCATACCCTCGAAATCACTTCTATCTTTGCTTGCTAGTTGCTCACTCTTTTGCTATGCCCATGCTGCGATACCTACCACTTGCTTTTCATGCCTCCCATATTGTTAAGCCAAACCTCTAACCCACCTTGTCCTAGCAAACCATTGTTTGGCTATGTTACCGCTTTGCTCAGCCCCTCTTATAGCGTTGTTAGTTGCAGGTGAAGATTGGAGCTTGTTACATGTTTGGAACATGGTTATTCTGGGATATCACAATATCTCTTATTTAATTAATGCACCTATATACTTGGTAAAGGGTGGAAGGCTCGGCCTTATGCCTGGTGTTTTGTTCCACTCTTGCCGCCGTAGTTTCCGTCATACCGGTGTTACGTTCCTTGATTTTGCGTTCCTTACACGGTTGGGTTATAATGGGAACCCCTTGACAGTTCGCTTTGAATAAAACTCCTCCAGCAAGGCCCAACCTTGGTTTTACCATTCGCCACCTAGCCTCTTTCCCTTGGGAGTCGCACATCCTGAGGGTCATCTTATTTTAACCCCCCGGGCCAGTGCTTGTCTAAGTGTTGGTCCAAACTAGAGCCCCTTGCAGCGCCACCTCGGGGAAACTCGAGGGCTGGTTTTAGTTGTACGGATTGCTTATCCGGTGTGCCCTGAGAACGAGATATGTGCAGCTCCTATCGGGATTTGTCGGCATAGCGGGTGGTCTTGCTGGACTTGTTTTACCATTGTCGAGGATGTCTTGTAATCGGGATGCCGAGCCTGATCGGATTGTCTTGGGAGAAGGAATATCCTTCGTTGACCGTGAGAGCTTGTGATAGGCTAAGTTGGGACACCCCTGCAGGGTTTTGAACTTTTGAAAGCCGTGCCCGCGGTTATGGGCAGATGGGAATTTGTTAATGTCCGGTTGTAGAAAACCTGAAAGTTATCTTAATTAAAAATGCATCAACCGCGTGTGTAGCCGTGTTGGTCTCTTCTTGGCGGAGTCCGGGAAGTGAACACGGTGTTGGAGTAATGCTTGACGTAGGTTGTTCTAGGATCACTTCTTGATCATAGTTCATCGACCGTGCTTTTGCCTTCCTCTTCCCGCTCTCATTTGCATATGTTAGCCACCAAATATGCTAGTCACTTGCTGCAGCTCCACCTCATACCTTTTCCCTACCTATAAGCTTAAATAGTCTTGATCGCGAGGGTGTGAGATTGCTGAGTCCCCGTGACTCACAAATACTTCCAAAACCAGTTTGCAGGTGCCGATGAAACCGTGTAGGTGACGGTAGCGAGCTCAAGGAGGAGCTCGATGAAGACCGTGTTCGTTATGTTGTTCTGCTTTTCAGTTGATCAGTAGTGGAGCCCAGTTGGGACGATCGGGGATCTGTGTAGCATTTGGGGTAGTCTTCTTTCATTTTGGTTCCGTAGTCGGACCTTGAGTGTATTTGGATGATGTAATGTTTTATTCATGTATTGTGTGAAGTGGCGATTGTAAGCCAACTATGTATCTCTTTCCCTTATATATATTACATGGGTTGTGTGAAGATTACCTCACTTACGACATTGCTTTCAATGCGGTTATGCGTCTAAGTCATGCTTCGACACGTGGGAGATATAGCCGCATCGAGGGCGTTACAAGTTGGTAATCAGAGCCTTTCCCGACCTTAGGAGCCCCCTGCTTGATCGAATCGCTAGCGTTGTTGAGTCTAGAAAAATGTTTTGAGTCATTTAGGAATTATATATATCGGAGAGCAGAACTTATTTTACTCCTCAGTCCCTTTGTCGCTCTGGTGAGGCATCCTGACGTAGAGTTTTGACTCTTCTCTTCTCAAATTTCACTAAAAAAATTTTATGATCACGCGGGTATCTTGGAATCGTTCCGACGGTTTTGTGATGAGAACATTGTTCTTGGTGCCTCCTGACATTTAGGGGTTGTGGCAGTGTCCCGGGGAGTTGAGCTCCGAGGTGTTGTCGTCACAATTTTATCGTTGAGATTCTAGAATACCTGAGTTTCGCCGACATCGAAAATCTCTTTTATGCAGTTGTTGGTGAGATAACCTCGACGCCACCCAGTACTGGGGCGGGAGTTCGGGAGTATTGCCATAACTCGTATAACGGATGCTTTTCAAAGGTTGAGGTAAACGATTTCCGAAGGTTTCTTGGTTATGTGTTGAAGGATGGATACAGCTGGATGTAGGATTTGCTAGTTTTGGGTGAGATATTATGCTTCCCCTGTATCCCCAACACCTGATTGCATAACCGGAAAATTTCGGGAGTTTATAAGTGGGAATTCAAGTAGCTCTTAGGATATCTTTCCAACAAATGTATGATATGAAATTGGGGTTCGACGTCTAGTGGTCCGCCTATACACATTTGGTTTTACAGTGGTCTCGTTGCGTCTTAAAGAGTCCTTGGCTATGCCGACGCGGGGACGCTTAGTATGTCATGTGCACTACCTTGTACATGATGGTGCTGTACGATCGAGCCCGTGTAGGCCCCACCACGAAAACTTCGGACGAAATCTCTATCATATGTTTGTTCCGGCTTATTCTGCAAGCCAATCCTTTGTTTTTGCTTTGAGTTGTGGTATTTGAGTTGCTTCAATGTCAAGTGTTGATTCCATACCTTTCCTAAGTGGTGTCTCATACTCCTTTGTGAATACTAACCCTTCTTCATCGTCGAGATTGTCATGTCAATCCTTTTCACCGGTGTGTTTCTCTTCAAGTGGATTTGATCATTTCAACATCAGCAAGATCAATTATCAGCTCTCTCAATGGTGTTTGTTTCATCCACCTCCAAGTTGCTTTTATTTTCCCGCCTACCCACCCTTTTTCTTCAAGGACTAAGATTTCTTTATCAAGTATCCATTTTATTCATGTGAAGTCTCTTTATCCTTTTCTTTCAAGTTTCGACCCGGTGGTTCTCGTGAAAATACTAACGGAGCTTCAAGTTTGTCACTCTTCACTTATTTTCTTCTCCGGTGGATTCAAGTCAAGCTTTGTCGATCATATCCTTTTTCCTCGTTTCAAATACCTTCTCATGCCGGTGCACCTCTTAATCATCCACTTCTTAGTATTCAATTGTTCCGGAGTGCTCAAGATATCTCGAAGATTCGTGTTTCCACTCTACATTCGTTCTAGCTCTTTGGAGGATGTTATCTCATTCAAGCCATTTAATTCAACCGGTGCAATCTATCTTTTAAATCATTCAACGGTGTTTCTTTTGAGTGGGCCCTAACCCACAGGTCTTTTCCCAGTATCTTACCTGACTCTTATTTTTCCAGAGCTATCCTCAAATTTTTTTTCGGAGTTTGACGTAAGAATGATTCATCATCAGTCATATGTATTTCTACAAGATCTTTCAAATTCTTTTCAACATTGGTTCAACCTTTCTAATTTTCTTTCCGGAGTATCTCAACAATTCATGGTGGTGTTTCTCGTCGTCATACTCAACATTTGAAGACTAAAGAAGAGTTTTTCCTCCATATCTTATCCATTCTCTCAGAGATTCGTGGTTCTAGTTCGAGGCCATCCTCTCATAATTGTTTTGATTGTGAGAATTCTTTTCACCTATCCGGAGCAATTCAAGAGTCTTCTCAGTTTGATTATCCAGAGTCCATCAATTCAGGTTTATTCTTTCTCAGCTTTCAGTTATCATTCTCCAATCTTACTGGTGCATCGTTCAAGTGATCTCTAATCAGTTCGTGATCCCTTCGTTCTCTTGTATCTAAATTCTCTCAAGCATCTTCATTCATTTGCAAATTCTTCCCGGTGTTTCGTTATCTTTTATTCGTTCATTTCCAATTCTTACGGTGGTTCGTTCAAGATTTCTCTTCCTTGTTTATCATATCAATTCATTCGTTCTTTCCAATCCTACCGGTGTTTCGTTGAAGACCTTCTCAAGTTTGCGCTATATCTCTCTTAATCTTTTCTATGAGAATAAGTAATATGCCAAATCCGTTGCTTGTCATCAATTTAATTGATGAAGGATAAGCATAATGTAATTCTTATTCTTGCTTCATCCAAGTGATTAATTCCTTATTCCGGAGGTTCATCTTATCACATTCTCGGTTCGAGAGGCTTTATCTTTTATTTCCAAGAGTTCCAAGCTCTCGCAATTATATCATCATGGAGATCCATCTAAATCATTGCAAGGCTTCACCTTGCGTTTTCAATTTCTCTTTCCTTTCATGTGTTCATCCTTCTATTACCGGAGTTCTTCATGAAGGCGCTACATGTTGTTTCATCAAGGAATTATTCCTTCTTGAAGTGTTCATCGAGATTCTTTTCAAAGGAGCTCAAGCATTCTTCATCTCGCATTCCGGAGTGCAATTGTTTCTTTCGTATCATTGGAGGTGGTATTATGTCATTCTTGATAATTTGAGTTCATGTTTCATGATTCACATGTTGTCAAGAATGAGATATTTTAAATCCATCAATCGCGTCATTGGAGTTATCTTGGGTTATATTTCACCTAAAGCCATCCCTAAGGATTGTCGCAATCTATGGTGCTTATAAATGACCCAAGTTCTTCTTCTATCCTCCCGGTGAGATAAGTTCCTCGTCTCCTTGTTCTTATCAATCCAATCTTTTTCCGGGAGTGGCAGGTTGTCACCTCATAATTTTGAGATGTTCTCCATAAGACCACTACAAGCGTGTTCTTTTCGTTGTTGGTTTTACAACAACTCCGTTATAAACTTCTTCGAAGGTGCTTTCCAAACTCATTTGTGGCAGAAGTTGTCATTTTCTTCGCAATTCTTTCCTTTCCAACGATCCAACTTCTATTCTTTCGTTCTAGAGGCAGTGTGATGTTGCTCTCTTCAACCCATCTTCTTGTATTGTCATTTTCTTCGCAATTCTTTCCTTTCCAACGATCCAACTTCTATTATTTCGTTCTAGAGGCAGTGTGATGTTGCTCTGTTCAACCCATCTTCTTGTTTTTTCAAGATCATGTTCTTTCCTTGGCTTATCATATTATCCGAAGTGTTGTGCCTTTTGTTCAAGTTATTTTCGCCTTATCAAGTCTTGCATCTCTTTTCAACCGGAGTGCTGTCAGAATTTGTTCTTCCTTGTTCCTCTTTTCTAACTGAGTGTTTTCAACTTCGTTCATCTCCGTGGTATATTTTTCAATTTGTTCAACTTTTCAAGGTTCTTTGGTTTCACTCGTTTGTCAAAGAAGCAACTTAGTTTTACCTCTTCTCTTCCTTTTCCGTTTTCCCCGGTGCCATTCTAGATCTCGGGACGAGATCCTCTCATAGTGGTGGAGTGTTGTAATGCCCCAAGATCGGAGCTTCAGATGCCTTCCATGTTTCCGAGTGTTGTCGGGTGATTCATTTTGGTTCGTTGCATCATGTCATCATATCATCATGTCATAAGTCTTTTTGCATCTCAACTAAAAAATTAAGTGGATCTTCGATCCATTTAAATCGAGGGAAGAGTGACTTCTCTTTATAACATTATCCTCCCGATATTAGGGAGCTATATTAAATATTCCATTTTCGGAATCACCTGTAACACACTTGCAATTTATCACATGCCCTTTTCCGCTTCAAGTTTGGTTCCCAAACTTTTCCTGTAATTTCTTTCGTCACTTCCCCGAGCTCCACCTAAATTCTCAACATTTCTGGGCACTTCAAAACCCTAGCCCTAGTTCAAACCATTTGATTAAATTCAAATGATTTTGAATTCATATCTTCCGATCTTGCCACTTCTAATTTTCTCGAACCTTGCATATTTTTATGAGTCCGGGAAAATTGTCCTCGTGCCCAGATTCCGCCCCTACCTTCTCTTTCTTTTCCCTTTCCTTCTCTGGTTTGTTTTAAAAAGAAAAATAATGGAGAGAGGAGCCCAGCCAGGCCTCTGGCCAGTTGGGCCTCCTAGCAGAAGCCCACCTAACCTAACCTAAACCTAGGCCCGATCCCCTCCTTCCTCTCCTCTCCCCTCGCGCCGCCAGGGAGCCCGACCCCCCCATCTCGCTCGATCCCATCTCATCCCCCTTGTTTCCTTGCGCCATCTCTCTCTCCCCTCGACCCCCTCTCTTTCCCTCGCGCCGCCAGCAACCAAGCGCATCGCGCCAGATCCCCTCGCTCTTGCACCCGCGTGCCTCCAGTGCTAGAACCCGCGCTCCGCCCTCGCCGGAGAAGTGTACCAGGCCGGAGCCTGCTCGCCGCCGCCGGCCTTCGCCTCGCCACGCTGCCCCAGGACGTTGCTCCCCTGCCGTCTCCGGCGCCGCACCACCGGAGGTCCGAAGCTGCTCCTTCCCCACGACCCCGAGCCCCAAGCGCCACCTCGTCTCCTCTGCTACGCCCGCACCTCGCCTGCGACTTCTTCGCGCCGGCGACCTCCATCGAGCCTCCCTGCTTCGTCCGGCCGCCGCGCCACCATGCTCCAGCGCCGCCTCGAGCTCATCTTCCTCGACCTCCATGCCGTCCCGGAGTCCCTCGCCCGCTGCTGCACGGTCCAGCCTAGTGCTTCTCCTTCCACTGCCATGGACATCCACCTCGCCTGCCTCCTCCCGTCGGCCCTCTGCCTGCTGACGATCTGCCATCTCCGGCCGCCTGCTGTGCTCCACCTCCCTGCTCGAGCCCCCTCCTTTGCTGCCTGTTCTCGTTGACGTGAAGACTACAACTGCAACACCCTTGGGCACCAAGTTCCTCTTTCGGACCCGTCAAGTGTACGACGACTCGGGTGCGACCACATGCATTTTTCAAGTACCCTGGAACCACCGACGCCTTCAAGACCGGCAAGTCCAACTAGTTCCGATGCCCCAAGGACGACTACGCGGTGTTGCGTCAAGTACCTAAACCGTGTCTCCGGAATCGCCAAGACCGTTCCGAATATTGCCAAGTACCAGTTCGGTTCCAGAACGTGACAAGTACCATGACGCCTGGAGTCCTCGGATCCGTTAAGTTCCATTATGAGATGTACAACTACCGTCGACCTCGAAGACCTCGGATTCGTCAAGTTCCACTACCGCCGACTAGCACTACTACCGTCGCAAAAACGAGACCGTCAAGACCCGACCGACAAGTACCCCGACGACCCTGAACATATACGGTCATGTACAACTACCGTCTCCGAAGAACCGTGTAACGGGACCGCCAAGTTCGTCTTCCGCCGTCTCCGAGATCGTCAAGTACCACTATGAGATGTGCAACTACTTCCACGACGTAATGAGAACAACTACCGCCGTTGAAGGCCGTCAAGCGAACATCTACCGACGACGTGTACAACCTACTCCGTGAACGTGTACCACTACGCCACCCTAACGTCTACGGAACATGTACCACGACCATCGTTGAAGACCCCGTGGACGTCAAGTTCCATGTCGTGACCCCGAACATCTACGGACATGAACCACTACTTCCCTCGGCGTCCCGAGAACGTCTACTTCCCCTACACCGCATCGAACTCGAACCCCTCCGATAACGCATGCTTCGAAGGTATAACCTTGAGGCGACGTCCGTGAACAAATGCTTGCGATGTTTGAGATGCTCGTGTTTGCACCATGGTCGAGTCGCTGCTTGCTCGGCCCTCCTTGTTTGCCGCTAACCCGTGGGAACCTGGTTACCGGGATCACCGCACCATCTTGCTTTACTCGCTCACACACACTTCCTTTTGCACCGGTATCCCCGTGAGCTACCGGATCATCGGAATGTTGTCGCGGCATCATTTCCGTTTCATCGCCGTGGCACCAATTTCTTTCTACCACGGTGGCAAATGCTCTCATCACGCGCAAGTTAACTTTTAATAAAAATTGCATAAACTTGATCATGTCATCCGCATCATGTTAACAACTTTAAGATGTTTAAAATTGTTGTTTGCTTTAAATTGCTAATGCACATGAGGATATACCGGAATTGTTGTTGTTGTTTCCGGCCTCATTTAAAATGCCTAGCTGTGTATTTTCACTCATGTTTCACCTCTTGCCATGTTAACCAACCTATAATATTGTTGAGTACCTAACCGGGAGAGAACTAAATAATTGATGTGGTGTTTCGTCAATATGCAACCCGTTGCATATTGAGCTCCACTTAACTTGTAGTTTTGTTTGTGCCCTTTGCCATGCCATGCTTCATTAAACCGGACATGCATCATACTTGTTGTGCATCATGCCATGTTGTTGTAGTGGTTGTTTACTTTGTTGTTTGCTTCTTTCCGGGTTGCCTTTCTTGTGAGCTTCGGTTCCGTTCCGAAGTTGTGAGGATCCGTTCGAATACGATCGTTTGTCTTCTGTTGGAAATATGCCCTAGAGGCAATAATAAATTAGTTATTATTATATTTCCTTGTTCATGATAATCGTTTATTATCCATGCTAGAATTGTATTGATAGGAAACTCAGATACATGTGTGGATACATAGACAACACCATGTCCCTAGTAAGCCTCTAGTTGACTAGCTCATTGATCAATAGATGGTTACGGTTTCCTGACCATGTACATTGGATGTCATTGATAACAGGATCACATCATTACAAGAATGATGTGATGGACAAAGACCCAATCCTAAGCCTAGCACAAGATCATGTAGTTCGTATGCTAAAGCTTTTCTAATGTCAAGTATCATTTCCTTAGACCATGAGATTGTGCAACTCCCGGATACCGTAGGAGTGCTTTGGGTGTGCCAAATATCACAACGTAACTGGGTGGCTATAAAGGTACACTACAGGTATCTCCGAAAGTGTCTGTTGGGTTGGCACGAATCGAGACTGGGATTTGTCACTTCGTGTAAACAGAGAGGTATCTCTGGGCCCACTCGGTAGGACATCATCATAATGTGCACAATGTGATCAAGGAGTTGATCACGGGATGATGTGTTATGAAACGAGTAAAGAGACTTGCCGGTAACGAGATTGAACAAGGTATCGGGATACCGACGATCGAATCTCGGGCAAGTATCGTACCGCTAGACAAAGGGAATTGTATACGGGATTGATTAAGTCCTTGACATCGTGGTTCATCCGATGAGATCATCGTGGAACATGTGGGAGCCAACATGGGTATCCAGATCCCGCTTTTGTTTATTGACCAGAGAGTCATCTCGGTCATGTCTGCATGTCTCCCGAACCCGTAGGGTCTACACACTTAAGGTTCGGTGACGCTAGGGTTATAGAGATATTAGTATGCGGTAACCCGAAAGTTGTTCGGAGTCCCGGATGAGATCCCGGACGTCATGAGGAGTTCCGGAATGGTCCGGAGGTAAAGAATTATATATAGGAAGTGCTATTTCGGCCATCGGGACAAGTTTCGGGGAATCCGCTATTGTACCGGGACCACTGGAAGGGTCCCGGGGGTCCACCAGGTGGGGCCACCTGCCCCGGGGGGCCACATGGGCTGTAGGGGGTGCGCCTTGGCCTATATGGGCCAAGGGCACCAGCCCCAAGAGGCCCATGCGCCAAGAGATGAGGGAAGGGAAGAGTCCTAAAGGGGGAAGGCACCTCCGAGGTGCCTTGGGGGGGATGGACTCCTCCCTGGCCGCACCCTTCCTTGGAGGAAGGGCCAAGTCTGCGCCCCCCCCCTCCCTTGGCCCTATATATAGTGGGGGGAAGGGAGGGCAGCAACACCTAAGCCCTGGCGCCTCCCTCTCCCTCCCATGACACATCTCCCTCCTCCCGCAGCGCTTGGCGAAGCCCTGTTGGAATCCCGCTACTTCCACCACCACGCCGTCGTGCTGCTGGATCTCCATCAACCTCTCCTTCCCCCTTGCTGGATCAAGAAGGAGGAGACGTCGCTGCTCCGTACGTGTGTTGAACGCGGAGGTGCCGTCCGTTCGGCGCTAGGACCATCGGTGATTTGGATCACGACGAGTACGACTCCATCAACCCCGTTCTCTTGAATGCTTCCGCGCGCGATCTACAAGGGTATGTAGATCCACTCCTCCCTCATTGCTAGATGACTCCATAGATAGATCTTGGTGACACGTAGGAAAATTTTGAATTTATGCTATGTTCCCCAACAGTGGCATCATGAGCTAGGTCTATGTGTAGTTTCTATGCACGAGTAGAACACAAAGTAGTTGTGGGCGTTGATTTTGTTCAATATGCTTACCGTTACTAGTCCAATCTTGATTCGGTGGCATTGTGGGATGAAGCGGCCCGGACCGACCTTACACGTACTCTTACGCGAGACTGGTTCCACCAACTGACATGCACTAGTTGCATAAGGTGGCTAGCGGGTGTCTGTCTCTCCCACTTTAGTCGGATCGGATTCGATGAAAAGGGTCCTTATGAAGGGTAAATAGCAATTGGCATATCACGTTGTGGTTTTTGCGTAGGTAAGAAACGTTCTTGCTAGAAACCCATAGCGGCCACGTAAAACATGCAAACAACAATTAGAGGACGTCTAACTTGTTTTTGTAGGGTATGCTATGTGATGTGATATGGCCAAAAGGATGTGATGAATGATATATGTGATGTATGAGATTGATCATGTTCTTGTAATAGGAATCACGACTTGCATGTCGATGAGTATGACAACCGGCAGGAGCCATAGGAGTTGTCTTAATTTATTTATGACCCGCGTGTCAACATAAACGTCATGTAATTACTTTACTTTATTGCTAACCGTTAGCTGTAGTAGTAGAAGTAATAGTTGACGAGACAACTTCATGAAGACACGATGATAGAGATCATGATGATGGAGATCATGGTGTCATGCCGGTGACGATGATGATCATGGAGCCCCGAAGATGGAGATCAAAAGGAGCAATATGATATTGGCCATATCATGTCACTATTTGATTGCATGTGATGTTTATCATGTTTATGCATCTTGTTTACTTAGAACGATGGTAGTAAATAAGATGATCCCTCATAATAATTTCAAGAAAGTGTTCCCCCTAACTGTGCACCGTTGCGACAGTTCGTTGTTTCAAAGCACCACGTGATGATCGGGTGTTAGATTCTAACGTTCACATACAACGGGTGTAAGACAGATTTACACACGCGAAACACTTAGGTTGACTTGACAAGCCTAGCATGTACAGACATGGCCTCGGAACACAAGAGACCGAAAGGTCGAGCATGAGTCGTATGGTAGATACGATCAACATGAAGATGTTCACCGATGATGACTAGTCCGTCTCACGTGATGATCGGACACGGCCTAGTTGACTCGGATCATGTAATCACTTAGATGACTAGAGGGATGTCTATCTGAGTGGGAGTTCACAAGATGAACTTAATTATCCTGAACATAGTCAAAAGGTCTTCGCAAATTATGTCGTAGCTCGCGCTTCAGTTCTACTGTTTAGATATGTTCCTAGAGAAAATTTAGTTGAAAGTTGATAGTAGTAATTATGCGGACTAGGTCCGTAAACTGAGGTTTGTCCTCATTGCTTCATAGAAGGCTTATGTCCTTAATGCACTGCTCAGTGTGCTGAACCTCGAACGTCGTCTGTGGATGTTGCGAACATCTGACATACACATTTTTATGACTACATGATAGTTCAGTGCGTAATGCTAAATGGTTTAGAATTGAGGCACCAAAGACGTTTTTGAAACATCGCAGAACATATGAGATGTTCCAAGGACTGAAATTGGGATTTCAGGCTCGTGCCCACGTCAAGAGGTATAAGACCTCCGACGATTTTCTTAGCCTGCAAACTAAGGGAGAAAAGCTCAATTGTTGAACTTGTGCTCAGATTGTCTGAGTACAACAATCGCTTGAATCGAGTGGGAGTTGATCTTCCAGATGAGATAGTGATGTTTCTCCGAAGTCATTACCACCAAGCTGCTAGAGCTTTGTGATGAACTATAATATATCAGGGACATATATGATGATCCTTGAGATATTCGCGATGTTTGACACCACAAAAGTAGAAATCAAGAAGGAGCATCAATTGTTGATGGTTGGTGAAACCACTAGTTTCAAGAAGGGCAAGGGCAAGAAGGGATACTTCATGAAACAGCAAATCAGCTGCTGCTCTAGTGAAGAAACCCAAGGTTGAACCCAAACCCGAGACTAAGTGCTTCTGTAATAAGGGGAACAGCCACTGGAGCAGTATTACCCTAGATACTTGGTAGATGAGAAGGCCGGCAAGGTCGATAGAAGTATATTGGATATACATTGTGTTGATGTGTACTTTACTAGTACTCCTAGTAGCACCAGGGTATTAGATACCGGTTCGGTTGCTAAGTGTTAGTAACTCGAAACAAAAGCTACGGAATAAACGGAGACTAGCTAAAGGTGAGATGACGATATGTGTTGGAAGTGTTTCCAATGTTGATATGATCAAGCATCACACGCTCCCTCTACCATCGATATTGGTGCTTGCGTTGAGCATAGACATGATTGGATTATGTCTATCGCAATACGGTTATTCATTTAAGGAGAATAATGGTTACTCTGTTTATTTGAGTAATACCTTCAATGGTCTTGCACCTAAAATGAATGGTTCATTGAATCTCGATCATAGTGATACACATGTTCATGCCAAAAGATATAAGATAGTAATGATAGTACCACCTACTTGTGGCACTGCCACTTAAGTCATATCGGTATAAAACACATGAAGAAGCTCCATGTTGATGGATCTTTGGACTCACTCATTTTTGAAAGGATTGAGACATGCGAACCATGTTTGTTGGTAGATATGCATGAAGAAACTCCATACAGATGGATCGTTTGGAATCACTTGATTTTGAATCACTTGAGACATGCAAATCATACCACATGGGCAAGATGACTGAAAGCCTCGTTTTCAGTAAAATGGAACTAGAAAGCAACTTGTTGGAAGTAATACATTTTGATGTGTGCAATCCAATGAGTGCTAAGGCATGTAGTGGATATCGTTATGTTCTTACTTCCCAGATGATTTGAGTAGATGTTGAGTATATTTACTTGATGAATCACGAGTATGAATTATTGAAAGGTTCAAGTAATTTCAGGGTGAAGTTGAAAGATCGTCGTGACAAGAGGATAAAATATCTATGATATGATCATAGAGATGAATATCTAAATTACGAGTTTGGCACAGAATTAAGACATTGTGGAAATTGTTTCACAACTAATACAGCCTGGAACACCATAGTGTGATGGTGTGTCCGAACATCATAACTGCACCCTATTGGATATGATGCATACCATGATGTCTCTTATCGAATTACCAAGATAGTTTATGGGTTAGGAATTAAAGACAACCACATTCACTTTAAATAGGGCACCACGTAATTCCGATGAGATGACACCATATGAACTATGGTTTAGAGAAACCTAAGCTGTCATTTCTTAGAAGTTTGGGGCTGCGACGCTTATGTGAAAAAGTTTCAGGCTGATAAGCTCGAACCCAAAGCGGATAAATGCATCTTCATAGGACACCCAAAACAGTTGGGTATACCTCCTGTCTCAGATCCGAAAGCAATAAGGGATTGTTTCTAGAATCGGGTCCTTTCTCGAGGAAAAGTTTCTCTCAAAAGAACTGAGTGGGAGGATGGTGGAGACTTGATGAGGTTATTGAACCGTCTCTTCAACTAGTGTGTGGCAGAGCACAGGGAGTTGTTCCTGTGGCACCTACACCAATTGAAGTGGAAGCTTATGATAGTGATCATGAAACGTCAGATCAAGTCACTACCAAACCTCGTGGGATGACAAGGATGCGTACTATTTCAGAGTGGTACGTAATCCTGTCTTGGAAGTCATGTTGCTAGACAACAATGAACCTACGAGCTACGGAGAAGCGATGGTGGGCCTGGATTCCAAAATGGCTCGAGGCCATATAATCCGAGAGAGGATCCATATATGAAAACAAAGTGTAGACTTTGGGAGAACTACTTGATGGTCGTAAGGCTGTTAGGTACATATGGATTTTAAAAGGAAGACGGACAATGATGGTAGGTATCACCATTAAGAAAGCTCGACTTGTCGTTAAGATGTTTACTGACAAGTTCAAGGAGTTGACTGCGATGAGACTTTCTCACTCGTAGCGATGCCAAGAGTCTATTGGAATTATATTAGCAATTACTGCATTATTTGTGAAATCTTGCAGATAGGATGCCAAAAACCATTGTTTCCTCGACGATTTTTGAGGAAAGGTTGTATGTGATAAAACCGGAAGGTTTTGTCAATCCTGAAAGATGCTAATAAGTATGCAAAGCTCCAGCAATCCTTCTATGGACTGGAGTAAGCATCTCGGAGTTGGAATGTATGCTTTGATGAGATGATCAAAGATTTTGGGTGTATACAAAGTTTATGAGAAACTTGTATTTCCAAAGAAGTGAGTGGGAGCACTATAGAATTTCTAATAAATATATGTTGACATATTGTTGATCAGAAATGATGTAGAATTTCTGGAAAGCATATAGGGTTATTTGGAAAGTATTTTTCAATGGAAAGCCTGGATTAAGCTACTTGAACATTGAACATCAAGATCTATAAGGATAGATCAAAACGCTTAATGGTACTTTCAAATGAGCACATACCTTGACATGATCTTGAAGGTGTTCAAGATGGATCAGTCAAAGAAGGAGTTCTTGCCTGAGTTGTAAGGTATGAAGTTAAGACTTAAAGCTCGACCACGGCAGAAGAAAGAGGAAGGACGAAGGTCGTCCCCTATGCTTTTGTCATAGGCTCTATACGGTATGCCATGCTGAGTACCGCACCTGATGTGTGCCTTGCCACATATCTGGCAAGAGGGTACAAAGGTAATCTAGGAGTAGATCACCAGATAGCGGTCTAAATTATCCTTAGAGGAATAAGGATATGTTTCTCGGTTATGGAGGTGATAAAGAGTTCGACGTAAAGAGTTACGTCGATGCAAGCTTAACACCTATCCGGATAGCTCTGAGTAGAGATACCGGATACGTATAATGGAGCAACAATTTAGAATAGCTCCAAGTAGAACAGTTATTTGAAATGGCTCCAAATGTAGCGTAGTAGTCGCATCTACAAGATGACATAGAAATTTGCGAAGTACATATGGATCTGAAAGATTCAGACCCGTTGACTATAACATCTCTCACAAGCATAACATGATCAAACCCAGAACTCATCGAGTGTTAATCACATGGTAATGTGAACTAGATTATTGACTCTAGTAAACTCTTTGGGTGTTAGTCACATGGGGATGTGACCTTGAGTGTTAGTCACATAGCGATGTGAACTGGATTATTGACTCTAGTGCAAGTGGGAGACTGTTGGAAATATGCCCTAGAGGCAATAATAAATTAGTTATTATTATATTTCCTTGTTCATGATAATCGTTTATTATCCATGCTAGAATTGTATTGATAGGAAACTCAGATACATGTGTGGATACATAGACAACACCATGTCCCTAGTAAGCCTCTAGTTGACTAGCTCGTTGATCAATAGATGGTTACGGTTTCCTGACCATGGACATTGGATGTCATTGATAACGGGATCACATCATTAGAAGAATGATGTGATGGACAAAGACCCAATCCTAAGCCTAGCACAAGATCATGTAGTTCGTATGCTAAAGCTTTTCTAATGTCAAGTATCATTTCCTTAGACCATGAGATTGTGCAACTCCCGGATACCGTAGGAGTGCTTTGGGTGTGCCAAATATCACAACGTAACTGGGTGGCTATAAAGGTACACTACAGGTATCTCCGAAAGTGTCTGTTGGGTTGGCACGAATCGAGACTGGGATTTGTCACTTCGTGTAAACGGAGAGGTATCTCTGGGCCCACTCGGTAGGACATCATCATAATGTGCACAATGTGATCAAGGAGTTGATCACGGGATGATGTGTTATGAAGCGAGTAAAGAGACTTGCCGGTAACGAGATTGAACAAGGTATCGGGATACCGACGATCGAATCTCGGGCAAGTATCGTACCGCTAGACAAAGGGAATTGTATACGGGATTGATTAAGTCCTTGACATCGTGGTTCATCCGATGAGATAACAGTGGAACATGTGGGAGCCAACATGGGTATCCAGATCCCGCTGTTGGTTATTGACCGGAGAGTCATCTCGGTCATGTCTGCATGTCTCCCGAACCCGTAGGGTCTACACACTTAAGGTTCGGTGACGCTAGGGTTATAGAGATATTAGTATGCGGTAACCTGAAAGTTGTTCGGAGTCCCGGATGAGATCCCGGACGTCACGAGGAGTTCCAGAATGGTCCGGAGGTAAAGAATTATATATAGGAAGTGCTATTTCGGCCATCGGGACAAGTTTTGGGGTCACCGGTATTGTACCGGGACCACCGGAAGGGTCTCGGGGGTCCACCGGGTGGGGCCACCTGCCCCGGGGGGCCACATGGGCTGTAGGGGGTGCGCCTTGGCCTATATGGGCCAAGGGCACCAGCCCCAAGAGGCCCATGCGCCAAGAGATGAGGGAAGGGAAGAGTCCTAAAGGGGGAAGGCACCTCCGAGGTGCCTTGGGGGGGATGGACTCCTCCCTGGCCGCACCCTTCCTTGGAGGAAGGGCCAAGTCTGCGCCCCCCCTCTCCCTTGGCCCTATATATAGTGGGGGGAAGGGAGGGCAGCAACACCTAAGCCCTGGCGCCTCCCTCTCCCTCCCATGACACATCTCCCTCCTCCCGCAGCGCTTGGCGAAGCCCTGTTGGAATCCCGCTACTTCCACCACCACGCCGTCGTGCTGCTGGATCTCCATCAACCTCTCCTTCCCCCTTGCCGGATCAAGAAGGAGGAGACGTCGCTGCTCCGTACGTGTGTTGAACGCGGAGGTGCCGTCCTTTCGGCGCTAGGATCATCGGTGATTTGGATCACGACGAGTACGACTCCATCAACCCCGTTCTCTTGAACGCTTCCGCGCGCGATCTACAAGGGTATGTAGATCCACTCCTCCCTCGTTGCTAGATGACTCCATAGATAGATCTTGGTGACACGTAGGAAAATTTTGAATTTATGCTACGTTCCCCAACATCTTCTTCATGGACTCGTTCTTCTTCCTTTCGGGATCTCAGGCAAGATGACCATACCCTTGAAATCACTTCTATCTTTGCTTGCTAGTTGCTCGCTCTTTTAGTATGCCCATGATGCGATACCTACCACTTGCTTTTCATGCCTCCCATATTGTTAAGCCAAACCTCTAACCCACCTTGTCCTAGCAAACCATTGTTTGGCTATGTTACCGCTTTGCTCAGCCCCTCTTATAGCGTTGTTAGTTGCAGGTGAAGATTGAAGCTTGTTCCATGTTTGGAACATGGTTATTCTGGGATATCACAATATCTCTTATTTAATTAATGCACCTATATACTTGGTAAAGGGTGGAAGGCTCGGCCTTATGCCTGGTGTTTTGTTCCACTCTTGCCGCCCTAGTTTCCGTCATACCAGTGTTATGTTCCTTGATTTTGCGTTCCTTACACGGTTGGGTTATAATGGGAACCCCTTGACAGTTCGCTTTGAATAGAACTCCTCCAGCAAGGCCCAACCTTGGTTTTACCATTCGCCACCTAGCCTTTTTCCCTTTGGAGTCACGCATCCCGAGGGTCGTCTTATTTTAACCCCCCGGGGCCAGTGCTTGTCTAAGTGTTGGTCCAAACTAGAGCCCCTTGCAGCGCCACCTCAGGGAAACTCGAGGGCTGGTTTTAGTTGTACGAATTGCTTATCCGGTGTGCCCTGAGAACGAGATATGTGCAGCTCCTATCGGGATTTGTCGGCATAGCGGGTGGTCTTGCGGGACTTGTTTTACCATTGTCGAGGATGTCTTGTAACCGGGATGCCGAGCCTGATTGGATTGTCTTGGGAGAAGGAATATCCTTCATTGACCGTGAGAGCTTGTGATGGGCTAAGTTGGGACACCCCTGCAGGGTTTTGAACTTTCGAAAGCCGTGCCCGCGGTTATGGGCAGATGGGAATTTGTTAATATCCGGTTGTAGAAAACCTGAAAGTTATCTTAATTAAAAATGCATCAACCGCGTGTGTAGCCGTGATGGTCTCTTCTCGGCGGAGTCCGGGAAGTGAACACGATGTTGGAGTAATGCTTGACGTAGGTTGTTCTAGGATCACTTCTTGATCATAGTTCATCGACCGTGCTTTTTCCTTCCTCTTCCCGCTCTCATTTGCGTATGTTAGCCACCAAATATGCTAGTCGCTTGCTGCAGCTCCACCTCATACCTTTTCCCTACCTATAAGCTTAAATAGTCTTGATCGCGAGGGTGTGAGATTGCTGAGTTCCCGTGACTCACAGATACTTCCAAAACCAGTTTGCAGGTGCCGATGAAACCGTGCAGGTGACGCTACCGAGCTCAAGGAGGAGCTCGATGAAGACCGTGTTCGTTATGTTGTTTTGCTTTTCAGTTGATCAGTAGTGGAGCCCAGTTGGGACGATCGGGGATCTGTGTAGCATTTGGGGTAGTCTTCTTTCATTTTGGTTCCGTAGTCGGACCTTGAGTGTATTTGGATGATGTAATGTTTTATTCATGTATTGTGTGAAGTGGCGATTGTAAGCCAACTATGTATCTCTTTCCCTTATATATTACATGGATTGTGCGAAGATTACCTCACTTGCGACATTGCTTTCAATGCGGTTATGCCTCTAAGTCGTGCTTCGACACGTGGGAGATATAGCCGCATCGAGGGCGTTACAAGTTGGTAATCAGAGCCTTCCCCGACCTTAGGAGCCCCCTGCTTGATCAAATCGCTAGCGTTGTTGAGTCTAGAAAAATGTTTTGAGTCATTTAGGAATTATATATATCGGAGAGTAGGACTTCTTTTACTCCTCAGTCCCTTCGTCGCTCTGGTGAGGCATCCTGACGTAGAGTTTTGACTCTTCTCTTCTCAAATTTCACTAAAAAAATTTAGGATCACGCGGGTATCTTGGAATCGTTCCAACGGTTTTGTGATGAGAACATTGTTCTTGGTGCCTCCTGACATTTAGGGGTTGTGGCAGTGTCCCGGGGAGTTGAGCTCCGAGGTGTTGTCGTCACAATTTTATCATTGAGATTCTAGAATACCTGAGTTTCGCTGACATCGAAAATCTCTTTTATGCAGTTGTTGGTGAGATAACCTCGACGCCACCCAGTACTGGGGTGGGAGTTCGGGAGTATTGCCATAACTCGTATAACGGATGCTTTTCGAAGGTTGAGGTAAACGATTTCCAAAGGTTTCTTGGTTATGTGTTGAAGGATGGATACAGCTGGATGTAGGATTTGCTAGTTTTGGGTGAGATATTATGCTTCCCCTGTATCCCCAACACCTGATTGCATAACCGGAAAATTTTGGGAGTTTATAAGTGGGAATTCAAGTAGCTCTTAGGATATGTTTCCAACAAATGTATGATATGAAATTGGGGTTCGACGTCTAGTGGTCCGCCTATCCACAGTTGGTTTTACAGTGGTCTCATTGCGTCTTAAAGAGTCCTTGGCTATGCCGACGCGGGGACGCTTCGTATGTCATGTGCATTGCCTTGTACATGATTGTGCTGTACGATCGAGCCCGTGTAGGCCCCACCACGAAAACTTCGGACGAAATCTCTATCATATGTTTGTTCTGGCTTATTCTGCAAGCCAATCCTTTGTTTTTGTTTTGAGTGGTGGTATTTGAGTTGCTTCAATGTCAAGTGTTGATTCCATACCTTTCCTAAGTGGTGTCTCATACTCCTTTGTGAATACTAACCCTTCTTCATCGTTGAGATTGTCATGTCAATCCTTTTCACCGGTGTGTTTCTCTTCAAGTGGATCCAATCATTTCAACATCAGCAAGATCAATTATCAGCTCTCTCAATGGTGTTTGTTTCATCCACCTCCAAGTTGCTTTTATTTTCCCCCCACCCACCCTTTTTCTTCAAGGACTAAGATATCTTTATCAAGTATCCATTTTATTCATGTGAAGTCTCTTCATCCTTTTCTTTCAAGTTTTGACCCGGTGGTTCTCGTGAAAATACTAACGGAGCTTCAAGTTCGTCACTCTTCACTTATTTTCTTCTCCGGTGGATTCAAGTCAAGCTTTGTCGATCATATCCTTTTTCCTCGTTTCAAATACATTCTCATGCCAGTGCACCTATTAATCATCCACTTCTCACTATTCAATTGTTCCGGAGTGCTCAAGATATCTCGAAGATTCGTGTTTGCACTCTACATTCGTTCTAGCTCTTTGGAGGATGTTATCTCATTCAAGCCATTTAATTCAACCGGCGCAATCTATCTTTTAAATCATTCAACGGTGTTTCTTTTGAGTGGGCCCTAACCCACAGGTCTTTTCCCAGTATCTTACCTAACTCTTATTTTTCCGAAGCTATCCTCGAATTTCTTTTCGGAGTTTGACGTAAGAATGATTCATCATCAGTCATATGTATTTCTACAAGATCTTTCAAATTCTTTTCATTGTTGGTTCAACCTTTCTAATTTTCTTTCCGAAGTATCTCAACAATTCATGGTGGTGTTTCTCGTTGTCATACTCAACATTTGAAGACTGAAGAAGAGTTTTTCCTCCACATCTTATCCATTCTCTCAGAGATTCGTGGTTCTAGTTCGAGGCCATCCTCTCATAATTGTTTTGATTGTGAGAATTCTTTTCACCTATCCGGAGCAATTCAAGAGTCTTCTCAGTTTGATTATCCGGAGTCCATCAATTCAGGTTTATTCTTTCCATCTTTTAGTTATCATTCTCCAATCTTACCGGTGCATCATTCAAGTGATCTCTAATCAGTTCGTGATCCCTTCGTTCTCTTGTATCTAAATTCTCTCAAGCATCTTCATTCATTTGCAAATTCTTCCTGGTGTTTCGTTATCTTCTATTCGTTCATTTCCAATTCTTACGGTGGTTCGTTCAAGATTTCTCTTCCTTGTTTATCATATCAATTCATTCGTTCTTTCCAATCCTACCATCATATCAATTCATTCGTTCTTTCCAATCCTACCAGTGTTTCGTTGAAGACCTTCTCAAGTTTGCGCTATATCTCTATTAATCTTTTCTATGAGAATAAGTAATATGCCAAATCCGTTGCTTGTCATCAATTTAATTGATGAAGGATAAGCATAATGTAATTCTTATTCTTGCTTCATCCAAGTGATTAATTCCTTATTCCGGAGGTTCATCTTATCACATTCTCGGTTCGAGAGGCTTTATCTTTTCTTTCCAAGAGTTCCAAGCTCTCGCAATTATATCATCACGGAGATCCATCTAAATCATTGCAAGGCTTCACCTTGCATTTTCAACTTCTCTTTCCTTTCGTGTGTTCATCCTTCTATTACCGGAGTTCTTCATGAAGGCGCTACATGTTGTTTCATCAAGGAATTATTCCTTCTTGAAGTGTTCATCGAGATTCTTTTCAAAGGAGCTCAAGCATTCTTCATCTCGCATTCTGGAGTGCAATTGTTTCCTTCATATCATTGGAGGTGGTATTATGTCATTCTTGATAATTTGAGTTCATGTTTCATGATTCACATGTTGTCAAGAATGAGATATTTTAAATCCATCAATCGCGTCATTGGAGTTATCTTGGGTTATATTTCACCTAAAGCCTTCCCTAAGGATTGTCGCTATCTATGGTGCTTATAAATGACCCAAGTTCTTCTTCTATCCTCCCGGTGAGATAAGTTCCTCGTCTCCTTGTTCTTATCAATCCAATCTTTTTCCGGGAGTGGCAGGTTGTCACCTCATAATTTTGAGATGTTCTCCATAAGACCACTACAAGCGTGTTCTTTTCGTTGTTGGTTTTACAACAACTCCGTTATTAACTTCTTCGAAGGGTGCTTTCCAAACTCATTTGTGGCAGAAGTTGTCATTTTCTTCGCAATTCTTTCCTTTCCAACGATCCAACTTCTATTCTTTCATTCTAGAGGCAGTGTGATGTTGCTCTCTTCAACCCATCTTCTTGTATTGTCATTTTCTTCGCAATTCTTTCCTTTCCAACGATCCAACTTCTATTATTTCATTCTAGAGGCAGTGTGATGTTGCTCTCTTCAACCCATCTTCTTGTTTTTCAAGAGCATGTTCTTTCCTTGGCTTATCATATTATCCGGAGTGTTGTGCCTTTTGTTCAAGTTCTTTTCGCCTTATCAAGTCTTGCATCTCTTTTCAACCGGAGTGCTGTCCGAATTTGTTCTTCCTTGTTCTCTTTTCTAACGGAGTGTTTTCAACTTCGTTCATCTCCATGGTATTTTTTTCAATTTGTTCAACTTTTCAAGGTTCTTTGGTTTCACTCGTTTGTCAAAGAAGCAACTTAATTTTACCTCTTCTCTTCCTTTTCCGTTTTCCCCAGTGCCATTCTAGATCTCGGGACGAGATCCTCTCGTAGTGGTGGAGTGTTGTAACGCCCCAAGACCGGAACTTCAGATGCCTTCCATGTTTCCGAGTGTTGTCGGGTGATTCATTTTGGTTCGTTGCATCATGTCATCATATCATCATGTCATAAGTCTTTTTGCATCTCAACTAAATAATTTGTGTGGATCTTCGATCCATTTAAATCGAGGGAAGAGTGACTTCTCTTTATAACATTATCCTCCCGATATTAGGGAGCTATATTAAATATTCCATTTTCAGAATCACCTATAACACACTTGCAATTTATCACATGCCCTTTTCCGCTTCAAGTTTGGTCCCCAAACTTTTCCTGTAATTTATTTCGTCACTTCCCCGAGCTCCACCTAAATTCTCAACATTTCTGGGCACTTCAAAACCTTAGCCCTAGCTCAAACCATTTGATTAAATTCAAATGAGTTTGAATTCATATCTTTCAATCTTGCCACTTCTAATTTTCTCGAACCTTGCATATTTTTATGAGTCCGGGAAAAATTGTCCTCGTGCCCAGATTCCGCCCCTACCTTCTCTTTCTTCTCTTTCTTTTCCTTCTCCTTCTCTGGTTTGTTTTAAAAAGAAAAATAATGGAGAGAGGAGCCCAGCCAGGCCTCTGGCCACTTGGGCCTCCTAGCAGAAGCCCACCTAACCTAACCTAAACCTAGGCCTGATCCCCTCCTCCCTCTCCTCTCCCCTCGCGCCGCCAGGGAGCCCGACTCCCCCATCTCGCTCGATCCCATCTCATCCCCCTCGTTTCCTTGCGCCATCTCTCTCTCCCCTCGACCCTCTCTCTTTCCCTCGCGCCGCCAGGAACCCAGCGCATCGCGCCAGATCCCCTCGCTCTTGCACCCGCGTGCCTCCAGTGCTAGAACCCGCGCTCCGCCCTCGCCGGAGAAGTGTACCAGGCCGGAGCCTGCTCGCCGCCGCCGGCCTTCGCCTCACCGCGCTGCCCCAGGACGTCGCTCCCCTGCCGTCTCCGGCGCCGCACCACCGGAGGTCCGGAGCTGCTCCTTCCCCACGACCCCGAGCCCCAAGCGCCACCTCGTCTCCTCTGCTACGCCCGCACCTTGCCCACGACTTCTTCGCGCCGGCGACCTCCATCGAGCCTCCCTGCTTCATCTGGCCGCCGCGCCACCATGCTGTAGCGCCGCCTCGAGCTCATCTTCCTCAACCTCCATGCCGTCCCGGAGTCCCTCGCCCGCTGCTGCATGGTCCAGTCTAGTGCTTCTCCTTCCGCTGCCATGGACATCCACCTCGCCTGCCTCCTCCCATCGGCCCTCTGCCTGCTGACGATCTGCCATCTCCGGCCGCCTGCTGTGCTCCACCTCCCTGCTCGAGCCCCCTCCTTTGCTGCCTGTTCTCGTTGACGTGAAGACTGCAACTGCAACACCCTTGGGCAACAAGTTCCTCTTCCGGACCTGTCAAGTGTACGACGACTCGGGTGCGACCACATGCGTTTTTCAAGTACCCTGGAACCACCGACGCCTTCAAGACCGACAAGTCCAACTGGTTCCGATGCCCCAAGGACGACTACGCGGTGTTGCGTCAAGTACCTAAACCGTGTCTCCGGAATCGCCAAGACCGTTCCGAATATTGCCAAGTACCACTTCGGTTCCAGAGCGTGACAAGTACCATGACGCCTGGAGTCCTCGGATCCGTTAAGTTCCATTATGAGATGTACAACTACCGTCGACCTCGAAGACCTCGGATTCGTCAAGTTCCACTACCGCCGACTAGCACGACTACCGTCGCAAAAACGAGACCGTCAAGACCCGACCGACAAGTACCCCGATGACCCTGAACATATACGGTCATGTACAACTACCGTCTCCGAAGAACCGTGTAACGGGACCGCCAAGTTCGTCTTCCGCCGTCTCCGAGATCGTCAAGTACCACTATGAGATGTGCAACTACTTCCACGATGTAATGAGAACAACTACCGCCGTTGAAGGCCGTCAAGAGAACATCTACCGACGACGTGTACGACCTACTCCGTGAACGTGTACCACTACGCCGCCCTAACGTCTACGGAACATGTACCACGACCATCGTTGAAGACCCCGTGGACGTCAAGTTCCATGTCGTGATCCCGAACATCTACGGACATGAAACACTACTTCCCTCAGTGTCCCGAGAACATCTACTTCCCCTACACCGCATCGAACTCGAACCCCTCCGATAACGCATGCTTCGAAGGTATAACCTTGAGGCGACGTCCGTGAACGAATGCTTGCGATGTTTGAGATGCTCGTGTTTGCACCATGGTCGAGTCACTGCTTGCTCGACCCTCCTCGTTTGCCGCTAACCCGTGGGAACCCGGTTACCGGGATCACCCCACCATCTTGCTTTACTCGCTCACACCCACTTCCTTTTGCACCGGTATCCCCGTGAGCTACCGGATCATCGGAATGTTGTCGCGGCATCATTTCTGTTTCGTTGCCGTGGCACCTCTTTCTTTCTACCACGGTGACAAATGCTCTCATCACGCGCAAGTTAACTTTTAATAAAAATTGCATAAACTTGATCATGTCATCCGCATCATGTTAACAACTTTAAGATGTTTAAAATTGTTGTTTGCTTTAAATTGCTAATGCACATGAGGATATACCGGAATTGTTGTTGTTGTTTCCGGCCTCATTTAAAATGCCTAGCTGTGTATTTTCACTCATGTTTCACCTCTTGCCATGTTAACCAACCTTTAATATTGTTGAGTACCTAACCGGGAGATAACTAAATAATTGATGTGGTGTTTCGTCAATATGCAACCCGTTGCATATTGAGCTCCACTTAACTTGTAGTTTTGTTTGTGCCCTTTGCCATGCCATGCTTCATTAAACCGGACATGCATCATACTTGTTGTGCATCATGCCATGTTGTTGTAGTGGTTGTTTACTTTGTTGTTTGCCTCTTTCTGGGTTGCCTTTCTTGTGAGCTTCGGTTCCGTTCCGGAGTTGTGAGGATCCGTTCGAATACGACCGTTTGTCTTCTTCATGGACTCGTTCTTCTTCCTTTCGGGATCTCAGGCAAGATGACCATACCCTCGAAATCACTTCTATCTTTGCTTGCTAGTTGCTCGCTCTTTTGGTATGCCGATGCTGCGATACCTACCACTTGCTTTTCATGCCTCCCATATTGTTAAGCCAAACCTCTAACCCACCTTGTCCTAGCAAACCATTGTTTGGCTATGTTACCGCTTTGCTCAGCCCCTCTTATAGCGTTGTTAGTTGCAGGTGAAGATTGAAGCTTGTTCCATGTTTGGAACATGATTATTCTGGGATATCACAATATCTATTATTTAATTAAGGCACCTATATACTTGGTAAAGGGTGGAAGGCTCGGCCTTATGCCTGGTGTTTTGTTCCACTCTTGCCGCCGTAGTTTCCGTCATACCGGTGTTACGTTCCTTGATTTTGCGTTCCTTACACGGTTGGGTTATAATGGGAACCCCTTGACAGTTCGCTTTGAATAAAACTCCTCCAGCAAGGCCCAACCTTGGTTTTACCATTCGCCACCTAGCCTTTTTCCCTTGGGAGTCGCGCATCTCGAGGGTCGTCTTATTTTAACCCCCCCCGGGCCAGTGCTTGTCTAAGTGTTGGTCCAAACTAGAGCCCCTTGCAGCGCCACCTCGGGGAAACTCGAGGGCTGGTTTTAGTTGTACGGATTGCTTATCCGGTGTGCCCTGAGAACGAGATATGTGCAGCTCCTATCGGGATTTGTCGGCATAGCGGGTGGTCTTGCTGGACTTGTTTTACCATTGTCGAGGATGTCTTGTAACCGGGATGCCGAGCCTGATCGGATTGTCTTGGGAGAAGGAATATCCTTCGTTGACCGTGAGAGCTTGTGATGGGCTAAGTTGGGACACCCCTGCAGGGTTTTGAACTTTCGAAAGCCGTGCCCGCGGTTATGGGCAGATGGGAATTTGTTAATGTCCGATTGTAGAAAACCTGAAAGTTATCTTAAATAAAAATGCATCAATCGCGTGTGTAGCCGTGATGGTCTCTTCTCGGCGGAGTCCAGGAAGTGAACACGGTGTTGGAGTAATGCTTGACGTAGGTTGTTCTAGGATCACTTCTTGATCATAGTTCATCAACCTTGCTTTTTCCTTCCTCTTCTCGCTCTCATTTGCGTATGTTAGCCACCAAATATGCTAGTCGCTTGCTGCAGCTCCACCTCATACCTTTTCCCTACCTATAAGCTTAAATAGTCTTGATCGCGAGGGTGTGAGATTGCTGAGTCCCCGTGACTCACAGATACTTCCAAAACCAGTTTGTAGGTGCCGATGAAACCGTGCAGGTGACGCTACCGAGCTCAAGGAGGAGCTCGATGAAGACCGTGTTCGTTATGTTGTTCCGTTTTTCAGTTGATCAGTAGTGGAGCCCAGTTGGGATGATCGGGGATCTGTGTAGCATTTGGGGTAGTCGTCTTTCATTTTGGTTCCGTAGTCGGATCTTGAGTGTATTTGGATGATGTAATGTTTTATTCATGTATTGTGTGAAGTGGTGATTGTAAGCCAACTATGTATCTCTTTCCCTTATATATATATATTACATGGGTTGTGTGAATATTACCTCACTTGCGACATTGCTTTCAATGCGGTTATGCCTCTAAGTCGTGCTTCGACACGTGGGAGATATAGCCGCATCGAGGGCGTTACAATGGTCAAGGCATGATGCTATATTTTATTGTATGAGATGATCATGTTTTGTAACCGAGTTATCGGCAACTGGCAGGAGCCATATGGTTGTCGCTTTATTGTATGCAATGCAAACACCCTGTAATGCTTTACTTTATCACTAAGCGGTAGCGATAGTCGTAGAAGCATAAGTTGGCGAGACGACAACGATGCTACGATGGAGATCAAGGTGTCGCGCCGGTGACGATGGTGATCATGACGGTGCTTCAGAGATGGAGATCACAAGCACAAGAAGATGATGGCCATATCATATCACTTATATTGATTGCATGTGATGTTTATCTTCTATGCATCTTATCTTGCTTTGATTGACGGTAGCATTATAAGATGATCTCTCACTAAATTATCAAAATATAAGTGTTCTCCCTGAGTATGCATCGTTGTGAAAGTTCTTCATGCTGAGACACCACGTTCAAATACAACGGGTGCAAAACAGTTGCACACACGGAATACTCAGGTTAAACTTGACGAGCCTAGCATATAACAGATATGGCCTCGGAACACGGAGACCAAAAGGTCGAGCGTGAATCATATAGTAGATATGATCAACATAGTGATGTTCACCATTGAAACTGCTCCATCTCACGTGATGATCGGACATGGTTTAGTTGATATGGATCACGTGATCACTTAGAAGATTAGAGGGATGTCTATCTAAGTGGGAGTTCTTAAGTAATATGATTAATTGAACTTAAATTTATCATGAACTTAGTACCTGATAGTTTCTTGCTTGTCTATGTTGATTGTAGATAGATGGCTCGTGCTGTTGTTCCGTTAAATTTTAATGCGTTCCTTGAGAAAGCAAAGTTGAAAGATGATGGTAGCAAGTACACGGATTGGGTCCATAACTTGAGGATTATCCTCATTGCTGCATAAAAGAATTACGTCCTGGAAGCACCGCTAGGTGTACCACCTGCTCCAGCAACTACAGACATTGTGAATGCCTGGCAGTCACGTGTTGATGACTACTTGATAGTTCAGTGTGCCATGCTTTACGGCTTAGAACCGGGACTTCAACGACGTTTTGAACGTCATGGAGCATATGAGATGTTCCAGGAGTTGAAGTTAATATTTCAAGAAATTTCCCGGATTGAGAGATATGAAGTCTCCAGTAAGTTCTACAGCTGCAAGATGGAGGAGAATAGTTCTGTCAGTGAGCATATACTCAGAATGTCTGGGTACTGCAATCACTTGATTCAAGTGGGAGTTAATCTTCCGGATGATAGCGTCATTGACAGAATTCTTCAATCACTGCCACCAAGCTACAAGAGCTTCATGATGAACTATAATATGCAAGGGATGGATAAGACGATTCCCGAGCTCTTCGCAATGCTAAAGTCCGCGGAGGTAGAAATCAAGAAGGAGCATCAAGTGTTGATGGTCAATAAGACCACCAGTTTCAAGAAAAAGGGCAAAGGGAAGAAGAAGGGAAACTTCAAGAAGAACGGCAAACAAGTTGCTGCTCAAGAGAAGAAACCCAAGTCTGGACCTAAGCCTGAGACTGAGTGCTTCTACTGCAAGCAGAATGGTCACTGGAAGCGGAACTGCCCCAAGTATTTGGCGGATAAGAAGGATGGCAAGGTGAACAAAGGTATATGCGATATACATGTTATTGATGTGTACCTTACTAATGCTCGCAGTAGCACCTGGGTATTTGATACTTGTTCTGTTGCTAATATTTGCAACTCAAAACAGGGGCTACGGATTAAGTGAAGATTGGCTAAGGATGAGGCGACGATGCGCGTGGGAAATGGTTCCAAAGTCGATGTGATCGTAGTCGGCACGCTACCTCTACATCTACCTTCGGGATTAGTTTTAGACCTAAATAATTGTTATTTGGTGCCAGCATTGAGAATGAACATTATATCTGGATCTTGTTTGATGCGAGACAGTTATTCATTTAAATCAGAGAATAATGGTTGTTCTATTTATATGAGTAATATCTTTTATGGTCATGCACCCTTGAAGAGTGGTCTATTCTTATTGAATCTCGATAGTAGTGATACACATATTCATAATATTGAAGCCAAAAGATGCAGAGTTGATAATGATAGTGCAACTTATTTGTGGCACTTCCGTTTAGGTCATATCGGTATAAAGCGCATGAAGAAACTCCATACTGATGGACTTTTGGAACCACTTGATTATGAATCACTTGGTACTTGCGAACCGTGCCTCATGGGCAAGATGACTAAAATGCCGTTCTCCGGAACTATGGAGCGAGCAACAGATTTGTTGGAAATCATACATGCAGATGTGTGTGGTCCGATGAATATTTAGGCTCGCGGCAGGTATCGTTATTTTCTCACCTTCACAAATGATTGAAGCAGATATGGGTATATCTACTTAATGAAACATAAGTCTGAAACATTTGAAAAGTTCAAAGAATTTTAGAGTGAAGTTGAAAATCATCGTAACAAGAAAATAGAGTTTCTACGATCTGATCGTAGAGGAGAATATTTGATTTACGAGTTTGGTCTTCATTTGAAACAATGTGGAATAGTTTCGCAACTCACACCACCCGGAACACCACAGCGTAATGGTGTGTCTGAACGTCGTAATCGTACTTTACTAGATATGGTGCGATCTATGATGTCTCTTACTGATTTACCGCTATCATTTTGGGGTTATGCTCTAGAGACAGCTGCATTCACGTTAAATAGGGCACCATCAAAATCCGTTGAGACGACGCCTTATGAACTATGGTTTGGCAAGAAACCAAAGTTGTTGTTTCTTAAAGTTTGAGGTTGCGATGCTTATGTGAAAAAGCTTCAACTTGATAAGCTCGAACCCAAATCAGAGAAATGTGTCTTCATAGGATACCCAAAAGAGACTGTTGGGTACACCTTCTATCACAGATCCAAAGGCAAGACTTTTGTTGCTAAATTTGCAATCTTTCTAGAGAAGGAGTTTCTCTCGAAAGAAGTGAGTGGGAGGAAAGTAGAATTTGATGAGGTAACTATACCTGCTCCCTTATTGGAAAGTAGTTCATCGGAGAAACCGGTTCCTGTGACACCTACACCAATTAGTGAGGAAGTTAATGATGATGATCATGAAACTTCAGATCAAGTTGTTACTGAACCTCGTAGGTCAACCTGAGTGAGATCCACACCAGAGTGGTACGGTAATCCTGTTCTGGAGGTTATGTTGCTAGACCATGACGAACCTACGAACTATGAAGAAGCGATGGTGAGCCCAGATTCCGCAAAATGGCTTGAGGCCATGAAATCTGAGATGGGATCCATGTATGAGAACAAAGTGTGGACTTTGGTTGACTTGCCCGTTGATCGGCAAGCCATCGAGAATAAATGGATCTTCAAGAAGAAGACTGACGTTGATGGTAATGTTACTGTCTATAAAGCTCGACTTGTTGCAAAAGGTTTTCGACAAGTTCAAGGGATTGACTATGATGAGACCTTCTCACCCGTAGCGATGCTAAAGTCTGTCCGAAACATGTTAGCAATTGACGCATTTTATGATTATGAAATTTGGAAAATGGATGTCAAAACTGCATTCCTGAATGGATTTCTGGAAGAAGAGTTGTATATGATGCAACCGGAAGGTTTTGTCGATCCAAAGGGAGCTAACAAAGTGTGCAAGCTCCAGCGATCCATTTATGGACTGGTGCAAGCCTCTCAGAGTTGGAATAAATGTTTTGATAGTGTGATCAAAGCATATGGTTTTATACAGACTTTTGGAGAAGCCCGTATTTAAAAGAAAGTGAGTGGGAGCTCTGCAACATTTCTAATTTTATATGTGGATGACATATTGTTGATTGGAAATGATATAGAATTTCTGGATAGCATAAAATGATATTTGAATAAAAGTTTTTCAATGAAAGACCTCGGTGAAGCTGCTTATATATTGGGCATCAAGATCTATAGAGATAGATCGAGACGCTTAATTGGACTTTCACAAAGCACATACCTTGACAAAGTTTTGAAGAAGTTCAAAATGGATCAAGCAAAGAAAGGGTTCTTGCCTGTGTTACAAGGTGTGAAGTTGAGTAAGACGCAATGCCCGACCACTGCAGAAGATAGAGAGAAAATGAAAGATGTTCCCTATGCTTCAGCCATAGGCTCTATCATGTATGCAATGATATGTACCAGACCTGATGTGTGCCTTGCTATTAGTTTAGCAAGGAGGTATGAAAGTAATCCAGGAGTGGATCACTGGACAACGGTCAAGAACATCCTGAAATACTTGAAAAGGATGAAGGATATGTTTCTCGTTTATGGAGGTGACAAAGAGCTCATCGTAAATGGTTACGTCGATGCAAGCTTTGACACTGATCCGGACGATTCTAAATCGCAAACCGGATACGTGTTTTTATTAAATGGTGGAGCTGTCAGTTGGTGCAGTTTTAAACAAAGCGTCGTAGCGGGATCTACATGTGAAGCGGAGTACATAGCTTCTTTAGAAGTACCAAATGAAGGAGTCTGGATGAAGGAGTTTATATCCGATCTAGGTGTCATACCTAGTGCATCGGGTCAAATGAAAATCTTTTGTGACAATACTGGTGCAATTGCTTTGGCAAAGGAATCCAGATTTCACAAGAGAACCAAGCACATCAAGAGATGCTTCAACTCCATCCGGGACAAAGTCCAGGTGGGAGACATAGAGATTTGCAAGATACATACGGATCTGAATGTTGCAGACCGTTGACTAAGCCTCTTCCACGAGCAAAACATGATCAACACCAAGGCTCCATGGGTGTTAGAATCATTACTGTGTAATCTAGATTATTGACTCTAGTGAAAGTGGGAGACTGGAGGAAATATGCCCTAGAGGCAATAATAAAGTTATTATTTATTTCCTTATATCATGATAAATGTTTATTATTCATGCTAGAATTATATTAACCGGAAACATGATACATGTGTGAATACACAGACAAACATAATGTCACTAGTATGCCTCTACTTCACTAGCTCGTTGATCAAAGATGGTTATGTTTCCTGACCATAGACAAAGACATTTGATGGGGTCACATCATTAGGAGAATGATGTGATTGACTTGACCCATTTCGTTAGCTTAGCACTTGATCATTTATTTTGTTTCTATTGCTTTCTTCATGACTTATACATGTTCCTATGACTATGAGATTATGTAACTCCCGTTTACCGGATGAACACTTTGTGTGCTACCAAACGTCACAACGTAACTGGGTGATTATAAAGGTGCTCTACAGGTGTCTCCGAAGGTACTTGTTGGGTTGGCGTAATTTGAGATTAGGATTTGTCACTCTGATTGTCGAAGAGGTATCTCTGGGCCCACTTGGTAATACACATCACTTAAGCCTTGCAAGCATTGCAACTAATGAGTTGGTTGCGGGATGATGTGTTACGGAACGAGTAAAGAGACTTGCCGGTAACGAGACTGAACTAGGTATTGAGATACCGACGATCGAATCTCGGGCAAGTAACATACCAATGACAAAGGGAACAACGTATGTTGTTATGTGGTACGACCAATAAAGATCTTCGTAGAATATGTAGGATCCAATATGGGCATCTAGGTTCCGCTATTGGTTATTGACCAGAGAGGTGTCTCAATCATGTCTACATAGTTCTCGAACCCGTAGGGTCCGCACTCTTAACGTTCGTTGATGATATAGTATTATGAGTTATATATGTTGGTGACCGAATGTTGTTCGGAGTTCCGGATAAGATCACGGACATGACGAGGAACTTCAGAATGGTCCGGAGATAAAGATTGATATATGGGATAATAGTGTTTGGACTCCGAAAGGGGTTCTGAATGTTTCCCGAAATGTTTGGGTATGAGAACACTTTATTTGGGCCAAAGGGGAAAGCCCACAGGGTTTTTAGAAAGCGCAAAAGGAAGTTTTGCAGAGTCCAGGGGCCAGACGCCAGGGTCCCTGGCGTCTGGGTCCAGACGCCGGGAACCCTGGCGTCTGGCCCTGGAGTCCGAGAAGGACTCTTGCCTTTCGGGTGAAACCGACTTTGTGGAGGCTTTTACTCCAAGTTTAGACCCCAAGGCTCAACATATAAATAGAGGGGTAGGGCTAGCACCCAAGACACATCAAGAAACACCAAGCCGTGTGCCGGCTACCCTGTCCGCTCTAGTTTATCCTCTGTCATAGTTTTTGTAGTGCTTAGGCGAAGCCCTGCGGAGATTGTTCTTCACCAACACCATCACCACGCCGTCGTGCTGCCGGAACTCATCTACTACTTCGCCCCTGTTGCTAGATCGAGAAGGCGAGGACGTCATCGAGCTGAATGTGTGCTGAACGCGGAGGTGCCGTACGTTCGGTACTTGATCGGGACGGATCGTGAAGGTGTACGACTACATCAACCGCGTTGATAAACGCTTCCGCTTATGGTCTACGAGGGTACGTAGACAACACTCTCCCCTCTTATTGCTATGCATCACCATGATCATGTGTGTGTGTAGGAAAATTTTGAAATTACTATGTTTCCCAACAGTGGGTTGACGTCCTTGTCCTGAGATACTACAAAGGTGCTTTCACAAAGCCGTGGGAGATGTATCATGAGCAGAATCACGGAGGGCACAGGACCAACAAGCTCATGAGGGTGTAGGACCAAATGGTTCTAGGATCACAAGGATCTTGATTACATCGCCCACCAAAGGGCCCACCAAGTGCAACCAACTTATCCGTCTTATTGGCCTCCGGCCTTTGTAGAGTAGACCACATACAGAGTGAGTGCATACATGCATGAATAATCTGCGCAGGAGATGAAATGCATTTTGTTTTGGTAAAGAATCACGTAATTCTGTGAAAGCCGCATAGCCCAACATAAGGTTGTTGTCCCCGCTAGGATATGTGAAGCAAACTCGTTATCAACATCCCCCAACCAATTGTCAACCATGCTATGTACACACACTACCTAGAGTGAAGGTTTTGAAGCTAACTGAACAATGAACCACATCGCAAAAGCAAACTCTCCACTAAGAAAAAAAATAAGTGGCTAATAAACTCATCATGGTGGCAAAATTGAAGGAAATATGCCCTAGAGGCAATAATAAAGCTGTTATTTATATTTCCTTATATCATGATAAATGTTTATTATTCATGCCAGAATTTTATTAACCGGAAACTTAGTACATGTGTGAATACATAGTCAAACAGAGTGTCACTAGTTTTCCTCTACTTGACTAGCTCATTGAATCAATGATGGTTATGTTTCTTAACCATAGACATGAGTTGTCATTTGATTAACATGATCACATCATTAGAGAATGATGTGATTTTAGCTTAGCATGATGATTGTTTAGTTTGTTGCTATTGCTTTCTCCATAACTTATACATGTTCCTATGACTATGAGATCATGCAACTCCCGAATACCGGAGGAACACTTTGTGTGCTACCAAACGTCACAACGTAACTGGGTGATTATAAAGGTGCTCTACAGGTGTCTCCGATGGTGTTTGTTGACTTGGCATAGGTCGAGATTAGGATTTGTCCCTCCGATTGTGAGAGAGGTATCTCTGGGCCCTCTCGGTAATGTACATCACTATAAGCCTTGCAAGCAATGTAGCTAATGAGTTAGTTACGGGATGTAGCATTACAGAACGAGTAAAGAGACTTGCCAGTAACGAGATTGAACTAGGTATTGAGATACCGAGGATCAAATCTTGGGCAAGTAACATACCGATGACAAAGGGAACAACATATACCGTTATGTGGTTTGACCGATAAAGATCTTCATAGAATATGTAGGAACAAATATGAGCATCCAGGTTCCGCTATTGGTTATTGATCAGAGACGTGTCTCGGTCATGTCTACATAGTTCTTGAACCCATAGGGTCCACACGCTTAACGTTCGGTGACGATCAGTATTATGATTTTATGTGTTTTGATGTACCGAAGATAGTTCGGAGTCCCGGATGTGATCACGGACATGACGAGGAGTCTCGAAATGATCGAGACATAATGATATATTGGACGACTATATTCGGACACCGGATGAGTTCTGGGAGTCACTGGATATTTATCCGAGTGTCGGGGGTTACCCGAACCCCCGGGGGAACTAATGGGCCTACATGGGCCTTGTGAGAGAGAGAGAGGAGGGGGCCTTGGGCTGGCCGCCCCCCTTGGGAGTCCGAATTGGACAAGGAGGGGGGCGGCGCCCCCTCTTTCCTCCCTCTCTCCTCTCCTTCCTTTCCCCTTCACCCTTCCTAGTTGGACTAGGAAAAGGGGAGTCCTACTCATACTAGGAGGAGGACTCCCCCTCTCCTTGGCGCACCCCTAGGCCGGCCGGCCTCCCCCTTGCTCCTTTATATACGGGGGCAGGGGGCACCCTAGAACACACAAGTTGATTGTTTCCAGCCATGTGCGGTGCCCCCTCCACCATAATCCACCTCGGTCATATAGTAGCGGTGCTTAGGCGAAGCCCTGTTCCGGTAGCATCATCATCACTGTCATCACGCCATCGTGCTGACGAAGCTCTCCCTCGACACTCTACTGGATCATGAGTTCGTGGGACGTCACCGATCCGAACGTGTGGAAATCGCGGAGGTGTCGTACCTTCGGTGCTAGGATCGGTCGATCGTGAAGACGTACGACTACATCAACCACATTGTCATAACACTTCCGCTTACGGTCTATGAGGGTACGTAGACAACACTCTTCCCTCTCATTGCTATGCAGGTGTCTCTGATGACGTTAAATATTGGGTTGTCTCCCAACAAGCGATTTTCTTTAATGCCTTTTAGCTAGGCATGATGATTTCAATGATGCTCGCATGAAAGATAAGAATTGAAGCATAAAGAGAGAATCATGAAGAATATGAGTAGCACATTTAAACCTAACCCACTCCCTATGCCTAGGGATTTTGTGAGCACACAATTTATGGGAGCAACAATCAGCTAGCATAGGAAGGCAAAACTAGTATAACTTCAAAACTTTAAGCACATAGAGAGGAAACTTCATACTACTGCAACTCCTACAAGCATATATTCCTCCCTCATAATAATTTTCAGTAGCATCATGAATGAATTCAACAATATAACCATCACATAAAGCATTATTTTCATCATCTACAAGCATAGAAAATTTTCTACTCTCCACATAAGTAAAATTCTTCTCATTCGGAATAGTGGGAGCAAACTTCTTCTAAATCCACTTTAGATGATAGTATTATTCATACTCCAAAAGATATAAGTGAAGTTCATGGATCATTCTACAATGAATATAGACTAACCAATATCCAAGCTCAAAATATATAAGTGAAGCACACGAAGCATTCTATAAAACCATACTCAAAGGATTTAAGTGAAGCACAAAGAGCAATTCTATAAGATCATACTTAAAAGATATAAGTGAAGCACATGAAGCATCCTATAAACCAATAAAGGGCTATCTCATACTAGCATGGTTCTTAAAGGAAAAACAAAAAAACACAATGGACACAAATCATGTGAACAAAACAAAACCGAGGTATGCCGATAATTGTTGAAGAAGAGGGATGGGATGCCAACCGGGGCATCCCCAAGCTTAGATGCTTGAGTATCCTTGAAGTATTTACTTGGGGTGCCTTAGGAATCCCCAAGCTTGATCTCTTTCCCCTCTTTATTCTTCTCATATTGATAGCTCCTCGATCTTCGAACACTTCATCCACACAAAACTTTAACAAAAACTTTGTGAGATCCGTTAGTGTAATAAAGCAAGTCACTACCTTTAGATACTGTTGCAAACTTATTCCAATTTCATATTAGAACTATATCTACTGTATTCCAACTTCACCATGGTTCATACCCCCCCGATACTACCCATAGATTCATCAAAATAAGCGAACAACTCATAGATAACAAAATCTGTCAAAACAGGACAATTTGTAGTAATCTGGAACTTTAGTGAACTTCTGTAACTCCAAAAAATCTAAAAAAATATGACAATTTTAAAAAAATTATACAGAAGTAATGTGCAAAAAGTTTCAGACCCATTTGACTTCCCAGTAATAAATGTAAAATCACGCGCTACAGCCAAAGTTTCTGTTTTTGTTCTGTACATAGTAAACAAGCAATCTAATCATCCTAAAACCGAAGCTTGGAACATTATTTTTATAATACAATGGATATATACAAGGGGATAATTATTTTCAGAGAAGGTTCCATGAATTTTTTTTACATTCTTTGCATGAGCATGAACACAAGTGTTCAAGGTCGACCTTCATTTCTCCAATGCATAACCTTCCAATCACTTCTCTTATTGAAAAAACTTTTTAGGTATGAGATGCAAGTAATTTTTTTTGGTATTTTCATTCTTTTAAAAAAATGTATGTTTCACCCACAACTAAACAGAAACAAAAAAAAGGAAAAACAAGATCTACTTAGCAAAGAAAGCAAACAAGCATACACAAGAATATCAACCCCACGCTATTGCTCCCCGGCAAGGGCACCAGAAAAGAGCTTGATAATCCCCAAGTGCAGGGAATCATCGTAGCAATTCCCAAAGGTGGAAGTGATAAATATGGAGTGTCATACCCACAAGGAGCTAAAGGTAAGATCAATATTCTCTCAAGTCCTATCTGCCACTGATACGACTCTACGTACACTGAACGTTTGCTTCCAACTAGAAACGAGAAATAAAACTACGTTGTGGGTATGAAGAGGATAACTTTGCATGGTATCGGAGAGCTAAAATATAAAAGTAGGTGTTGTTATCATAAAGTTAGAATATATTACTTAAGTATTATAAATAGTGAGTGTGGAATAATGATGGATCGGTGTACGGAATTGTCCTAGGCAATTGTTAACAAGACCGATAGTCGTCATTGCAATTTCATATGAGGGAGAGGCATAAGCTAACATACTTTCTCTTCTTGGATCATATGCACTTATGATTGGAACTCTAGCAAGCATCTACAACTACTAAAGATCGTTAAGGTAAAACCCAACCATAGCATTAAAGCATCAAGTCCCCTTTGTCCCATACGCCACAACCCCCTTACTCGGGTTTATGCTTCTGTCACTCAAGCAACCCACTATAAGCGAATCATGAACGTATTGCAACACTCTACAGCATGAATCCCTTACGCTTGTGCGACTCGGAGGGCACAATAGGACAGCATCAAAATAAAACATACAACTTGTACCAATCTAGATCATCAATCAACCCAAAGACAAAGGATATATACTCAAAACATCATAGGATGGCAACACATCATTGGATCATAATATGTGGCATAAAGCACCGTGTTCAAGTATGGATTACAGCGGGGTGCGGGAGAGTGGATCACGTAAAAGAGATGAGGATGGTGATGATGATGGTGATGTTGATGAAGACGATCATCACGGCGATGATTCCCCTCCCGATGGCACTCCGCGCAACCGAGAGAGAGGAGGAGAGGTTCTCCCCCTTGTGCTTCCTCCTCCATGGCCTCCCCCCTAGATGGGGAGAGGTTCTCCCTCTGGTCCTTGGCCTTCATGGTGATGATGGCCCCTCCAGGATCCTCCTCCATAGCCTCAAGTGATGATGGCCCCCTCCAGCAGGGTGCCAGAGAGGGCCTAGATTGATTTCTCGTGGCTACAGAGGCTTGCGGCGGCGGAACTTCTGATCTAGGTTAATTTCTGGAGGTTTGGGTATTTATAGGAGAGGTTGGCATCGAAAACAAGTCAGGAGGGCTCCACGGGTAGTCCACAAGGCACAGGGGCGCGCCCCCCACCCTCATGGGGCCCATGGGGCTCCCCTCCGGTAGATTTTTCTTCCAGTATTTTTTACATTTTCCAAAAAATTCTCCGTTGATTTTCATCGCATTCCGAGAACTTTTATTTTTGCACAAAAAACAACACCACGGTAGTTCTGGTGAAAACATCGTCAGTCCGGGTTAGTTCTAATCAAATCATACCAAAATCATATACAACTATTGTAAACATGGCATGAATAATTCATAAATTATAGATACGTTGGAGACGTATCAGCATCCCCAAGCTTAATTCCTGCTCGTCCTCGAGTAGGTAAATGATAAAAGAAATAATTTATGAAGTGTGTATGCTAGCAAGTGCATACATTTCATCAATGATAGTTCCAATCACTTTTTCTAGCATCATTATATATCATAACAGCAGCTCAACTCATAAAACTTCTCATGATCAAGTAACAAGCTATTCACATGTTAAAGTATAGATCACAAACTTTCTTGAGAACTAACAAACCGTGCTCTTAGTCATCAAACAATTGCAATTCATCTTATTTTAGGGAAGAGTCTATGCAAGAGATTTGATTCAACAAACTCCACATACTTAACTATCATTTAATCTTTCACAATTGCTAACACTCATGTGATATTTATGGGTTCAAAGTTTTAATCGGACACAGAGAAAGATAGGGGCTTATAGTTTAGCCTCCCAACCTTTTACCTCAAGGGTAATGTCAACAATAATAATTTATGAGAACCTACATCCAAGTGGATATATATATATATATATATATATATATATATATATATATATATATATATATATCCGGACCGATCCAACACAAAGTGCTTGCCAAGGGAAAAAGTGTAAAAAGGAAAGGTGATGACCACCACGACTCTTGTATAAGGGTAGAAGATAAAAGTAAAAGATAGGCCCTTCGCAGAGGGAAGTAGTGGTTGTCATGCACTTTTATGATTGGATGCACAAAATCTTAATGCAAAAGATGTCACTTTATATTACCACTTGTGATATGGACCTTTATTATGCAGTCCATCGCTTTTATTTCATCCACATCACAAGATCGTATAAAGCTTATTTTCTCCACATTAATAGATCATACATATTTAGAGAGCAATTTTTATTGCTTGCAACAATGACAACTTACTTGAAGGATCTTACTCAATCCATAGGTAGGTATGGTGGACTCTCATGGCAAAACTGGGTTTAAGGATATTCGGAAGCACAAGTAGTATCTCTACTTGGTGCAAAGAATTTGGCTAGCATGAGGGGAAAAGGCAAAATCAACATGTTGGATGATCCAAGACAATATAACATTTCGGATATAGAAAAACATAACCCATTAAGTTGTCTTCCTTGTACAACATCAACCTTTTAGCATGTCATATTTTAATGCATGCTCACAATTGCAAAAGATGTCCAAGATAGTATATTTATATGTGAAATCTCTCTTCCTTCAATATTCTTTCATGAATTGTTCAAGTGACCAATTCTGTGTTTGCTAACTTCCAATAAGTTTACTACATATACTTATTATGTGTGAAGTCATTACTCCCCATGTTATAAGCATATGAAACATATATAAATTCAGATTTATGATAATCAATTTATTCAACCATTTACTCATAGGATATACATGAAGCGCGTGAGTAAATGACAAACTACTACAAAAAGATATAAGTGAAGAACGCTGAGTGGTCAAATAATTAGCTAGCCACGGGAGGATTCTTTTTCACTCAAGATTTTAGATCCAATGATTTTATTCCAACAACAAGTAAAATTTAAAATACACTCCAAGCAAAACACATATCATGTGACGAATAAAAATATAGCTCCGAGTAAGGTATACCGATAGTTTTGAAGACGAAAGAGGGGATGCCTTCCGGGGCGTCCCCAAGCTTAAGAGGTTGAGTCTTCCTTGAATATTACCTTGGGGTGACTTGGGCATCCCCAATCTTAGGGTCTTTCCACTCCTTATTCTCCTCATATCGATATCTCACCCAAAGCTTGAAAACTTCAATCACACAAAACTTAACGGAACTTCATGAGATAGGTTAGTATGATAAAGAGTAAACCATTCACTTTGGTACTGTCAAAGACAATGTTCATAATTGTTCTCACACAATTCCTACTGTACCATATCATTTCTACAATTTATATTGAGAAATATAAGCCATAGAAACTAGAAAACAAGCAAACTATGCAATGAAAACAGAATCTGTCAGAAACAGAATAGTCTGTAATGATCTGAACACCAACCATACTTCTGCTACTCCAAAAATTATGAAATAAATTTGTGTACGTGAGTAATTTGTCTATTAATCTTTTGAAAAAAGAATCAACTCAATCGCACTCTTCTGTAAAAAATGACACCTAATCTCTTGAGCGCAAAGTTTCTGTTTTTTATAGCAAGACCACATTAACTTTTATCCAAGTCTTCCCAAAGGTCTTACTTGGCACTTTATTGAAACAAAAGCTGTAATTCATGATTAATACAATATCTTAATCGTGAGAACACACAAAAACAGTAAGGGTAAATATTGGGTTGTCTCCCAACAAGTGCTTTTCTTTAATGCCTTTTAGCTAGGCATGCTGATTTCAATGATGCTCACATGAAAGATAAGAATTGAAGCATAAAGAGAGAATCATGAAGAATATGACTAGCACATTTAAACCTAACCCACTTCCTATGACTAGGGGTTTTGTGAGCACACAATTTATGGGAGCAAGAATTACCTAGCATAGGAAGGCAAAACAAGGATAACTTCAAAACTTTAAGCACATAGAGAGGAAACTTCATATTATTGCAACTCCTACAAGCATATATTCCTCCCTCATAATAATTTTCAGTAGAATAATTAATGAATTCAACAATATAACCATCACATAAAGCATTCTTTTCATCATCTACAAGCATAGAAAATTTTCTACTCTCCACATAAGTAAAAATTTTCTCATTCGGAATAGTGGGAGCAAACTTCTTCTAAATCCACTTTAGATGATAGTATTATTCATACTCCAAAAGATATAAGTGAAATTAATGGAACATTCTGAAATTAATATAGACTAACCAATATCCAAGATCAAAATATATAAGTGAAGCACACGAAGCATTCTATAAAACCATACTCAAAGGATTTAAGTGAAGCACAAAGAGCAATTCTATAAGATCATACTTAAAAGATATAAGTGAAGCACATGAAGCATTCTATAAACCAATGAAGGGCTATCTCATACTAGCATGGTTCTTAAAGGAAAAACAAAAAAACACAAAGGACACAAATCATGTGAACAAAACAAAACCGAGGTATGCCGATAATTGTTGAAGAAGAGGGATGGGATGCCAACCGGGGCATCCCCAAGCTTAGATGCTTGAGTATCCTTGAAGTATTTACTTGGGGTGCCTTGGGCATCCCCAAGCTTAAGCTCTTTCCCCTCTTTATTCTTCTCATATTGATAGCTCCTCGATCTTCAAACACTTCATCCACACAAAACTTTAACAAAAACTTTGTGAGATCCGTTAGTGTAATAAAGCAAATCACTACCTTTAGATACTATTGCAAACTTATTCCAATTTCATATTAGAAGTATATCTGCTGTATTCCAGCTTCACCATGGTTCATACCCCCCCCCGATACTACCCATAGATTCATCAAAATAAGCGAACAACTCATAGAAAACAGAATCTGTCAAAAACGGGACAATCTGTAGTAATATGGAAGTTTAGTAAACTTATGTAACTCCAAAAAATTCTAAAAAATATGAAAATTTAAACAATTTATACAGAAGTAATGTGCAAAAAGTTTCAGACCCATTTTGACTTCCCAGTAATAAATGTAAAATCACGCGCTACAGCCAAAGTTTCTGTTTTTGTACTGTACATAGTAAACAAGCAATCTAATCATCCTAAAACCGAAGCTTGGCACATTATTTTTATAATACAATGGATATATACAAGGGGATAATTATTTTGAGAGAAGCTTCCATGAAATTTTTTATATTGTTTCCATGAGCATGAACACAAGTGTTCAAGGTCGACCCTCATTTCTCCAATGCATAACCTTCCAATCACTTCTCTTATTGAAAAAACTTTTTAGATATGAGATGTAAGTATTTTTTTGGTATTTCCATTGTTTAAAAAAATTTGTATGTTTCACCCACAACTAAACAGAAACAAAAAAAAAGGAAAAACAAGATCTAAAGAAAGCAAACAAGCATACACAAGAATATCAACCCCGCGCTATTGCTCCCCGGCAACGGCGCCAGAAAAGAGCTTGATAATCCCCAAGTGCAGGGAATCATCGTAGCAATTCCCAAAGGTGGAAGTGATAAATATGGAGTGTCGAACCCACAAGGAGCTAAAGGTAAGATCAATATTCTCTCAAGTCCTATTTGCCACTGATACGACTCTACGTACACCGAACGTTTGCTTCCAACTAGAAATGAGAAATAAAACTACGTTGTGGGTATGAAGAGGATAACTTTGCATGGTATCGGAGAGCTAAAATATAAAAGTAGGTGCTGTTATCATAAAGTTAGAATATATTACTTAAGTATTATAAATAGCGAGTGTGGAATAATGATGGATCGGTGTGCGGAATTGTCCTAAGCAATTGTTAACAAGACCGATAGTCGTCGTTGCAATTTCATATGAGGGAGAGGCATAAGCTAACATACATTCTCTTCTTGGATCATATGCACTTATGATTGGAACTCTAGCAAGCATCTGTAACTAATAAAGATCAATAAGGTAAAACCCAACCATAGCATTAAAGCATCAAGTCCCCTTTATCCCATACGCCACAACCCCCTTACTCGGGTTTATGCTTCTGTCACTCAAGCAACCCACTATGAGCGCACCATGGACGTATTGCAACACCCTACATCGGGAATCCCTCACGCTTTCGTGACACGGAGGACACAATAGGACAGCACCAAAATAAAATGTACAACTCGTACCAATCTAGATCATCAATCAACTCAAAGACAAAGGATATCTACTCAAAACATCATAGGATGGCAACACATCATTGGATCATAATATGTGGCATAAAGCACCATGTTCAAGTAATTATAGCGGGGTGTGGGAGAGTGGACCGCGTAAAAGATATGAGGATGGTGATGTTGATGAAGACGATCACTGCGGCGATGATTCCCCTCCCGATGGCACTCCGGCGCCATCGAGAGAGAGAGGAGGAGAGGTTCTCCCCCTTGTGCTTCCTCCTCCATGGCCTCCCCCGTAGATGGGGAGAGGTTATCCCTATGGTCCTTGGCCATCATGGTGATGATGGCCCCTCCAGGATCCCCCTCCATAGCCTCCGGTGATGATGGCCCCCTCCGGGAGGGTGACAGAGAGGGCCTAGATTGATTTCTCGTCGCTACATAGGCTTGCGGCGGCGGAACTTCCGATCTAGGTTAATTTCTGGAGGTTTGGGTATTTATAGGAGAGGTTGGCGTCGAGAACAAGTCAGGGGGCCCCACGGGTAGTCCACGAGGCATAGGGGCGCACCCAGGGGTGGGCGCGCCCCCACCCTCGTGGGGCCCACGGGACTCCCCTCCGGTAGATTTTTGCTCCAGTATTTATTATATTTTCCAGAAAAATTCTCCGTTGATTTTCATCGCATTCCGAGAACTTCTATTTTTGCAACAAAACAACTCCATGGTAGTTCTGTTGAAAACAGCGTCAGTCCAGATTAGTTCTAATCAAATCATACCAAAATCATATAAAACTATTGTAAACATGGCATGAATACTTCATAAATTATAGATACGTTGGAGACGTATCAGGGGGCAGGGGGCACCCTAAAACACACAAGCTGATTATTTCCAGCCGTGTGCGATGCCCTCCTCCACCATAATCCACCTCGGTCATATCGTAGCGGTGCTTAGGAGAAGCCCTGTTCCGGTAGCATCATCATCACCGTCATCACGCCGTCGTGCCGACGAAGCTCTCCCTCGACACTCTACTAGATCTTGAGTTCGTGGGATGTCACCGAGCCGAACGTGTGCAGATCACAGAGGTGCCGTACCTTCGGTGCTAGGATCGGTCAATCGTGAAGATATACGACTACATCAACTGCGTTGTCATAATGCTTCCTCTTACGGTCTACGAGGGTACGTAGAAAACACTCTTCCCTCTCTTTGCTATGCATCACCATGATCTTGCGTGTGCGTAGGAATTTTTTTGAAATTACTGTGTTCCCCAATAGTGGTATCCGAGCCAGGTTTATGCGTAGATGTTGTATGCACGAGTAGAACACAAAGGAGTTGTGGGCGTGGGTATATACATATTGCTTGTCGTCACTAGTTGATTCTTGATTCGGCGGTATTGTTGGATGAAGCGGCCTAGACCGACATTACGCGTACGCTTACGCGAGACTGCTTCTACCGACGTGCTTCGCACACAGGTGGCTGGTGGGTGTCAGTTTCTCCAACTTCAGTTGAATCGGATTCAATGAACAGGGTTCTTTCTGAAGATCAAAAAGCAATCACTATACCGCGTTCACTACAAAAAAAAGACATATCCGTGACATTTTGGGCCGAACGATTTTTTTCCTGTCATACATATGACACTTCTATGACGATAATTGTGACAAAACCCGGTATCATCATAGATGTGGTGGGCTCCTACTTCTATGACAAAAAATCATGACAGAAAATGGGGTTTTCTTCCTGGGCGGGCCGGAGACGCAGCTGCATGAGATTCTTTGGGCCGTCCATGACAGAAAAAACTGTGGTAGAAGCGAGGGGGAGGAAAATCGGGGAGTTCCCGGTTACGGTGGGAGGTCGGGGGTCGAGCGATGCGCGTTTCTCTCGTACACATACGCACGTGTGTGCGAGGCGTTGGCTCTAACTGAACTCGAGTGAGGCGTTGGGCTCTAACTGAACCCGAGCGATTGCACTGCAGGCTACGCATTATTGAGCCCGAGCGATCGATCGATGGCTGTTAACTGAACCCGATCGAGATATTCCTTCGCTACTGCTGCTAACTGAAGCTGGTCGATTGGATGAACAGTCAGCGTTGCGCGGGGGGGGGGGGGGGGGGGTGGATGAACAGTGAGCGGTGGCGTTGCCTCTGGATGAACAGGACCCCGTGGTGTGGAGGGCTAGATGAACAGTAGACGGTGGAGGGGTGCCCGTGGAGGGGTGGTTGAACAGGACCCCGTGGTGTGGAGGGCTGTATGAACAGTAGACGATGGAGGGGTGCCCGTGGAGGGGTGATTGAACAGTAGCCGGTGAAGTAGCGCGCGGTGGAGGCTGGATGAACATGAGCCCGTGGAGGCTGGAGGAGGTCGACAGTAGCCCGTGGAGGCTGGAGGAGGTCAACGGTGGAGATGAACAGTATCCCGTGGAGTCCCGTTTTGCGGTATGCCACACCCCTCCCGATGAGCAGGACCCCCGTTTCGACCATAGGAGGTCCATTTCGTCCGTTTTGCGGTACGCCACACCCCTCCCGATCAACATGACCCCCGTTTTGACCGTAGGAGGTCCGTTTTGTCCGTTTTGCGGTACGCGACACCCCTCCCGATCAACAGGACCCCCGTTTCGACCGTAGGAGGTCCATTTCCTTCGGTTTGCGGTATGCCACACCCCTCCCGATCAACAGGACCCCGTTCCGAATGTTGGAGGTCCGTTTCCTCCGTTTTGCGATACGCCAGGCCTCGTTTCCTTCGCCTGTTCCGTCCAAGCCCTCCCGATGAACACGCCCACGCATTCCGTTCCAACCCAGCCGGTTGGCTCCCACGCGTTCCGTTGCCTCCCGATGAACACGACGCATTCCGTTGCCTCCCCATGAACACGACGCATTCCGTTGCCTCCCCATGAACACGACGTATTCCGTTGCCTCCCCATGAACACGACGACGATGTTGTTTCTCCGTTCCGACCCAGCCATGTGCACGAGCCCTGGCCGTACGTATGCGCGAGTAGGCGTTTGAGACCCCGCCCGTATGTACACATACGTGGCCGTATTTTCTTTCTTGCACCCTGGTCGTTGTACGTACATGTACATGCTACGTGCGCGCCTCTACTACGACACGTACGCGCCTCTACTACGACACGTGCGTGCCTCTACAGCCACCAGTATATATGTACGTACACGTTCGCGACCAGAATGACAACGCTACGTACGCTTCGACCAGGTGGGTCCCGACTGTCAGGCACTTCCTTGCGTGCGAAGATGTAGCTGGTCGGTCCCAGCAGTCAGGGGGGTGAATCGTTTTTTTTGCCCGGACGCACTTCCTTGTGTGCGAAGATGTAGCTGGTGGGTCCCAGTAGTCAGGGGGCGAATCATTTTTTTTGCTCAAACACACTTCCTTGCGTGCGAAGATGTAGCTGGTGGGTCCCAGCAGTCAGGGGGAAACGTTTTTTTTGCGAAATATGGTGGCCCGTCCGGTGGGTCCCCACTGTCAGGTGGAGGAATCATTATTTTGCGCGTAATAAGGAGGCACTTCCTTACTGCGGCCGTGGACCCAGCTGTCAGCCTCTCCACGTACAGTTCACGTCTGATGGAAGTCATTCCTTGACCATGTTGACCACGCCGCGCCGAGAGCACCACGGCGGTGGACGATGGCGAGGACTAGGAAGGGGATGAATCGGAGACGGGGAAGACGCAGCAGTGGATGCCCACGCGAAGAGGAGTACGAGGGTTCACTGGTTCGGCTGCGGTGTGAGGCTGCTGTCGCCGCAGAATAACAGGGGGTGTGGGTGAGTAGAGGGATGGCCTGGCCAGCGGTGGGAGTAGTAGGGGGCGGTGAGGCCTCTGCGGCATCACAGTCGGCCACGGGAGGCAGGAGCACGCGGCACGACCAGCGCTGGTTTGGGTGGCTTGAGCAAGAAGACCAGAGGTTGAAGAAGCACTACAGCCGTTGGATGAACATCGTACGGTAACAGGAGCTAGAATCGTTCATATTGACTAAGTTGACAAAGCCTTCCATCCCTGTCAACTTGGTAGGCCCACAAGTCAGCCTCCCACTATGCTGGGTTCCTGCTGGCAGGGGGAATATTCATTTTTTATGCGTAATAAGGAGGCACTTCCTTGCGTGCGAAGATAGCTGGTGGGTCCGACATGTCAGCGGGGGGCACATTATTTTCGCGAAATACAGAGGCCCTTCCGGTGGGTCCCAGATGTCAGGTGGAGGAATCATTATTTTGCGCGTAATAAGGAGGCATTTCCTTGTGTGCGGCCGTGGACCCAGCTGTCAGCCTCCCCACGCACAGTCTACTTCCGATGGTGTCGTTCATTGACCACGTTGACCATGCCGCGCCGAGCACATCCAAGGTGGTGGACGACGACGAGGCCCCGGACAGCAATGAGCCGGAGATGGGAAGACGCGGGAGTAGAGTCGCAGATGGAGAGGTGTACGAGGGTTAACTGGTTCTAGTGCAGTATGGTTCGGCAGTCGGTGGAGAAGAACAGGAGGTGTGGAGGGGTGGAGGGATGGCCTGGCCAACGGTGGAGTAGCGCTTCATAGCGAAGCGTGCTAAGTAGAGCTGCTAGTAGCAGGAGGCGGGAGGTGGTCCCAGCGACGCTGGAGGAAGAAGACGAGAGATTGAAGATGGATGCCGGTTGTTGGATGTAAATCCAACGGCTAACATGTCAGAATCATTTGTTGACTAAATTGACAACGACTTGCGTTGGCTTCGACCTATTGGCCCACATTTCAGCCTCCAAAAATATGGCACGTATTCAACCCATTTTTTCAGAATTTACAGTCTTTTTTACGCGTTAGAATTTACAGTCAATTTGATCTTCTTTTTGAATTACAGCCATTACCTGGGCTGGGTGAACAAATAATGTAGCGTCCATGCGGCCCATTTATTTTATTTCCTAAAAAATTACATGACATTTGCACTTTCTCAAAATACACGATTTTGCTGGGCTGATTCTAATTATAATGTTGGGTTGGGCCAGCAATGTTATCAAAAAATAAAAAGGGGTTGAACATTCTGTTATAAATATATTTAAATAATAAGTGATATTATCACATTCGTCCTTAAATCTTACCAAGCTTTTGTACACAATCACTAGGATTTTCATGCCAAAACAATCTAGGATTTTATTTGTTAAGAAATTATTTTTATAAGTTAATAAGATGTGGGATATTGTTTTCTTACATATGTAAGTATCTATTAAATATATGATGACAATAAAAATAATATATAATAACATATAAAATAATTTAAATATATACTCCCTCTGTTCCTAAATATAAGTCCTTTTAGACATTTCAAATGGAATACAACATACGGATGTATGTAGACATATTTTAGAGTGTAGATTCACTCATTTTGCTCCGTATGTAGTCACTTGGTGGAATCTCTAGAAAGACTTATATTTGGGAACAGGGGAGTATAATATAGTTATAACGGAAACATAAGTTGGACCTGGCGTTCCTATTCTTATATAGAAAAATAGAACATACCTCTGTGTTTTCTTCAAAAAAATACATAAATTGGGCTGCCAAAAATAAAACCTCAGATGGAGGTCCATAGGCCGGTCGATACATGATGGCCCTAAGAAAATACAAGCAGGCCTATGGACCTCCCATCCGAGGTCATGGGCTGCGCATGTTAAAAATGAAAACCTAGACGGGGAAGCCCAAAACCACACCCAACACTTGCCAAAACTTCGTCCCTCGTTTTCCTTTGTTTCGCACACTCAACATTGTGTGGGCATTTTGACTGTGCATCATATGAAGGTGTGCTATGCATGAATGTTGATCAACATGATGTTAACTGGCTGGTAGTTCCATTTTCGACCATGAATAAAACTTCCAACATGATGTTAACCCTGTTTGAAAAGGCCGTGTTAATATAAATGCTCTGCCTCTGAAAGTTGCAGTTTCTTATCTGAAACTGAACTTGCAGTTTCTTATCTGAAACTGAAACTTGCAGTTTCTTCTCTGAGAATCACATTGTCTGCACTTTTATACTCCTATGAAACTACATTTTTAAGTGCTAAAAATAGATCTCTAGAATTCATAAAATACTTCATATGCTCAATACAGCAAATCTGAAATTCCAAAGACATTCATATCTGAAAGTACTCTCAAAATACACAACACAAAACACAATTCACAACCTGCAAATACTGACAACCCTAAGCTCCTCCTGACAATTCACAACCTGCCCGACTATTGGGCTGGGGGGGGGGGGGCAGCCCCCTCCTATTCCTCAGCGGCAGACAGCCGCCCCGTGAGACGATGCGAACGGCAAGGGAGACGATGGTGGGGATGCGTTGTCGGGCCAACTGCTTTTCTCCTCTTGCAGTTGGGTTCGATCGACGAAGACTCCACCGGCTCGCTCTGGCAGGACACCCTCACAAACGGCACCCTGTAGATGCTCGATCCTTCAATCTCTGGTGGATGCTCCATCTGGGATACTCCCACCACCGCTCCCTCACGATTGGATTTGGTGAATCTGTTTGCTCCATGGCCCAGAGGAGCAGCTCTATGTACTCCGGCGTGACTCCCTCTGGGAGTATCGCCGCCTTTTCGCTCTGTTGCAGATATTTGGCCATGGATGTTGCCGTCGCCGCTAGTTGGTCCTTGTTGTCAGACCAAGACTGTATCTCCAACATCCTAGCTAGCTTCACAGGGTCACCATCTGCGATCCTCACGTATCAGTTGTACTCTGTTGGAAATATGCCCTAGAGGCAATAATAAATAAGTTATTATTATATTTCCTTGTTCATGATAATCGTTTATTATCCATGCTATAATTGTATTGATAGGAAACTCAGATACATGTGTGGATACATAGACAACACCATGTCCCTAGTAAGCCTCTAGTTGACTAGCTCGTTGATCAATAGATGGTCACGGTTTCCTGACCATGGACATTGGATGTCGTTGATAACGGGATCACATAATTAGGAGAATGATGTGATGGACAAGACCCAATCCTAAGCATAGCACTAGATCGTGTAGTTCGTATGCTAAAGCTTTTCTAATGTCAAGTATCATTTCCTTAGACCATGAGATTGTGCAACTCCCGGATACCGTAGGAGTGCTTTGGGTGTGCCAAACGTCACAACGTAACTGGGTGGCTATAAAGGTACACTACGGGTATCTCCGAAAGTGTCTGTTGGGCTGGCACGAATCGAGACTGGGATTTGTCACTCCGTGTGACGGAGAGGTATCTCTGGGCCCACTCGGTAGGACATCATCATAATGTGCACAATGTGACCAAGGAGTTGATCACGGGATGATGTGTTACGGAACGAGTAAAGAGACTTGCCGGTAACGAGATTGAACAAGGTATCGGGATACCGACGATCGAATCTCGGGCAAGTACAATACCGCTAGACAAAGGGAATTGTATACGGGATTGATTAAGTCCTTGACATCGTGGTTCATCCGATGAGATGATCATGGAACATGTGGGAGCCAACATGGGTATCCAGATCCCGCTGTTGGTTATTGACCGGAGAACGTCTCGGTCATGTCTGCATGTCTCCCGAACCCGTAGGGTCTGCACACTTAAGGTTCGATGATGCTAGGGTTATAAAGGAAGTTTGTATGTGGTTACCAAATGTTGTTCGGAGTCCCGGATGAGATCCCGGACGTCACGAGGAGTTCCGGAATGGTCCGGAGGTAAATATTTATATATGGGAAGTCCTGTTTTGGTCACCGGAAAGGTTTCGGGGTTTATCGGTAATGTACCGGGACCACCGGAGGGGTCCGCGGGTCCACCGGGGGGGGCATGGGCCCAGAGGCATACATGGGCCAAGTGTGAGAAGGCACCAGCCCCTAGGTGGGCTGGGGCGCCTCCCACTAAGGCCCATGCGCCTAGAAGGGGAGAGGGGGCAAACCCTAAGGGTAGATGGGCCCTAAGGCCCATATTCCCTGCGCCTCCCTCTCCCCCCCCTTGTGGCCGCCACCCATAGATGGGTTTGGGGCTGCCGCCCCTCTAGGGGTGGGAACCCTAGAGGGGGCGCACCCTCCTCCCCTTCCCCTATATATATGAGGCCTGGGGGCTGCCCAATACATGCGATCTGATCTCTGCCTGTTGGTGCAGCCCTCCCTCTCTTTCTCCTCATATCTCGCGGTGCTTGGCGAAGCACTGCAGGATTGCCACGCTCCACCATCACCACCATGCCGTTGTGCTACTACTGGATGGAGTCTTCCTCAACCTCTCCCTCTCTCCTTGCTGGATCAAGGCATGGGAGACGTCACCGGGCTGTACGTGTGTTGAACGCGGAGGTGCCGTCCGTTCGGCACTAGGATCATCGGTGATTTGGATCACGACGAGTACGACTCCATCAACCCCGTTCTCTTGAACACTTCCGCTTAGCGATCTACAAGGGTATGTAGATGCACTCTCCTTCCCCTCGTTGCTAGTTTCTCCATAGATAGATCTTGGTGACACGTAGGAAAATTTTGAATTATTGCTACGTTCCCCAACAGTGGCATCATGAGCTAGGTCTATTGCGTAGATTCTATGCACGAGTAGAACACAAAGTAGTTGTGGGCGTTGATTTTGTTCAATATGCTTGCCGTTACTAGTCTTATCTTGATTCGGCGGCATCATGGGATGAAGCAGCCCGGACCAACCTTACACGTACGCTTACGTGAGACCGGTTCCACCGACAAACATGCACTAGTTGCATAAGGTGGCTGGCGGGTGTCTGTCTCTCCCACTTTAGTCAGATCGGATTCGATGAAAAGGGTCCTTATGAAGGGTAAATAGCAATTGGCATATCACTTTGTGGTTTTTGCGTAGGTAAGAAACGTTCTTGCTAGAAACCCATAGCAGCCACGTAAAACATGCAAACAACAATTAGAGGACGTCTAACTTGTTTTTGCAGGGTATGCTATGTGATGTGATATGGCCAAAGGATGTGATGAATGATATATGTGATGTATGAGATTGATCATGTTCTTGTAATAGGAATCACGACTTGCATGTCGATGAGTATGACAACCGGCAGGAGCCATAGGAGTTGTCTTAATTTATTGTATGACCTGCGTGTCATTGAACAACGCCATGTAATTACTTTACTTTATTGCTAACCGTTAGCCATAGTAGTAGAAGTAATAGATGACGAGACAACTTCAAGAAGACACGATGATGGAGATCATGATGATGGAGATCATGGTGTCATGCCGGTGACAAGATGATCATGGAGCCCCAAGATGGAGATCAAAGGAGCTATATGATATTGGCCATATCATGTCACTATTATTTGATTGCATGTGATGTTTATCATGTTTTTGCATCTTGTTTACTTAGAATGACGGTAGTAAATAAGATGATCCCTCATAATAATTTCAATAAAGTGTTCCCCCTAACTGTGCACCGTTGCGACAGTTCGTTATTTCGAAGCACCACGTGATGATCGGGTGTTAGATTCTAACGTTCACATACAACGGGTGTAAGACAGATTTACACACACGAAACACTTAGGTTGACTTGACGAGCCTAGCATGTGTACAGACATGGCCTCGGAACACAGAAGACCGAAAGGTCGAGCATGAGTCGTATGGTAGATACGATCAACATGAAGATGTTCACCTATGTTGACTAGTCCGTCTCACGTGATGATCGGACACGGCCTAGTCGACTCGGATCATGTAATCACTTAGATGACTGGAGGGATGTCTATCTGAGTGGGAGTTCATAAGATGAACTTAATTATCCTGAACATACTCAAAAGGTGTTTGCAAATTATGTCGTAGCATGCGCTTCAGTTCTACTGTTTAGATATGTTCCTAGAGAAAATTTAGTTGAAAGTTGATAGTAGCAATTATGCGGACTAGGTCCGTAAACTGAGGATTGTCCTCATTGCTTCATAGAAGGCTTATGTCCTTAATGCACCGCTCAGTGTGCTGAACCTCGAACGTCGTCCGTGGATGTTGCGAACATCTGACATACACATTTTTGATAACTACATGATAGTTCAGTTAAACGGTTTAGAGTTGAGGCACCGAAGACGGTTTTGAAATGTCGCGAAGCATATGAGATGTTTCGAGGGCTGAAATTGGGATTTCAGGCTCGTGCCCACGTCAAGAGGTATAAGACCTCCGACGATTTTCTTAGCCTGCAAACTAAGGGAGAAAAGCTCAATTGTTGAGCTTGTGCTCAGATTGTCTGAGTACAACAATCATTTGAATCAAGTGGGAGTTGATCTTCCAGATGAGATAGTGATGTTTCTCCAAAGTCATTGCCACCAAGCTGCTAGAGCTTCATGATGAACTATAACATATCAGGGATAGATATGATGATCCTTGAAATATTCGCGATGTTTGACACTGCGAAAGTAGAAATCAAGAAGGAGCATCAATTGTTGATGGTTGGTGAAACCACTAGTTTCAAGAAGGGCAAGGGCAAGATGGGATACTTCATGAAACGGCAATTTAGCTGCTGCTCTAGTGAAGAAACCCAAGGTTGAACCCAAACCCGAGACTAAGTGCTTCTGTAATAAGGGGAACAGCCACTGGAGCAGAATTACCCTAGATACTTGGTAGATTAGAAGGCTGGCAAGGTCGATAGAAGTATATTGGATATACATTGTGTTGATGTGTACTTTACTAGTACTCCTAGTAGCACCAGGGTATTAGATACCAGTTCGGTTGCTAAGTGTTAGTAATTCGAAATAAAAGCTACAGAATAAACGGAGACTAGCTAAAGGTGATATGACGATATGTGTTGGAAGTATTTCCAAGGTTGATCAAATATTGTATGCTCCCTCTACCATCGAGTTTGGTGTTTGCGTTGAGCATAGATATGATTGGATTATGACTATCGCAATACGGTTATTCATTTAAGGAGAATAATGGTTACTCTGTTTATTTGAATAATACCTTCAATGGTCTTACACCTAAAATGAATGGTTTATTGAATCTCGATCATAGTGATACACATGTTCATGCCAAAAGATATAAGATAGTAATGATAGTACCACCTACTTGTGGCACTGCCACGTAAGTCATATCGGTATAAAACGCATGAAGAAGCTCCATGTTGATGGATCTTTGGGCTCACTCGTTTTTGAAAAGTTTGAGACATGCGAACCATGTCTATTGGTGTATATGCTTGAAGAAACTCCATGCAAATGGACCATTTGGACTCACTTGATTTTGAATCACTTGAGACATGCAAATCATACCACATGGGCAAGATGACTGAAAGCCTCGGTTTCAGTAAAATGGAACTAGAAAGCAATTTGTTGGAAGTAATACATTTTGATGTGTGCAGTCCAATGAGTGCTGAGGCGTGTAGTGGATATCGTTATGTTCTTACTTCACAGATGATTTGAGTAGATGTTGAGTATATTTACTTGATGAATCACGAGTCTGAATTATTGAAAGGTTCAAGTAATTTCAGGGTGAAGTTGAAAGATCGTCGTGACAAGAGGATAAAATATCTATGATATGATCATAGAGATGAATATCTGAATTACGAGTTTGGCACAGAATTAAGACATTGTGGAAATTGTTTCACAACTAATACAGCCTGGAACACCATAGTGGGATGGTGTGTCTGAACATCGTAACTGCACCCTATTGGATATGATGCATACCATGATGTCTCTTATCGAATTACCACGATAGTTTATGGGTTAGGCATTAGAGACAACCACATTTACTTTAAATAGGGCACCACGTAATTCCGATAAGATGACACCGTATGAACTATGGTTTAGAGAAACCTAAGCTATCATTTCTTAAAAGTTTGGGGCTGAGACGCTTATGTGAAAAAGTTTTAGGCTGATAAGCTCAAACCCAAAGCGGATAAATGCATCTTCATAGGACACCCAAAATAGTTGGGTATACCTCCTGTCTCAGATCCGAAAGCAATAAGGGATTGTTTCTAGAATCGGGTCCTTTCACGAGGAAAAGTTTCTCTCGAAAGAACTGAGTGGGAGGATGGTGGAGACTTGATGAGGTTATTGAACCGTATCTTCAATTAGTGTGTGACAGGGCACAAGGAGTTGTTCCTGTGGCACCTACACCAATTGAAGTGGAAGCTTATGATAGTGATCATGAAACTTCAGATCAAGTCACTACCAAACCTCGTGGGATGACAAGGATGCGTACTACTTCAGAGTGGTACGTAATCCTATCTTGGAAGTCATGTTGCTAGACAACAATGAACCTACGAGCTATGGAGAAGCAATGGTGGGCCCGGATTCCGATAAATGGCTCGAGGCCATAAAATCCGAGAGAGGATCAATGTATGAAAACAAAGTGTAGACTTTGGCGGAACAGCTCGATGGTCGTAAGGCTGTTGAGTACAGATGGATTTTAAAAGGAAGACGGACAATGATGGCTAGTATCACCATTAAGAAAGCTCGACTTGTCATTAAGATGTTTTCCGACAAGTTCAAGGAGTTGACTACGGTGAGACTTTCTCACTCGTAGCGATGCTAAGAGTCTGTTGGAATTATATTAGCGATTACTGCGTTATTTATGAAATCTTGCAGATAGGATGTCAAAACATTGTTTCCTCGATGATTTTTCTTGAGGAAAGGTTGTATGTGATACAACCGGAAGGTTTTGTCAATCTTGAAAGATGCTAATAAGTATGCAAAGCTCCAGCTATCCTTCTGAGGACTGGAGTAAGCATCTCGGAGTTGGAATGTATGCTTTGATGAGATGATCAAAGATTTTGGGTGTATACAAAGTTTATGAGAAACTTGTATTTCTGAAGAAGTGAGTGGGAGCACTATAGAATTTCTGATGAGTATATGTTGTTGACATATTGTTGATCAGAAATGACGTAGAATTTCTGGAAAGCATATAGGGTTATTTGGAAAGTGTTTTCAATGGAAAGCCTGGATTAAGCTGCTTGAGCATTGAGCATCAAGATCTATAAGGATAGATCAAAACGCTTAATGGAACGTTCAAATGAGCACATACCTTGACATGATCTTGAAGGTGTTCAAGATGGATCAGTCAAAGAAGGAGTTCTTGCCTGAGTTGTAAGGTATGAAGTTAAGACTTAAAGCTCGACCATGGCAGAATAGAGAGAAAGGACGAAGGTCATCCCCTATGCTTAAGACGTAGACTCTACAGTATGCTATGCTGTGTACCGCACCTGAAGTGTGCCTTGCCATGAGTCAGTCAAGGGGTACAAGAGTGATCCAAGAATGGATCACAGGACAGCGGTCAAAGTTATCCTTAGTAACTAGTGGACTAAGGAATTTTCTCGATTATGGAGGTGGTAAAAGAGTTCGTCATAAAGGGTTACGCCGATGCAAACTTTGACACTAATCCAGATTATTCTGAGTAGTAAACTGGATTCGTATAGTAGAACAGTTATTTGGAATAGCTCCAAATAGAACGTGGTAGCTGCATCTAGGAGATGACATAGAGATTTGCGAAGTACATACGGATCTGAATGTTGCAGACCCGTTGACTAAAACCTCTCTCACAAGCAACATGATCAAACCCAGAACACATTGAGTGTTAATCACATAGTGATGTGAACTAGATTATTGACTCTAGTAAACTCTTTGGATGTTGGTCACATGGCGATGTGACCTGTGAGTGTTAATCACATGGCGATGTGAACTAGATTATTGACTCTAGTGCAAGTGGGAGACTGTTGGAAATATGCCCTAGAGGCAATAATAAATAAGTTATTATTATATTTCCTTGTTCATGATAATCGTTTATTATCCATGCTATAATTGTATTGATAGGAAACTCAGATACATGTGTGAATACATAGACAACACCATGTCCCTAGTAAGCCTCTAGTTGACTAGCTCGTTGATCAATAGATGGTCACGGTTTCCTGACCATGGACATTGGATGTCGTTGATAACGGGATCACATAATTAGGAGAATGATGTGATGGACAAGACCCAATCCTAAGCATAGCACTAGATCGTGTAGTTCGTATGCTAAAGCTTTTCTAATGTCAAGTATCATTTCCTTAGACCATGAGATTGTGTAACTCCCGGATACCGTAGGAGTGCTTTGGGTGTGCCAAACGTCACAACGTAACTGGGTGGCTATAAAGGTACACTACGGGTATCTCCGAAAGTGTCTGTTGGGTTGGCACGAATCAAGACTGGGATTTGTCACTCTGTGTGACGGAGAGGTATCTCTGGGCCCACTCGGTAGGACATCATCATAATGTGCACAATGTGACCAAGGAGTTGATCATGGGATGATGTGTTACGGAACGAGTAAAGAGACTTGCCGGTAACGAGATTGAACAAGGTATCGGGATACCGACGATCGAATCTCGGGCAAGTACAATACCGCTAGACAAAGGGAATTGTATACGGGATTGATTAAGTCCTTGACATCGTGGTTCATCCGATGAGATCATCGTGGAACATGTGGGAGCCAACATGGGTATCCAGACCCCGCTGTTGGTTATTGACCGGAGAACGTCTCGGTCATGTCTGCATGTCTCCCGAACCCGTAGGGTATGCACACTTAAGGTTCGATGATGCTAGGGTTATAAAGGAAGTTTGTATGTGGTTACCGAATGTTGTTCGGAGTCCCGGATGAGATCTCGAACGTCACGAGGAGTTCCGGAATGGTCCGGAGGTAAATATTTATATATGGGAAGTCCTGTTTTGGTCACCGGAAAGGTTTCGGGGTTTATCGGTAATGTACCGGGACCACCGGAGGGGTCCGGGGGTCCACCGGGGGGGGCATGGGCCCAGAGGCATACATGGGCCAAGTGTGAGAAGGCACCAGCCCCTAGGTGGGCTGGGGCGCCTCCCACTAAGGCCCATGCGCCTAGAAGGGGAGAGGGGGCAAACCCTAAGGGCAGATGGGCCCTAAGGCCCATACTCCCTGTGCCTCCCTCTCCTCTCCCCTTATGGCCGCCACCCATAGATGGGTTTGGGGCTGCCGCCCCTCTAGGGGTGGGAACCCTAGATGGGGCGCACCCTCCTCCCCTTCCCCTATATATATGAGGCCTGGGGGCTGCCCAATACACGCGATCTGATCTCTGCCTGTTGGTGCAGCCCTCCCTCTCTTTCTCCTCATATCTCGCGGTGCTTGGCGAAGCCCTGCAGGATTGCCACGCTCCTCCATCACCACCACGCCGTTGTGCTGCTACTGGATGGAGTCTTCCTCAACCTCTCCCTCTCTCCTTGCTGGATCAAGGCATGGGAGACGTCACAGGGCTGTATGTGTGTTGAATGCGGAGGTGCCGTCCGTTCGGCACTAGGATCATCGGTGATTTGGATCACGACGAGTACGACTCCATCAACCCCGTTCTCTTGAACGCTTCTGCTTAGCGATCTACAAGGGTATGTAGATGCACTCTCCTTCCCCTCGTTGCTAGTTTCTCCATAGATAGATCTTGGTGACACGTAGGAAAATTTTGAATTATTGCTACGTTCCCCAACATACTCCTCCATCGATCTACTTCTCCACAGCACCTTCACTCGCCGGCGGTGGTTTTTAAATGGAAGAGAAGAGGAGCAGCGCTGGTTTTGGATTAGAACGGGAGAGGAGCGACGCTGGTTTTGGACTGGAACAGGAGAGGAGGGGCGGTGGTTTTGAAATGAAAGAGGAGAGGAGCAGCGCTGCATTTAGATTGGAACAGGAGAGGAGCAGCGGTGGTTTAAGAGGAGAAGATAATTAAATCACCACATATTAGTCCCATTTTTATTAGTCCCGCTGTAATTAAGTCACCACATATTACACTGATTCCGCTGCTCGTTGCATACGCTGATTGGGAGAAATAAATACCCAGCTGTAGCATGCACTAGGGATGTGCGCGCGAGGCTTGCATGCGGCTGCATGCGGAGGGAGGCGAGACGATTCAATTAATTATGCCGCTCCTACTCGTCCCCACACGCCCTTCAATACTATGGCGGTTCGCTCCTAGTCGTCCCGTCCATTCACATTACGGCAGTTCCACTAATCCTAACCCTCCTCCCAAATCCATGGCGTCCCAAATCTCCACGATCGGCGGTGAGTACAAGGTTAGAACCATCACCGGCGATGAGTTCGACGTCATCTACACCTGTTCTTCCGCGACAGTGAAAGGATGCCTTTCTCGCTTCAGACGCATGTTCAAAGACTCAGATGATGAGTGGGTCGCTAGGCTAGATGTTGAGTACACCACAGTCCTGGGACCAGAGAAGGATCTAAAGGACGAAGAGAGGAAGAAGCCCGCCGTGATCTAGGTTTGCGTGCATGACTTATGCTTGGTCTACCACATATGCCATGCCAACGTTGAGTGGCAGGATTTTAAGGACTTCCTCCAGAGCAACCTAGTCAAATTCGTTACCGTAGACTTTGGTAGAGACAAAGAAGTCCTACGTCGGATAGGCCTTGTTGTAGGCAACACCTTCGACCTCTAGAAGAATCGGCTGCTGTCCTCTCGTCAGCCTTCAATACTGACCCTGGCAGGAGCCATGGTTCATCCTTCGTACGGTAAATTGGAGAAACCTCCATACACATTTCATCGTCATGCATGGAAGCGGAATGTACTAGATATAGACCACATCCACTATGCTGCAATGGATGGCTACCTTTGCTTCAATATCTACAAGGGTTGGATTAAGAGCAACAGCCAAGTGTGCGGTTCAAGCAAAGAAGTATCGGCCAAGAGGAAGAGGGACAAAGACGAAGTCGAGGACGTGGACGAGGACTCCGAGTAAGGTGGCAGTGTCGTTGCTCATGGTGGTTCTAATGCAATGTCTACCGGAATAGTTGCAAAGTTTAATTTCAGGTGTGCTTAATTTAATTTGAGGGGTGTGTTGTGCTGAGCCCCCAGCAGAACTATGTTATGTTTCTTCTCGTTACTTTAACTCTTTAGTACGTACATACTAGTATTTCTTACATTTCATCTTTTAGTTGGTATAGTATTACCACTCGTTTCTTCACATTATATACGTACAATATATATGGCCAACATCATATAGCCAGCAGTTTAGTTGTCAAAGAGTTTCAGGGTGCTTAGTTTTGTCAAAGAATTCCAGGATGCTTAGAGGGTGCTTGGATCCAAGGGACTTATTTTAGTCTGACTAAAAATAGTCTGTTTAAGAGGCTAAAGTTCCAAGCACCCCTGACTAAAGAGGGGCTAAAACTAGTCTTGAGGCTTGCATCTCTTTTTTACTCTACATGTTATATATATTGTCCACTGAGCACTCGTAGTAACGGGAAATACGACTATTTTATCCTACTATATGACAAGCAGTGAGGTACCAGGCAACTTAGCTATCCTTGATGGACTCTCTTGAACGCCATCATTATTTATCTCTGCGCGTTTGAGCTGTGCATTTGTCGATGGGCCTGGGAGTTGAGCTAGTATGGCAGTGGCCTGGGTCCAAAGTAATAGAAGTAGCACAAAAACATTTTTTAGTGTAGGATTTTCCTTGCTCAAGCCTGCCTACTAGAATCGCCAGTTCTTGAAAGGAAAAGTGAATGAAAAACATCGGAATTGGAAAGTTTCCTATGGTACTACTTTTCATGAATTTGGTGCAAAGGAATGGAGCAAAGGAAAACTATAGGATTTGTTCCTTTAGTGTCTCCTTGAAAGAAAAACCGTAGGAATTCTAATTTCCACTTCTCCTCCTTTTCATATTCCTATTCATCAAGCACAAGACTAAGAGATAGTAGCATAATAGCATTATAACCGTACATTTTCTTGTGGTTTGACTTAATCTCACCATGCTTTTTTGCATCATGTGATCTTCCAATTGTTGTGAATCAAACACCCAGATTGGCATAAATCCTGTGTTTTTAAATTCTCTGTTTTGCACGTGCATTCCTATCCTATTCCTGTCTATTTCCTATCCCTGCATTGTTAGAATCCTCAAATTCAAACAAGCCCTTACTCAATTACTTCTGTTACAGATATGTGTCAAAGAAAACCTTGTGTGGTTTGTCCTGCTCCTCGGCGCTGTGTTCCACCCCAGCTCAGCTGCTCCAATGACGGAAGGGTTCACCATAGCAGGGATCCGCTCTCCAGACTGTCTTTTGCCGCCTCAGATCTTCTTCCCCACCGCCGGCAGCCATGGCAACTGCATTACCATCATCAACTGAGAAGATGACCTTGAGGACTACACGGGTCCGCAAGAGAGGTCGCACTTTTCCGTGTCTGCTTACGTTATGCGTCGCTTAATATGATGACATGCTACATTATCGTCGTGTTCACCTATTAGACTCCGAGTCAGGTCCAAACTAATGCTGAAACTTGAGTTTTTAAATGGTTGTGGGGTACATATTGGGGCATCAATCAGTACTATATGTCTACTATCTGGTTAATCTCCGGTGTCTACTATGAGTTTCATGTTGGGTGCAAACAAACATTAAAGGAGCCATTATCTGTATTTTTTAACTAAAGCTATTATCTGCCAGCTATCATTGGTTTTGGGTCTATCCACAGTTTTCTACCATCACTCTGGATTTGTGCATGCACTCCTTACATAATCTCACTATGTTTTATTCCTATGCATGTCAGTTATTGTACACAATGGAACTGATCATGTAGAGCAAAAGAGACAAGCCTTGCGTGGCAATACAATTTCATGCAGACGTCGTTCCATGGTGGGCGCAAAGGCAGCCCCCCTCCACCCATTTCGGATAGTAATCCAGAGGAAGATAACTGATCTGAGGGGGATTCAGAAGGAGAAGACCACTTCTATTTACCCCATGAGGTCTTCGCTCTAACTTGGCATGCTAATGTTGGTAATATCATGCATATGGTGCCTTGCATTGCTTACTGTATACATTAAAGATGTCATCTGCTTAGTTTAGACATGCTTTGTGTCAATGCCATCTGTTTAGTTTCTTTATCGTATATGTGAATCATGCAATGCCATCTTGTCTAGCCAGGCATCATATATGTGAATTTTGCAATGCCACCCTGGTTAGCCAGTCATCTTATATGTGAATTATATCATGCCATCATTTTTTTATTACGTGTTAAATTTGTCAACAATTTTAGTACATTCAATTACTCTTCCTGTGCATCAGCCATTCGACACGGTCATGGAAAAATCTGGAGTGGAAACAAGGTCTTCAGAGCAAACAATGCTATCTGACGAAGCGCATGTCTTTTTGGTTACTGATAGCTCCTTAGAGGAGGATTCAGAGACAGATGACCAGTCATATCCCCCCCGAGGTGCATGCCCTAACTTGGCAGGGTTATGTTGCTCATATCGTGCGTATGGTATCTTGCATTGCTATGTCATTTGCTTAGTTTAGACATGCTTTGTGTGAATGCCACCTGTTTAGTGTCTAATTACCATATATGTGAATTATGCAATGCCATCTTGTTGCAAAACATTATATATGTGAATTATGCAATGCCATCTTGTTGCAAAACATTATATATGTGAATTATGCAATGTTATCTTGTTGCAAGGCATTATGTATGTGAATTATGCAATGCCATGCTGTTTAGGCAAGCGTCATATATGTGAATTATATCATGCCGTCCTTTTTTGTATTTCTCATTGCTTTTGTCGACAATGTTTGTATATTCAAGTGCTCTTCATGTGCATCAGCCATTTGAATTGGTGATGGAGAAATCTGGAGTGAAAACAAGGTCTTTAGAGCAGACAATGCTACCTGCTGAAGCAGATATCTTGCTGGTTACAGATAGCTCTTCAGAGGAGGATTCAGAGGCAGATGACCAGTCCTATTATCCCCCTGAGGTGTATGCTCAAACTTGGCAGGGTTATATTACTCATATAATGCATATGTTGTATTGCAATGCTTAGTTTTTACATCATATACACAATATTAAATGCCATCTCCTTAGTTGACACATCATATATGCGATTGCCCTCTGCTCACTTCCTTAGTATATAAATCATATATTTGAATTATGTCATACCATGATGTTTACATAGACAGCATGTATCTGAATTATGGCATGCCGACCCATTTTCTAAAGACATAATATAGTTATATCATCTCATCCTGTTTACATAGTCATCATATTTTAAATTATGTCATTCTATCCATGAATTATATCATGCCATCATGTTTCCATCGACGGCATGTTTGTGATTTATGGCATGCCAACCACTTTAATAGACACATCGTATAGTTATATCATGTCATCCTGTTTACATAGTCATCATATTTTGAAGTATGTCATTCTATCCTGTTTAGTTAGCCATCATACATGTGAAATTGTGTCATGCTATCCTGTTTAATTAGCCATCATATGTGTGAAATTATGTCCTACTATTCTGTTTGCTTAGACAACATAAATGTGAATTATTTCATGCCCTGTTTTCTTCCCTAGTATCCATTGCACCTGTCTATCTTACAATGTATGTACATTCAATTACTTTTCTTGTTTATCAGCCATTTCAATTGGAGGGAGTGATGGGAGTATCTGTGGGAGTAAAAACACGGTCTTCAGAAAAGATCATGCTACCTGTCGATGCAGATAGAACCACGGTTGTACTTGCCCAAGAACCAAACCCATCACACATAACCCACACTCATGCAGATTGTACCCCTACCCAGTTAGACAGAGAACCAGCTACACCCCTTCTAACCCCAACCCCAGCAGATAGACACCCAGTTCCCGTTGACACAGCACCGTGTCCACCACAGAGCACCCAAACACGAGTAGTTAGTAAGGCAACTGCAGTGCCCAAATCATGAAGACCACCACTCCGAACTCGAAGTCAACGCTTAAAGCAGAAGAAGAATTATTCTCAGGTCAGGTTCCATAGCTATGGTTCATACTACTTTGCTCTTGCATCACTGTATTTACTGATACCAACTAATTTCAAATTTGAAGGATGCAATTGAAATTCCAATGGCGCAAAAGGTATGTTTTAAACCTATTTCTTCAACGTGTTTGGTTGTTTGCTGTTGTAACTTGCTCTATGTTGATTTCAGTTTCGATTGAATAAATAGTTATGTTCTCATGCCATGCACATTACAAGTGTTGTTATTGCTGTGTAGTTTCCCACACTTATATTCTGTCTATGCTGCTTTGTCTTAAATAGATATGATTTGAACTGTATCTATCTTGATTTGGCAACATAAACTAGAATGATATAGACCATACAGTGACCATACTACATAGATATATGTTTGTTTCATGCTGTTATCCTGTCCACCTTACTACTGAACTGGTTTACCAAAATGAGTTTCATATACTACATTGTAAACCTGAGATGTGTTTGTTTGTTTCTCTTTTAGAATGCGGATAAAATATTGGAGAAGAGTACCATGTTATGCAATGGTAAAGGAAGTAATGTAGATAAGGTTCAAGATAGTGAGACATCCCTGTTGGTCTCCAAGAAAGCTGATAAAAACTATATTGAAGACACTGAAACAACCCCAAAGTCCTGTCTTGATGTAATGTTCGAGTTACTGGCTACCACTGCTGGCACCAGCTCTTCGAACTCGTTGCCTGAATCAGTTCGGCTTCTTGAGTCTCAACTTCAAGTTGAAAGACATCGATCAGATGTTATGCGACAGGAAGCCGAAGGACTGAGGAAGTCCCTGCAGAATTCAGATGCATAATTTCTAGTGCAACATCAAGTGTTGGAGGACTTAAGCGCCAAACAAGAGAAAGTTAATAAGCTTGCTAAGCATCTTGCCAGCATTATGGGTACCCAGGATATTGTTTCTTGAGCTCTTCTGAAGTGGTTTCAGTTCTGGACTTGTTTTATTGCGGCGTTTATATGCTGTTGTGTTCCCTATATTTGCACTGGTGGCAAACTTTGATGCCCAGTGGATGTAATATGTGTAATAGCCATGATAGCCTAGTGTAAGTTGCTTGCTTATTTATTTCCTTGTTGTCTTGTTTATTTGTTTGCTTGTAGTCAGTGCAGTTCTTTTTCTGCGGTTTGCTAGTGGCTGCAATAACCTATTTTTTAAAACTAGGCCACAATAACCATGGGCTAATATTTACTATAGTGACACTGGGCCTCCTACGGGCCGTAGAAACAGTGGGCCTTCTACGGGCCATATAAACAGTGGGCCTTCTACGGGCCGTAGAAATAGTGGGCCTTCTATGGGCCGTAGAAACAATGGGCCTTCTACGGGCCATAGAAACAATGGGCCTTCTACACGTCGTATCATCAATGGGCCTTATATGGGCCGTATGATCGATTGGCCAAACATGGGCCAAACAGACCGCATTCTAGCTGTAAATGGGCTAGAGTTGGAATCGTCCGTTCATGGGACGACCATAATGGGCCATCGTTAATAGGCCGTATTTGATGATGCTATGAAAATGGTCCAACGTATTAATGGACCACAAACGGGCCGACTGTAACCATGGGCTGAATTTGTCCCACAAGTAGAAAATGACAGTAACGGGCCATAAGTAAACGAATGCTGGAAAATAGCCCAAGAATAAATGGGCTCTGAGAAGGCCGAAAGATAACATGGACTGGAAATGGCCCAACGGAATAACAGGTCGTTAATGGGTATAAAGTGATACACTGTTCCTTACGGGCCAGTTTCACCACGGGCCGTTAATGGGTGTAAAGTGATACACTGTTCATTACGGGCCAATTTCACCACGGGCCGTTAATAGGCCAAGAGTTACATAGGGCCTCATATGGGCCGAAAGACGTCATGGGCCATACATGGGCCAGAAGTGAAAACAGGCTGGAATCATATTGGATGGCCCAGATGACGCTACTGGGCCTAATTCGAATAGGGCGTAACGGGCCTTGGGTTAGCGGGCTGTAAATGGGATATATGCGAACAGGCCGTTAACAGGCTTTCCATGGGCCAGCCCGCCACCTTTTGACCAAGTCAAACGGGCCGGCCTTTTCACAGGAATGGGCCTTTGTTGGGCCGTGCCACGTGTCGACGTATCATAGGCGCCTTCTGTCCAATGAGTGGATGACATCTGTCCCAGCGATGAGCCGACACGTGTTTCCTCCAGCCAATGATGATTCTACACGTGGAAAATCCCCATTGGTCGGGGCTGTTAACGGGTTATCGGATCCAAAACCCGACCCGATAGCTTAACGGCGTTTTGTTACGGTGGATGCCATGTGTCGGTCACCCTTGACGAAAGCACTTTTGTGACGCGCGATTTATCGTCATGGAAGTGGACACTTCCGTGATAATTTTGGTAATGTCATGGAACACTTCTACGACAGCACAGGTATGACTATCTTGATTCTGTCATAAAATCGTCATGGATGTACATGCATGACAGAAAACGCGACCTACTGTGACAAACACGTATCATCACGGAAGTGTGTTTTTTTGTAGTGGTTGTGGTTATTGATGCGTAGGTAAGAACGGTTCTTGCTCAGCCCTTAGCAACCACGTAAAACTTGCAAAAACAAAGTAGAAGACGTCTAACTTGTTTTTTAAGGGCATGTTGTGATGTGATATGGTCAAGGCATGATGCTAAATTTTATTGTATGAGATGATCATGTTTTGTAACACAGTTATCGACAACTGGCAGGAGCCATATGGTTGTCACTTTATTGTATGAAATGCAATCGCCATGTAATTGCTTTACTTTATCACTAAGCGGTAGCGATAGTCGTAGAAGCAATAGTTGGCAAGATGACAAGGATGCTTCGATGGAGATCAAGGTGTCAAGCCGGTGACGTTGGTGATCATGACGGTGCTTCGGAGATGGAGATCAAAGGCACAAGATGATGATGGCCATATTATATCACTTATATTGATTGCATGTGATGTTTATCCCTTATGCATCTTATTTTGCTTAGTCTGACAGTAGCATTATAAGATGATCTCTCACTAAATTTCAAGGTGTAAGTGTTCTCCCTGAGTATGCACCATTGCGATAGTTCGTCGTGCCGAGACACCACGTGATGATCGGGTGAAATAAGCTCTACATTCACATACAATGGGTGCAAGCCAGTTTTGCACAGGCGGAACACTCGGGTTAAACTTGGCGAGCCTAGCATATGCAGATATGGCCTCGAAATACTGGAGACTGAAAGGTCGAGGATGAATCATATAGTAGATATTATCAACATAGTGATGTTCACCATTGAAAACTACTCCATCTCACGTGATGATGAGACATGGTTTAGTTGATATGGATCACATGATCACTTAGATGATTAGAGAGATGTCTATCTAAGTGGGAGTTCTTAAGTAATTTGATTAATTGAACTTTAATTTATCATGAACTTAGTACCTGATAGTATTTTGCATGTCTATGTTGTTGTAGATAGATGGCCAGTGTTGTTGTTCCGTTGAATTTTAATGCGTTCCTAGAGAAAGCTAAGTTGAAAGATGATGGTAGCAACTACACGGACTAGGTCCGTAACTTGAGGACTATCCTCATTGTTGCACAGAAGAATTACATCCTAGAAGCACCGCTAGGTGTACCACCCGTGCCAGCAACTACAGACATTGTGAATGCCTGGCAGTCGCGTGTTGATGACTACTTGATAGTTCAGTGTGCCATGCTTTACGGCTTAGAACCGGGACTTCAACGACGTTTTAAACGTCATGGAGCATATGAGATGTTCCAGGAGATGAGGTTAATATTTCAAGCAAATGCCCGGATTGAGAGATATGAAGTCCCCAATAAGTTCTACAGCTGCAAGATGGATGCCGTGGAAGTGTCATGGCAGATGTCCTCATGGGAGGACTTAGTTGTGGAGCCATTTCGATGAGGTTAGCTTAAAGGGGTTAAATGGGACAAAGGACACGGAGAGTTTATACTGGTTCGGCCCCTTGCGGTGAAGGTAAAGGCCTACTCCAGTTGAGGTGGTATTTTTTTGATCTTGAATACTGCAGGGTTTACACCCCATAGCAATTTATTAAAAATAAGACAGGAAGAACAGCAAAGAGTTCCTTAAGAAAAGGAACTGGGCAGGAAAGGAAAGAAAAAGAAAACTGTACAAACTAGTCTAGACAGAAAAGAAAAGTCTAACTATAAAGATTACAAATGCAGGGCCCCTCAAGGAGGCAGGAAATCAATCCATCTGATCAAAGCATCCCAGTGTCTTGACTTGATTCTGTGAGATAAGAAAGAGATGTCTTGGACAAAGCCATTCCTCCACTACCTGAAGGTAGGTCTGAGATACCTGAAGACTTTGTCATTCCTAACTTTCCAACTATTCCACCAAGTGAGGAAGACCACTTCAGAGAAGAAAGGCTTATTGAAATCCTTCCTAGCATGGTGTGCAATCTGCACCATATCCTGACTATTGAGCCATGAAATTTGTAGATAGTTCCATACTCTCATGCTGAAGTTGCACTGGAAGAATAAATGATTCCTGTCTTCAAGTGCTCCTGTGTGACAAAGTACACACTCAGGCCCATCATTAATCTTCCACTTCCTGCATTGAATCATATCTTTGGTGTTTACTCTGTCCATAATGACAAGCCAGGCAAACATTTTAATTGTCATAGTACAGCAGGATTTCCATATCCAATAGAGAAGAGGGTTGACAGGAATTGGCTCATGAACAAAGTTATAGTATTTCTTTGCTGTAAACCCAACTTTCTTCCCATGTTTCCATTGCTAGGAATCATTAGCAGCAACATCAAAGGAAATCTCAGTCATAATTCCAGACAGTTGATTAAACTCCATATAGGCCAATTCAGATAGTGGCAAGGAGAACATGCTCTGAAACTCACTGGTCTGCAGCACTTCCATAACAGAGAAATTCTTTTGCAAGCAGAAGGAAAAAATTCTGGGGAATCTGTCTTGGAGTGGTATGCATGAGTTATCAATTTCCCAAGAATCAGACCATAATAGCAAAGAGTCCCCTCTTCCCACAGATACAGAAGAAACAACCCTGAATTTATCCATTAGCTTACAGATGTCTCTCCACCAAAAGGAGCCACACAAAGAAGTGTCATGAGGAGCTCTCTGATAATAGTAACTGTCCCAGATCAAATGAACCCATGGCACATCTACTTTATTGTAGAACTTATTGAGGAATTTCATTAACAAAGCTTCATTTTGCAGGCCCAGATTGAGTATGCCAAGCCCACCCTTAAGTTTGGGCCTGCAGACCAAGGGCCAAGCAGCCAGAGAATTCCCCTTCTCCTGACCATACTTTCTCCATAGACATTGTCTCTTGGGGCAGAAACCATGAAGTTGAGGTGGTATTGCTAGGGTTTTGATTACCAGGGAGCAAACACGCTTTGCCTGGCTCTCAATTTGATGTTTCTTACCCTAAGCCGCTACCGGGTCGTCCCCTTATATACACGAGTTGATGCCCTGCGACCTACAGAGTCCTGGCCGGCTCATACAACGTGTCCGGCTCGGTGACGTATCTTACATGCCTTACATTACAAGTATATACATACATGGGGTTTATACTTACGGGCCTTAAGCCGCCTCTGGGCTTGGGCCTCTTACAAGCCTAACTGTGAACCGCCATCTTGTATACTCTTGGGCTTCATACAGGTGAACCGCCACTGTGGTTGACCCGGCCCCTCCTGGGCGGGTCATATCTGGTAGTCATATCCCCAACATTAGGCCCCAGGTTGATTTGAACTTGTTCATGTCAACTTTCAACATTTAGAAAAAATCCTCCTACATCTGCTGTGAAAACCTTATAACCCTCCATGGCGTCATCTCCAGGAATTTCAGAAACCCACCACGACGTCACTTTAATGGATCTTTATCTTTAATGTCTTTCCGAAAATCGAGGCGTCCAATTAGCAGGATAATCATCATTTGGCCTCCTCGTCTTTCGCGCTTGCCTGTTGCCCCTTTCCTTATAAATAGGGTGAAATCACCCCCTTTTCATTTTCCTCTCTTCTCCTTCTCATCTTCTCCTTCCTCGCGACGCACCAGCCCTCGCGAGCTCCGCCATCGTCGACCTCCGTCCCCTTCATCAACTCTCGCCGCTGCATCGCCCTGAACGATCCAGAAAACAGCACGACACTCCTCCGCTGTTAGCTAGCATCAGTAAGTCTCCCCCTTTCCTTTTCATGGATCTGTTCTTTAGGGTTTCGGTGTTCGTCGACGTTCATTACCGCTCTTCCTTCTTGTTAGATTGCGTAGCTTTGATCCGAAAACAACGTAGATCTTGTGCGGTAGTAGTTTAGCACCCGCTTTTGATATGAGAACATATCTTCTTTGCGATAGATCTCCTCTAGGGCATCTCCACTTTTCTACTGCCGCCTCTGTAGGTTTAGAATTTATTTCCCTTTTCTGAACAGCTGTAGATCCGAATTTATAGCTTCAACCTGTGGAACCTGTTTGTTCTAACACTTAGCAAATTTTTTCTCTTGGTAGATCTTGAATATCTTAGTCATGGCGGCTTACTCAGCCGGCTTATCGTTACTTCATATATCATTGGCCCTTGCTTAAGCCGCCATTTTGAATGTACACTGCAACTGTTAACTTGTGATTTCACCAATTAACTTGAACCGGCAAATTATCCCCTTCCTTTAGGTTGTTCTTTCACCATGCCACCAAAGACAGTTACTACATGTAACTGGGTTCCCACCATCATCACCGAGGATACTTTAAAAGATTTTGTCATAGTTGGCTATTTGCCAGAGAAGAGTGTCATGCATTACCGCGCTCCTGACCCGGGTGAAGAGAGACCTCAGCCAAAGGACGGTGAAGTCATTGTATTCACTGATCATATGAACCGGGGCTTCTCGCTGCCCGGCTCTAAGTTCTTTAGGGATGTTCTGCACTTATTCAAATTTCATCCGCAAGACATTGGACCCAACTCCGTGTCAAACATATGTAACTTTCAAGTTTTCTGTGAAGTATACCTTCAAGAAGAGCCTAGTGTTGAGCTTTTCAGGGAATACTTCTATCTGAACCGACAAAATGAGTTCACAAACGGGCCCAGCTTAGAACTTGGTGGAATTTCAATTCAACGCAGAAGAGACGCCATCTTCCCTCAAGCAGCTCTACCAAGTCACCCCAAGGACTGGAATCGGACATGGTTTTATTGTAAAGATATCTCGATGTCTGATGAAAATCCATTGCCGGGTTATCGTGCTGAATGTCTTGACTCAAGTTATCAACTCCCTGAGAAACTTACCACCGCCGAACGCAAGAAACTCGTCCCTACAATCAGAAAAGTCCAAGCCTTGCTAGGAAACGGTTTAACTGGAGTTGATTTAATCCACAGTTGGGTCGCATGGCGGATCATTCCCTTAAGCCGCCGATCTAGCTTGATGTGTACTTATACCGGAGGAACATATGATCCATTACACCATATCTCTCTGTGTCTGACTGAAAAGGGCATTACTGAAATGGCAACAACTCTTGTAAATAGCAAACTCGAAGATTGCAACAAAGTGGGCCTGAATCCTTTCTGCAAGCTTAACCCGCCGCCAGATGTAAGCTTCTTGATTTTCCTTACTTTACTTCATCATGCAAACATTACATGAACTCAAATATGTTACTCTTCTACAGGTTAAATCTGACTTCTGGAAGGCAAAGTATGACCACGAGGCTGCCAAAAGGGCTAGGGCTGCCGCGAAAGCCGCCATAAAGACCAACAAGAGACCTAGGAAGAAATCAAGCGCCTCTGATCTGCTTAAGCTAGATGATTACTCTAAGTTGGAGGTAGCCCTTGATTCTCTTCGCTTGCCTTTTAACCACCTTATTGACACTGACTATTGCCAGGATGACACGGGAGCCAGAAAAGCAGTTGAAGAAGAGGTAACTATAATTTCCTCCGACTCGGAACCTTTGACAAGGTAGAAAGTTCGGCGGGTAACTGATAACCCACAAGTATAGGGGATCGCAATAGTTTTCGAGGGTAGAGTATTCAACCAAAATTTATCGATTTGACACAAGGGGAGCCAAAGAATATTCTCAAGTATTAGCAGCTGAGTTGTCAATTCAACCACACCTGGAAGCTTAGTATCTGCAGTAAGGTATTTAGTAGCAAAGTAATATGATAGTAGTGGTAATGGTGGCAAAAAGGTAACGGTAGCAAAAAGTAATATTTTTGGGTTTTGTAGTGATGATAACAGTAGCAGCGGAAAAGTGAATAAGTGAAAAACAATATAGGAAGAGCTCCTAGGCATTGGATCGGTGATGGAGAGTTATGTCAGATGCGATCGATCATGTAACAGTCATAACATAGGGTAACACAGAACTAGCTCTAGTTCATCAATGTAATGTAGGCATGTATTCTGAATATAGTCAAACATGCTTATGGAAAAGAACTTGCATGACATATTTTGTCCTACCATCCCATGGCAGCGGGGTCCTATTGGAAACTAAGGGATATTAAGGCCTCCTTTTAATAGAGTACCAGACCAAAGCATTAACACATAGTGAATACATGAACTCCTCAAACTATGGTCATCGCCGCTAAGTATCTCGATTATTGTCACTCCGGGTTAACGGATCATAACACATAATAGGTGACTATAGACTTTCAACATAGGATCAAGAACTCTCATATATTGATGAAAACATATATAGTTGAGGTCGGTGGAGCGTCAGGGGGACCACGAGGCAGGGGGCGCGCCCCCACCCTCGTGGACAGGGTATGGGCCCCCTGACGTGGACCTTTCTTCCAGTACTTTTATATATTCCAAAAATAATCTCCGTTGATTTTCAGGTAATTCCGAGAACTTTTATTTCTGCACAAAAATAACACCATGGCAATTCTGCTGAAAACAGCGTCTGTCCGGGTTAGTTCCATTCAAATCATGCAAGTTAGAGTCCAAAACAAGGGCAAAAGTGTTTGGAAAAGTAGATACGACGGAGACGTATCAACTCCCCAAAGCTTAAATCTTTGCTTGTCCTCAAGCAATTCAATTGATAAACTGAAAGTGATAAAGAAAAACTTTTACAAACTATGTTTGCTCTTGTTGTTGTAAATATGTAAAGCCAGCATTCAGGTTTTCAGCAAAGATTATGAACTAACCATATTCATAATAACATTTAGGTCTCATGTTTACTCATATCAATGGCATAATCAACTAGTGAGCAATAATAACAAATCTCGGATGAGAACACTTTCTCAAGACAATCATAATATGATATAACAAGATGGTATCTCGCTAGCCCTTTCTGAGACCGCAAAACATAAATGCAGAGCACCTTTAAAGAGCAAGGACTGACTAGACATTGTAATTCATGGTAAAAGAGATCCAATCAAGTCATACTCAATGTAAACTAACAGTAATGGATGCAAATGACAGAGGTGCTCTCCAACTAGTGCTTTTTAATAAGAGGATGATGACTCAACATAAAAGTAAATAGATAGGCCCTTCGCAGAGGGAAGCAGGGATTTGTGGAGGTGCCAGAGCTCGGTTTGAAAGAGATATGAATAATATTTTGAGCGGTATACTTTCATTGTCAACATAACAACCGAGAGATCTCGATATCTTCCATGCTACACACATTATAAGCGGTTCCCAAACAGAATGGTAAAGTTTATACTCCCCCTCCACAAACAAGCATCAATCCATGGCTTGCCCGAAAGAACGGGTGCCTCCAACTAACAAGAGTCCCGGGGGAGTTTTGCTTGCAGTTATTTTTATTTGATTTGCATAAAGCATGGGACTGGGCATCCCGGTGACCAACCATTTTCTCGTGAGTGAGGAGCGGAGTCCACTCCTCTTGAGAATAACCCGCCTAGCATGGAAGATACAGACAACCCTATGTAATACATGAGCTGTTCGAGCATACAAAACAAAATGTTTATTGAAGGTTTAGAGTTTGGCACATACAAATTTACTTGGAACGGCAGGTAGATACCGTATATAGGTAGGTATGGTGGACTCATATGGAACAACTTTGGGGTTTATGGAATTGGATGCACAAGCAGTATTCCCGCTTAGTACAAGTGAAGGCTAGAAAAGGACTGGGAAGCGACGAACTAGAGAGTGACAACAGTCATGAACATGCATTAAAATTAATCAACACCGAATGCAAGCATGAGTGGGATATAATGCACCTTGAAAATAAATATCGTAGAGGCTATGTTGATTTTGTTTCAACTACATGCGTGAACATGTGCCAAGTCAAGCCACTCGAATTGTTTAGAAGAGGATACCACCCTATCATACCACATCACAACCATTTTAATAGCATGTTGGCACACAAGGTAAACCATTATAAGCTCCTAGCTAATTAAGCATGGCATAAGCAACTACGATCTCTAATTGTCATTGCAAACATGTTTATTCATAATAGGCTGAATCAGGAACGATGAACTAATCATATTTACAAAAACAAGAGAGGTCGAGTTCATACCAGCTTTTCTCATCTCAATAAGTTCATCATATAGTCATTATTATTGCCTTTCACTTGCACGTCCGAATAGTGTGGATAATAATAATAGTCCGCGTGCATTGGACTAAGCTAGAATCTACAAGCATTCAATTCAAGAGAGAAGACAAGGTAATATGGGCTCTTTGTTAGATCAACAATAATGCATATGAGAGCCACTCAACATTTTAATCATGGTCTTCTCCTCTCGACCCCCAAAGAACAAGAAAAGAAACAAAACTATTTACATGGGAAAGCTCCCAACAAGCAAAAGAAGAACGAGAAATCTTTTTGGGTTTTCTTTTTAATTACTACCACTATAGGCATGGAAAGTAAACTAACTAAAAGCTACAACTAATTTTTTTGTTTTTTCTAAGGTTTATCAAACACACAAGAAGAAAGCATAAAAAGGGCAATAAACTAGCATGGATATTACAATGAAAAGGTATGAGCACCGACAACTAGCATGAGTGTGTGAACCGGAATGTAATGTCGGCGAGAAATATGTACTCCCCCAAGCTTAGGCTTTTGGCCTAAGTTGGTCTACTACCATGGATGGCCTGGTGGATATCCAAAGTTATAGTTGGGGTCGTACTGAGAAGGATCCCCCTGGTGCCACTGGTGGAAGATCTCTTCCGGATTCCACTGATAAACAGACTGCCGGTGAGGATCAAATTGTGGTTCCGACTCTGGCTCTGTAGCTGGTGTGGGGTTTCGGTTGGCGTGAATGGCCTCCGGCGGAACAAGGTACTTGCCTGCAGATAAGTTAAACAAGGAAGGAGCAGGCAAAGTAATAGTCTCAGGGTGATTTTTATCAAATATCAGCTTGTACTTAAGCATCTTTTCCTTATTCTTAACGATAAAATCATGTGCTACCATACTCTTATAGTCTAGAAAAATAGGAGGCAGCAACTTCTCTTCCTTCTCATAATGCCTAATAGGTATGTTAAAGTGTGCAGCGAGGCGCGAGGCAAAGATACCTCCCAAGATGGGGCCCTTAGTACGGTTAAGATTTAACCGCTTTGTAACAATAGCGCCCATACTAAATGTGTCATCACGGAAAAAGGCATGGCACAAATAGCAATATCAGGGCACTAAGGTTGCCACAGTTTCCGCGACCAATTAAGCATGTACTAGCAAATATTGCAAAGTAACGTAAAACAGGAAAATGTATTCTAGTGATTCTTGCATCGGAAACTTTCCTCGTTTCCCCTACAGCAATTGTATCAATAAACCCTTCCACATCGTCACGATGTGGTTCCTCTACACTGTCCTCAAAGGGGATCAAAGAAACCCGACAAAAATCACGAAGTGACATCTCCTTATGCTCATCATATAAATAAAATTCCACCAAAGGTGGTGAGCTCCTAGCATGGAAATGAAAGTTTGCACAAAGATATTGGTGAGTAAGAGACACTGTTCGCGTTGGTCGTGGAGGAAGGCGGTGAGACCTGCATTCTTAGCCAACTCATAGAAATCATCATAAATCCCGGTTGGTCTCAAGAAATCATCACAAGGCCATTCACACGGTCGAACCTCCACAGTACGAGGGAGATTATACTTGGGCTTCTTGTTCTCTTCACTTTGTTTATCCTTCGAGCTTCGGCTCGATGAGCCCCTCAAAAATTCTTCATCTTTTTCTGAAATTTTTAGCAACTCAAAATAAAAGTGAACCAAACTCGACAAAATTGATAGCAACTACTCCTACAAGTGCCTAGAGGAAATATCATGCATTAAAACTACTTTTGACCATATAAATTTGACATGCAAGCTCAAGAACAGGGTCACCTAAGCAGCAAAAATTTGCAATGAATAAAGCACTAGAACAAAAACTAATTGGACCATTGGAGGAGTCACATACCAAAGAACAATTCCCCAAAGCAGTTTTATGAATGGAGCTTTGAGCTAGGAGATCGAAAATGGTAGCAAGATGAGCAAGAACTCGGGTTTGAGCTGGCTAGTGATTTTTTTGGGAGGAAGAAGGAGTGTGTGGTGGCTGGAATAAGTGGAGGGGACCCACGTGGGGTCCACGAGGCAGGGGGAGTGCCCAGGGTGGGTGGGCGCGCCCTGGACCCTTGTGGCCAGGTGCTTGCTCCCCCTAATGAGTTCTCAGTACCAGATATTCTAAAATATTCTAGAAAAAAATCATATTTAATTTTCAGGGAATTTGGAGAACTTTTATTTTCAGGGTGCATGGATAATTCAGAAAATAGACAGAAAAATACTATTTTTGCTTTAGTTAATAACAGAAAGTAAAAAGAGGGTACAGAAGGTTGTGCCTTCTAAATACATCCATCTCATGCTCATCAAGAGGAATCCACTAACAAGGTTGATCTGGTCTTGTTAACAAACTCATTTCGAATAACATGAAACCGGAGAATTTTTGAATAACACTAGGTTACCTCAACGGCGATAAGCATGTCCCCAACAATAAGAATATCATATTTCTTGTTGACAGTAGGAAGAGGAAATTCAAAACCTCCAATAGTGATTGTTGAAATTTTCCCAATAGAATTGATACTGTGGACTTGAGGTTGTTTCCTCGGAAAGTGTACCGTATGCTCATTACCATTAACATGAAAAGTGGCATTGCCTTTGGTGCAATCAATAACAGTCCCTGCAGTATTCAAAAAGGGTCTTCCAAGAATAATAGACATACTATCGTCCTCGGGAATATCAAGAATAACAAAGTCCGTTAAAATAGTAACGTTTGCAACCACAACAGGCACGTCCTCACAAATACCGACAGGTATAGCAGTTGATTTGTCAGCCATTTGCAAAGATATTTCAGTAGGTGTCAACTTATTCAAATCAAGTCTACGATATAAAGAGAGAGGCATAACACTAACACCGGCTCCAAGATCACATAAAGCAGTTTTAACATAATTTCTCTTAATGGAGCATGGTATAGTTGGTACTCCTGGATCTCCAAGTTTCTTTGGTATTCCACCCTTAAAAGTATAATTATCAAGCATGGTGGAAATTTCAGCTTCCGGTATCTTTCTTTTATTAGTAACTATTTCCATTGTATATTTAGCATAAGGGTTCATTTTAAGCATACGGTCATACGCATACGCAAAAAGATAGGTCTAATCATTTTAGCAAAGCGCTCAAAATCTTCATCATCATTTTTCTTGGATGTTTTATGAGGAAAATGCATGGGTTTCTGAACCCATGGTTCTCTTTCTTTACTGTGCTTCCTAGCAACAAAGTCTCTCTTATCATAACGTTGATTCTTTGATTGTGGGTTATTGATAACCCACAAGTATAGGGGATCGCAACCGTTTTCGAGGGTAGAGTATTCAACCCAAATTTATTGATTCGACACAAGGGGAGCCAAAGAATATTCTCAAGGATTAGCAGCTGAGTTGTGAATTCAACCACACCTGGAAACTTAATATCTGCAGTAGAGTGTTTAGTAGCAAAGTAATGTGATAGTAGTGGTAACAGTAGCAAAAGGTAAGAGTAGCAAAAGTAATGTTTTTGGGTATTTTGTAGTGATGATAGCAATAGCAACGGAAAAGTGAAGAACAGTATATGGAAAGCTCGTAGGCAATGGATTGGTGATGGAGAATTATGCCGGATGTGGTTCATCATGTAACAATCATAACCTAGGGTGACACAGAACTAGCTCCAATTCATCAATGTAATGTAGGCATGTATTCCGAATATAGTCATACGTGCATATGGAAAAGAACTTGCATGACATCTTTTGTCCTACCCTCCCGTGGCAGCGGGGTCCTAATGGAAACAAAGGGATATCAAGGCCTCCTTTTAATAGAGTACCAGACCAAAGCATTAACACATAGTGAATACATGAACTCCTCAAACTACAGTCATCACCGGTAAGTATCCTGATTATTGTCACTTCGGGGTTAACGGATCATAACACATAATAGGTGACTATAGACTTGCAAGATAGGATCAAGAACTCTCATATATTGATGAAAACATAATAGGTTCAGATCTGAAATCATGGCACTCGGGCCCTAGTGACAAGCATTAAGCATAGCAAAGTCATAGCAACATCAATCACAGAACATAGTGGATACTAGGGATCAAACCCTAACAAAACTAACTCAATTACATGATAGATCTCATCCAACCCATCACCGTCCAGCAAGCCTACGATGGAATTACTCACGCACGGCAGTGAGCATCATGAAATTGGTAATGGAGGATGGTTGATGATGACGATGGCGATGGATTCCCCTCTCCGGAGCCCTGAACGGACTCCAGATCAGCCCTCCCGAGAGGTTTTAGGGCTTGGCGGCGGCTCTGTATCGTAAAACGCGATGATTTATTCTCTTTGATTTTTTTTCTCCCCGAAACCAAATATATAGAGTTGGAGTTGAGGTCGGAGGAGCTCCAGGGGGCCCACGAGGTAGGGGGCGCACCCTAGGGGGGGCAGGCGCGCTCCCCACCCTCATGGACAGGTGGTGGGCCCCCTGGTCTTCATCTTTTGCAAGTATTTTTTATTATTTCCGAAATGATGTTCCGTGAAGTTTCAGGTCATTCCGAGAACTTTTGTTTCTGCACATAAATAACACCATGGCAATTCTGCTGAAGATAGCGTCAGTCCGGGTTAGTTCCATTCAAATCATGCAAGTTATAGTCCAAAACAAGGGCAAAAGTGTTTGGAAAAGTAGATACGACGGAGACGTATCAACTCCCCCAAGCTTAAACCTTTGCTTGTCCTCAAGCAAGTCAGTTGATAAACTGAAAGTGATAAAGAAAAACTTTTACAAACTCTGTTTGCTCTTGTTGTTGTAAATATGTAAAGCCAGCATTCAAGTTTTCAGCAAAGATTATGACTAACCACATTCACAATAACGCTTAGGTCTCAAGTTTACTCATATCAATGGAATAACCAACTAGCGAGCAATAATAATAAATATCGGATGACAACACTTTCTCAAAACAATCATAATATGATATAACAAAATGGTATCTCGCTAGCCCTTTCTGAGACCGCAAAACATAAATGCAGAGCACCTTTAAAGATCAAGGACTGACTAGACATTGTAATTCATGGTAAAAGAGTCCAGTCAAGTCATACTCAATGTAAACTAACAGTAATGAATGCAAATGACAGCGGTGCTCTCCAACTGGTGCTTTTTAATAAGAGGATGATGACTCAGCATAAAAGTAAATAGATAGACCCTTCACAGAGGGAAGCAGGGATTTGTAGAGGTGCCAGAGCTCGTTTTTGAAGTAGACATGAATAATATTTTGAGCGGTATACTTTCATTTTCAACATAACAATCAAGAGATGGCAATATCTTCCATGCTACACACATTATAGGTGGTTCCCAAACAGAATGGTAAAGTTTATACTCCCCCTCCACCAACAAGCATCAATCCATGGCTCGCTCAAAACAATGAGTGCCTCCAACTAACAAGAATCCCAGGGGGAGTTTTGTTTGCAATTATTTTGATTTGATTTGCATAAAGCATGGGACTGGGCATCCCGGTGACCAGCCACTTTCTCGTGAGTGAGGAGTGGAGTCCACTCCTCTTGAGAATAACCCGCCTAACATGGAAGATACAGACAGCCCTAGTTGATACATGAGCTATTCGAGCATACAAAACAGGATATTTATTTGAAGGTTTAGAGTTTGGCACATACAAATTTACTTGGAATGGCAGGTAGATACCGTATATAGGTAGGTATGGTGGACTCATATGGAATAACTTTGGGGTTTATGGAGTTGGATGCATAAGCCGTATTCCCTCTTAGTACAGGTGAAGGCTAGCAAAAGACTGGGAAGCGACCGTCTAGAGAGCGACAACAGTCATGAACATGCATTAAAATTAATCAACACCGAATACAAGCATGAGTAGGATATAATCCGCCATGAACATAAATATCGTGAAGGCTATGTTGATTTTGTTTCAACTACATGCATGAACATGCGCTAAGTCAAGTCACTTAAATCATTCAGAGGAGGATACCACCCTATCATACCACATCACAACCATTTTAATAGCATGTTGGCACGCAAGGTAAACCATTATAAGCTCCTAGCTAATCAAGCATGGCACAAGAAACTATGATCTCTAGTTGTCATTGCAAACATGTTTATTCATAATAGGCTGGATCAGGAATGATGAACTAATCATATTTACAAAAAACAAGAGAGGTCGAGTTCATACCAGCTTTTCTCATCTCAGTCAGTCCATCATATATCGTCATAATTGCCTTTCACTTGCACGACCGAATGATGTGGATAATAATAATAGTGCACTTACATTGGACTAAGCTGGAATCTGCAAGCATTCAATAAACAGGAGAAGACAAGGCAATATGGGCAATTTTGTCAGATCAACAATAATGCATATGAGAGCTACTTCGACAATTTAATCATGGTCTTCTCCTATCGACCCCCAAAGAAAAGAAAAGAAATTAAACTATTTACACGGGAAAGCTCCCAACAAGCAAAAGAAGAATAGGAAATCTTTTTGGGTTTTCTTTTTAATTACTACTACAAGCATGGAAAGTAAACTAATTAAAAGCTACAACTATTTTTTTGGGTTTTTCTTAAGGTTTATTAAACACACAAGAAGAAAGCATAAAAAGGAAACAAACTAGCATGGATGATACAATGAAAAAGTATGAGCGCCGACATCTAGCAATGAGTGTGTGAACATAAATGTAATGTCAGTGGGAAATACGTACTCCCCCAAGCTTAGGCTTTTGGACTAAGTTGGTCTATGGCCACGGCTGGCCTGGCGGATATCCATAATAATAGTTGGGCTCGTACTGAGATGCAGCGGCTATCGCCTCCTGTGCTGCAGCGTGGCGGCGAGCGGCCTCTGCCCTCCTCTCGTACTCATCTGCCTCCTCTATGGTAATAACATATCTTCCTTTTGCCTGATAATCAAAGAAGGCAGGAGCAGGGAGAGTAATACAGACAGCACAACGTCTGTCAAAGATTAAAAGATACTGGAGAGGTGATTCATTCCTCTCGACAAACTGGTGGTGAACCATAGCCTCATAATCCAAATAAGCAGGAGGCAACTCCATATCACCTTCGCGTATGGCTATACCAAGAAAATTAGCTATGCGGGTTGCATAAATTCCACCAAAGAAATATCCATTAAATCTATTAAGATGCAACCTACATGCAACAATGGCTCCCAAATTATAAGATTTATCTCCTAACACCGCACTCCTAAGAATACTGAGGTCAGGAACACACATGTGACATGCCTCATCTTTACCAATAATGCATCTACCTATGAAGAGAGCAAAATAATGTATAGTAGGAAAGTGAATGCTCCCTATGGTAGCTTGTGTTATATCTCTAGATTCCCCCACAGTTATACTAGCAAGAAAATCTCCAAATTCAGATTTGCGAGGTTCCCTGACACTACCCCATTGTGGAAGTTTGCAAGCAGTGGTAAAATCCTCTAAGTCCATAGTGTAAGAATTTTCATAAAGATCAAACAGGATAGTTGGAGAATTACGTGAAGATGAAAATTCAAACCTCCTCAAAAAGGAACTAGTGAGATAGTGATACTGACTGCACTTTTCTTCCTCGAAGCTCACAAGATCAGTGCTACGCAAATATGCGTTAAATTCTTCCTTAATTCCCGCTCGATCCATAAAATTTTCCGAAGGCCATTCACAAGGACGCACTGGAGCGTTTCTTGGTGGCTCATCATCAGCATCACGCAGTGCAAGCCTGTGATCATTATTTCCTTGAAGAACCACCTTGGTACATTTTCCTAAGCATATTTCTTCCTCTGAAATATTTCTGAATTTTTTAGTAACCTCAAAATAAAAGTAAACCAAACTCAATATATAGATAGCAACTACTCCTACAAGTCCCTAGAGCCTATATCATGCATCAAAACTACTTTTGACCATATAAATTTGACATGCAAGCTCAAGAATAGGGTCACCTAAGCAGCAAAAATTTGCAATGAATAAAGGACTAGAACAAAAACTAATTGGACCAATGGAGGAGTCACATACCAAGAAACAATCCCCCTAAGCAATTTTGTGAGAGGTGCTTTGAGCAAGGAGATCGAAAATGGCAGCAAAATGAGCTTGGACTCGGGTTTGAGCTGGATATTCGTGTTTGTGGGAGGACGAAGGAGTATGTGGGTGCAGGAATAAGTGGAAGAGGGCCACCGTGGGCCCACGAGGCAGGGGGCGCGCCCAGGGGGTAGGGCGCACCCCTGACCCTCGTGGCCAGGTGCCAGCTCCTCCTGCTGTGTTCTCAGTGCCAAATATTCTCAAATATTCTAGAAAAAATCATATTTAAATTTTAGGGCATTTGGAGAACTTTTATTTTTGGGGTATTTTTATATTACACGGATAATCAGATAACAGACAGAAAAATACTTATTTTTATTCTATTTAATATAAATAACAGGAAGTAAAAAGAGGGTACAGAAGGTTGTGCCTTCTACTTTCATCCATCTCATGATCATCAAAAGGAATCCACTAACAAGGTTGATCAAGTCTTGTTAACGAACTCATTCCGAATAACATGGAACCGGAGAAATTTCGAATAACACTATGTTACCTCAACGGGGATATGCACATCCCCAATAATAAGAATATCATATTTCTTCTTGACAGTAGGAAGAGGAAATTCAAAACCTCCAAATATAATCGATGGAATTTTTCCAATAGAGTTGATACTATGAACTTGAGGTTGTTTCCTCGGAAAGTGTACCGTATGCTCATTACCATTAACATGAAAAGTGACATTGCCTTTAGTGCAATTAATAACAGCCCCTGCAGTATTCAAAAAGGGTCTTCCAAGAATAATAGACATACTATCGCCCTCGGGAATATCAAGAATAACAAAGTCCGTTAAAATAGTAACGTTGGCAACCATGAGGTAGGGGGCGCGCCCTAGGGGGGCAGGCATGCCCCCACCCTCGTGGACAGGTGGTGGCCCCTTGGTCTTCGTTTTTTGCAAGGATTTTTATTATTTCCGAAACGATGTTCCGTGAAGTTTCAGGTCATTCTGAGAACTTTTGTTTCTGCACATAAATAACACCATGGCAATTCTGCTGAAAACAGCGTCAGTCCGGGTTAGTTCCATTCAAATCAGAAAGTTAGAGTCCAAAACAAGTGCAAAAGTGTTTGGAAAAGTAGATACGACGGAGACGTATCAGTTATCAAGATCAACAGCAGGTTCAATCTCTGCATCATTATCATTTCTAGGTTGAGCATCAATATGAACATCATCATTAACATTATCACTAGGTTCATGTTCATTACCAGATTGTGTTTCAGCATCAGAGATAAAAATATCATTGGGATTCTCAGGTGTGTCAATAATAGGTTCACTAGAAGCATGCAAAGTCCTATCATTTTTCTTTCTCTTCCTTTTAGAAGGACTAGGTGCATCTATAGTAGTTCTCTGAGAATCTTTCTCAATTCTCTTAGGATGACCCTCAGGATACAAAGGTTCCTGAGTCAATTTACCTCCTCTAGTTGCAACTCTAACAGCAAAGTCATTATTTTTACTATTCAATTCATTGAGCAAATCATTTTGAGCTTTAAGCACTTGTTCTACTTGAGTGGTAACCATAGAAGCATGTTTACTAATAAGTTTAAGTTCACCTTTAACACTAGCCATATAATCACTGAAGTGTTCAATCATGTAAGCATTATGTTTCAATTTTATACCAACATAAGCATTGAAATCTTCTTGCTTAACCCTAAAGTTATCAAATTCATCCCAACATTGGCTAGCAAACTTAGCAGGAGGGATTTCAGCTTTATCATATCTATAGAGAGAATTCACCTTTACTACCTGTGTCGGGTTATCAAGACCGTGTGTTTCTTCAATATGTGATGAATTAAGACCATGAATTTCTTGAATAGGTGGTAAATTCTTAACATCTTCGGCTTTAATACCTTTTTCTTTCATAGATTTTTTTGCATCTTGCATATCTTCAGGACTGAGAAATAGAATACCCCTTTTCTTCGGAGTTGGTTCAGGAAGTGTCCAGTTATTTTCATTGGTCAACATATTATTCAATAGAATTTCAACTTGATCAACTGTTCTTTCCCTGAAAACACAACCAGCACAACTATCCAGGTAATCTCTGGAAGCATCGGTTAGCCCGTTATAAAAAATATCAAGTATTTCATATTTCTTGAGAGGATGATCAGGAAAAGCATTAAGTAATTGGAGAAGCCTCCCCCAAGCTTGTGGGAGACTCTCTTCTTCAATTTGCACAAAATTATATATTTCCCTTAAGGCATCTTGTTTCTTATGAGCGGGGAAATATTTAGCAGAGAAGTAATAAATCATATCCTAGGGACTACTCACACAACGAGGATCAAGAGAATTAAACCATATCTTAGCATCACCCTTTAATGAGAAAGGAAATAATTTAAGGATATAATAATAGCGAGTTTTCTCATCATTAGTGAACAGGGTAGCTATATCATTTAATTTAGTAAGATGTGCCACAACAGTTTCAGATTCATAGCCATAGAAAGGATCAGATTCAACCAAAGTAATTATATCAGGATCAACTGAGAAATCATAATCCTTATCAGTAATAAAGATAGGTGAAGTAGCAAAAGCAGGATCATATTTCATTCTAGCATTCAGAGATTTTTCTTCCAGCTTAGCTAATAGTTTCTTAAGATCACTTCTATCATTGCAAGCTAAGAAGTCTCTAGCAGTTTCTTCATCCATAACATAACCCTCAGGCACAACAGGAAATTCATATCTAGGGGGAGAATCTTCATCATCACTTTCATCAATATTATCAGTTTCAATAATTTCATTCTCTCTAGCCCTAGTGTAACGCCCGGATAATCATGCTACAGTAATCCCACATTAACGATGCCACGTCACCTACGTTACTGTTGCTAATCTTTTGTTAGTTCGAAACCGATTCAAATTCAAATTTAAAATAAAGTTAAATAATAAAAGTTTTCAAAAGTCAAAACTAAAATGTTCGATGTGTTGAAAATATTCCCTAACTATTTGTCATGTAGAAACCATGTTTATATATAAGGCCTATATATTTAAAATGAGCAAAACCAGAAAAGAAATATTAATAAAAAGAGAAAGAAAAACAAAGAAAAAAAGAACAAACAAAGAGGGAACCCCCCTCCCATGGCCCACTGGCCCAGCTAGCCGGCCAGCCCAGCTGGCCGGCCAACCCACCTGGCCTCGCCAGCCCACCCCGCCGCCTTAACCCTCTCCCCCGAAACCCTAATCCACCGAACCCCCCACTCCCCCCCACGTCGTTCCCTTCCTCTCCCCCCGATCTAGATCGGATAGGGGCTCGCGCGCCCGCGCCAGGACGCCATCGCCCGAGACGCCTCCTCGTCGGCCTGCCTGCTTCCTCTCCGACGTCGTCGTCCCCATCGCCCTCCTCACGCCCCACTGCCCCACTCCCTGCAACCCACTGTGAGCTCCCCCCTCTCCTCGTCCGGTCACCATGCGCCCACGCCGTCCCGTGCCCGTGCACGCGCCGTGGCCGCACCCTCCTACCCTGGCTCCGGCTGCCACTGCCCGCGCCAAAGCGCGCGCGCTCACGCGCCGCGCCCCGTTGGCGCCCCGGGGTCGCGGCCTCCTTCTCGGCGTCGTGCCTGGGCCGCGCCCCCCGCTCCTCTGCCGCTGCTACCTCCTCCGTCGCGGCCCTGTCCGCCGCTCGCCTTGCCTGGCCACCGCGCGCACACGCACGCGCACGTGCACCACCCCGCTCCCCTCTCTCATGCGCGCGCATGCTGCCATAACCGCGCCCACTCTCCTTGTCGCCACGCCCGCGCCCCTTGCTGCAGCTCGCTGGACCCGCCGCTGCTGCAACCACCGGACCCGCCGCTAGCCTCCTCCCTGTTTCGTCTCTCCCTCCTCTGCCGCGGTCACCGGCGCCCACGTCGCGCTCTCACCATGTGGTGACTGCGCCCGCGCCGGATACTTTCGGCGTGTGCCTACGCTGGCACCCCGCGCCCCTCCTCCTCTCGCCGTGCTCACCGCCCCATCGGGCTCCGGCGTGCACACCCACCGCTAAGCCCGCTCTGCCCACGCCATTCGCTCGCCGCGCCTGCACACCTGCACCTCCACGCGCCCGCCTGCGCTCGCTACCATCCACTTGCGCCTACAAGCTACAGCCGCCGCCGCTCCGGTGGCTCGCCGGAGCCCCGCCTTCCCTGGCCCTGGCCGCCGGCGTGCATCGTGCGCGCCCAGCACCCCTCAGGCTCGCGCCCGTTCGGGCGCCCCGGTCCGTTGCTCGCCCGTAACCGCTAAGGCCAGGGGGCCACAGACAGCTGGGCCCGCCCCTGTACCTATGATAAACGGGGCCCAGCCCCTGAGAACGGTTTTATGAAAAAAATAAAAATAAAATAATATTAATTAACTTAGTTAATTATGTTTAAATTAACTAATTATGATTAATTAACCTAATGACTAATAAACCTAATTAACTACTGTTAATTAACAAAACAGTCAATGACATGTGGGACCCACACGTCAGGTTGACCAGGACAACTGCTGACGTCATGCTGATGTCATGATGACGTCAACAAACACTATTCTGGATAATGTTGATTTAAATAATTAAATAAATCCTAAAAATGATTTAAATCTTTTAAAATCAATATAAAATAAACTGTAGCTCGGATGGAAAAACTTTGTACATGAAAGTTGCTCAGAACGACGAGACGAATCCAGATACATAGCTCGTTCATCCGCCACACATCCCTAGCATAGCGAACATGCAACTTTCCCCGTCCAGTTCATCTGTCCGCAAACGCGAAACACCGGGGATCTTTTCCCGGATGTTTCCCCCCTTCACCGGTACCACCTCATACCGCGTTAGGGCACCCCTAGCACCGCTACTTATCAAGTCATGCATCACTATGCATCTGTTTGCTTAATATTTATTGTTTCTTCCCCCTCTTCTCTCCGATAGACTATGAGACCGACGCCGCTGCTACCCAGTACGACTACGGTGTTGACGACCCCTCTCTCTTGCCAGTTCAACCAGGCAAGCCCCCCTGATCACCAGATATGGCCTACTCTTCTCTATACTGCTTGCATTAGAGTAGTGTAGCATGTTACTGCTTTTCGTTAATCCTATTCTGATGCATAGCATGTCACTGTTGCTACAGCTGTTGATACCTTATCTGGAATCCTAAATGCTTAGTATAGGATGCTAGTATTCCATATGTGGCCCTACATTCTTGTCCGTCTGCCTTGCTATACTATCGGGCCGTGATCACTCGGGAGGTGATCACAGGTATATACTTATATACTTTACATGATACCTGTGGTGACTAAAAGTCGGGTCGGCTCGTAGGAGTACCCGCGAGTGATTCACAGATTGGGTTCGAAAGGACGTTTGTCCCGACGGCCCTCTGAGTGGATCTTTGTGGCGGAGCAACATGGCAGGTTGAGACCACCAAGGAGAGAGGTGGGCCTGGCCCTGGTCGGCGTTCGCGGTTACTTTAAAATAACACGTCTAACGAGTTCTTGGTATTTGATCTGAGTCTGGCCACTGGCCTATACGCACTAACCAACTACGCGGGAACAATTATGGGCACTCTATGTCGTGGTATCAGCCAAAGCCTTTGTGACATCAGTGACCGAGCGGCACGCCCCGGATTGGACTGGAACGCCTACTAGGCTAGGTCTGCTTCCAGCCGCCCTCGCAACGTGCAAGTGTGCAATGGGCGATGGGCCCAGACCCCTGCGCCATAGAATTTAGACCGGCATGCTGACCTCTCTGTTGTGCCTAGGTAGGGCTGCGACGTGTTGATCTTCCGAGGCCGGGCATGACCCAGAAAAGTGTGTCCGGACAAAGGGGATCGAGCATGTTGGTAAATGTGGTGCACCCCTACAGGGAAGTTAATCTATTCGAATAGCCGTGATCTTCGGTAACAGGACGACTTGGAGTTGTACCTTGACCTTATGACAACTAGAACTGGATACTTAATAAAACACACCCTTCCAAGTGCAAGATACAACCCGGTGATCGCTCTCTCACAGGGCGACGAGGGGAGGATCATCGGTTAGGATATTGCTACACGATGCTACTTGGTGAACTTACCATCTACTCTCTTCTACATGCTGCAAGATGGAGGTGGCCAGAAGCGTAGTCTTCGATAGGACTAGCTATCCCCCCCTTATTCCGGCATTCTGCAGTTCAGTCCACATATGATACCCTTATTCCATTTGATACCTGTGCATACATATGTAGTGTAGCTCCTTGCTTGCGAGTACTTTGGATCAGTACTCACGGTTGCTTTGCCCCCCCTCTTTTCCCCCTTTCAATACCTGATTGCTGCAACTAGGCGATGGGGTCTAGGAGCCAGACGCCACCGTTGACGACGACTCCTACTACACTGGAGGTGCCTACTACTACGTGCAGCCCGCTGACGATGACCAGGAGTAGTATAGGAGGATCCCAGGCATGAGGCCTGCGCCTATTTCGATCTGTATCCCAGTTTGTGCTAGTCTTCTTAAGGCAAACTTGTTTACTTATGTCTGTAATTAGATATTGTTGCTTCCACTGACTCGTCTATGATCGAGCTCTTGTATTCGAGCCTTCGAGGCCCCTGGCTTGTAATATGATGCTTGTATGACTTATTTTATTTGTAGAGTTGTGTTGTGATATCTTCCCGTGAGTCCCTGATCTTGATCGTACATGTTTGCGTGTATGATTAGTGTACGGTGAAATTGGGGGCGTCACAAGTTGGTATCAGAGCCGACTGCCTGTAGGAATCCCCCTTCCACACTCCTTGGCCAAAGTCAAGTCTAGACATTGCAAAACCTTTACTAACATGGTTGTGTGTCTCACGGGCCCATGTCGCCACTGGGGTGGTATTAGGATCGTTTACTCCTCGATCCATACTTCGGGGCTCTGAACTCTCTTCTACTCGGGTTAAACGATTTTACTAACTCTAACATTAGGATCCCGTGACCACGTTCACCCCAAAGTTGGATAAGCAATAGCTATTCTTTAGAGTAGTATATTGAACATTATCCACACTGTCATTTGACTCCGTTGAAACATCTTTGTTTTCAGATGGAACCCACGAGACAGGTCGTGCGCCACACGATGGCCATTGGTGCCTCAGGGTCACCTGTTGTGTTGGTTGAGATGATGACCTATCTGGGTTATCGCTGGCACCCTGAGTACACCGTCTACGAGGAGTACCAGGACTTCAACCAGGAGCAGTACCGTGCCATCGTCCACCTCTACTCTCAGGAGTATGACTCCACTACCGTGTTGCACACTGCTCATGGTGTTGGAGTGACTATCGACATGGAGGTCCATGATGCTGCTTATGCTGCTCTGACACGTCTTCGTGGAGAGTATCGGGAGTTGGACACCTCCCCTTTCAGGCACATTGCTATCGCATCCAATGTTGGTGCGGAGGGATACTACACTGCTGCTTACTCCACTATCACCCGAGAGCCCTTCTACCATCAGAACCTGGTTCTGCATGCTGATGGGATGGATAGAGCTAACCGAGCTCTTCGCCACGAGTTGTACACCACCTGTCAGCACCTGTACTGTGCTCTGACACTGTTGCACCCGTCTGTCCGATCTGGTGATTTGTCGCGTTCTATGATCTACCCTGCCAGGACCGTGATGCCCCAGGGTGTCGGCTGGCCAGGTGTGGGAGGCTACTCTCCCGCACTTGGTCCTCTCCTGCCACCTGGGCGTCGGGTTCCGCACCAGAGTATCCGCGGACCCCAGGCTACTCACTTGGAGGACTTCCCTTTGCGTCACTACCAGCTGTTAGGCTACACCTACCTCCACAGTTCCTCCTGGAACTGATGTAGGCTTGCTTGTTAGTGTTACATGCATTCACCGTGAGCCTGCGTGCCGCCTATGATGTTTTTAGCCTATGTACTAGACTCTGTGTTTCAAACTCTATGCATGATCTCTTTTGTAAGATATGCCAACTACTATGTTGTATCTATCGTGTCCTTTCATTATGCATGTTTCATCATGAATGAATTTTGGCCTTGCAAATTCTCAAGGCTGAACTACCCCTGTTATATATTAGCAGGATGGTTAGACCAGGTGGTCGTGGTCGTGGTGACCATGCCCCACCACCGCCTGAGTACATGGCTGGTATGATCCAACAGTTCAAGCTGAACCGCCAGTTCATGGAAAATATGATGGCTCAGTTTCCTCGCCCCAATATGAACCAGCAGCCAGCCCAAGTGACTCTGCAGGATTTCATGCGCCTCAACCCCATTGTGTATCGCAGCTCAACTCAGCCTCTGGATGCTGATGACTGGCTCTGTGACATCACCTATAAAATGGAGTCTGCTGATGTAGCCCCTGCCAGCTATGTCACATTTGCTTCCTTCTTCCTGAAAGGACCTGCTGCTCAATGGTGGGACAGCCACAGGCATACTCTGCCAGTTGGAACAATCATCACCTGGCCAGACTTCCAAGATGCTTTCGGTGCCTGGTTCATTCCTCAGGGAGTCATGGACCGGAAGAAGCGCGAGTTCCGCAACCTCACTCAGGGCAACAAAACTGTGGAATCTTATCAGCGGGAGTTTCTGGATCTGTCCCGCTATGCTGAAGAAGACATTGCAACTGATGCACGCAGACAGGAGAAGTTCCATGATGGCCTCCAAGCTGACATCAAGCTCGCACTTTTAGTGCATGACTTTGCTGATTTCGCCACCTTGGTGAACAAGGCCATCAATGTCGAAACTGGTCTGCAGGAACACCAGAGCTCTCACAGGCGCAACCATGACACAGGCTCATCTTCGAGCCCGTCTTCGCAGAAGCGTAGAATATGTATTCCCAACAGCATGTACCAGCCTACTGCACCTGCTCCAAGGCAGTCCTATGTTGCACCGCGTCTGCCTCCCCCACCAACTAGGCAGCCAAGACTTCTAGCTCCACCACCCCGAGCTCCTGTTCCCACTCCCAATAATGGTCTATGCTTCAGGTGTGGTCAACCAGGACACCATGCTAGGGAATGCAACCAGAACCAGAACCAACTGGCCCTTCCTGCAGCTGGCCGTGGAAGCAACCAGCCTCGCAACAACAATGCCAGGTCTTATGGTCGTGTTCATGCCAATCACGTTGATCTTAATGAAGCTCAAGACCAGCCTGCTACTTTGATGGGTACACTCCTCGTAAATTCAGTACCAACATCCGTTTTATTTGATACAAGTGCATCGCATTCATTCATGTCAGAAGATTTTGCATTCATGCATGGGATTAAAAGAGAGGACATGAACACTTCGCTATTAGTACACACTCCGCGGGCCAATGTTGAACCTCCATGATTTGCAACGATGTCCCCGTTGAAATCGAAGGACTAGAATTCCTTGTCTCTCCCATCGTACTGAAGTCATGTAGCATCGACCTCATTCTGGGAATGGATTGGTTGAAAGCGCATACTGCTTCTATAGTTTGCGCCACTAAGATCGTCCATCTGCTACACCCTTCTGATGAAATAATTGCTTACCAGGCTCATCTAGTTCAGAACGCCGAGGCATGGCTTTATGCCTTGAGTGCGTTGAACGCTGCACCACTCAATGGCATTGAAAACATTCCCGTCATTCGTGAATTACAAGACTTCTTTCCGGAAGAACATCCAGGGATCCCCCCTGCTAGAGCTGTCGACTTCATCATCGACTTGAAACCAGGCACCACTCCTATAGCCAAACGACCCTACAAGATGCCACCGCATGAACTCATTGAGCTTAAGGAGGAAATCGACAAATCTCTTAGAAAAGGTTTCATCCGCCCTAGTTGCTCTCCTTGGGGAGCACCTTCTCTCTTTGTTGAGAAGAAGGATGGGACAAACCGATTAGTCCAAGACTACCGTCCTGTAAACCAAGCTACCATTCAGAATAAATATCCCCTCCCTCGGATCAATGATCTTTATGATCAACTGGCTGGTTCGTCATTGTTCTCCAAACTCGACTTGAGGTTGGGTTACCACCAGATCCGTGTTTGTGAAGAGGATATCCCAAAGACCGCCTTCATGACTCGATATGGATCATACAAGTAAACCGTCATGTCATTCGGCTTAACGAATGCTCCCGCCACCTTCTCTCGTCTGATGAACTATATATTCATGGATTACCTCGACAAGTTCATCCTAGTTTATCTGGATGATATCCTTGTATTTTCCAAGAACAAAGAAGAACATGCTGAACATCTTCCTCTTGTGCTGGAAAAGCTTCGAGAGCACCAACTCTACGCTAAGTATTCCAAGTGTGAATTCTGGCTCCCCGAAGTAACCTATCTTGGGCATGTCATCTCCAAGGATGGTATTGCCGTCAACCCTGAACGAGTTCAGGCTATTCTCGATTGGACTCCTCCGAAGAATGTCAAGCAAGTCCGAAGTTTTCTCAGTCTCGCTAGCTATTGTCGTCGATTCGCCGAGAACTTATCCAAGATCGCTAGGCCTCTGACTAATCTGTTGCATAAGGGCGTCAAGTTCCAATGGACAGACAAGTGTCAGGAAAGTTTCCAGGCGCTCAAAGACAAGTTGACTTCTGCCCCAGTGCTTGCTCCACCTGATACTAAGAAGGACTTTGTCATTTACTGTGACGCTTCCCGTCAAGGATTAGGCTGTGTCCTAATGCAAGAGCGCAGAGTGACTGCTTATGCCTCTCGTCAACTGCGCCCTCACGAAGAAAACTACCTAGTTCACGACCTCGAGCTTGCTGCTGTTATTCATGCAATAAAGAAGTGGCGACATTACCTTCTCGGTAATCATTGCGAGATCTTCACCGACCACCAAAGTCTGAAGTATCTGTTTACTCATCCAGACCTGAACCTCTGACAGCAGAGATGGATGGAGACTGTTGCAGACTTTGGCGTGGGTATATCCTATACCCCAGGAAAGGCTAATGTAATGGTTGATGCCTTGAGCCACAAGTCTTACTGCAACCACCTCCAGGTTCACAAGGTTGAGCCCTCGCTTGTTGAAGAATTCAGAAAGGTGAACCTCCATATAGTTCCTCCGGGTGCACTCGCTCCCCCTCCCCCCGAGTGCTGCAAGATGAACCTCCACGTAATTACCCAGGGTTCTCTCAATACCCTGGTTGCTAAACCTGATCTCGTGGACAGCATCAAAATGCTACAGAATTATGACTCTCAAGTACACAAGATTAAGCGCTACCTCGCTGAAGGAAGGCCCTCGTTCTTCACTATTGCTGAAGATGGCATCTTGTACTTCAAGGGCCGCCTAGTGGTGCCATGTTCAGAGGAAAACCATGATATGACACAGGAGGTTATGAAAGAAGCTCATGATATGCCTCTATCTATCCATCCTGGTAGTACAAAGATGTACCAAGACATCCGTCAGAGATTCTGGTGGTCTAATATGAAGCAAGACATTGCTCGATATGTTGGTGAGTGTGACGTTTGCCGCCGTATCAAAGCAGAGCATCAAAGGCCTGTTGGAACTCTGCAACCTATCTCTATTCCTGAATGGAAATGGGACCATGTTGAAATGGACTTCGTCACTGAATTTCCCAAATCGCAGAAAGGTAATGATGCTATTCTTGTCATCATTGACGGACTTTCTAAAGTTGCACATTTTCTGGCGGTCAAAGAAACAATCACTGCTAGTCAGCTTGCAACTCTCTACATGTCCAGAATTGTTTCACTTCACGGTATTCCACTGGTTATCAGTTCGGACCGTGGCAGCTTATTCACTTCAAGATTCTGGGCAAGTTTCCAAGAAGCTATGGAAACTCATTTGTTGTTCACTACTGCGTTTCATCCTCAGTCGCAAGGGCAGGTTGAACGTGTCAACCAAGTTCTCGAAGACATGCTTCGAGCATGCGTAATTTCCTTCGGCAAGAAATGGGAGGAATCTCTTCCATATGCCGAGTTCTCTTATAATAATAGCTATCAAGCTAGTCTGAAGATGTCCCCCTTCTAAGTGTTATATGGACGAAAGTGTCGAACCCCTCTAAACTGGTCAGAAACTGGGGAACGTCCACTCTTCGGTCCGGATATTATCCAACAGGCCAAGGAACAAGTCCGCATTATTCGCGAGAATCTCAAGACTGCACAGTCACGTCAGAAAAGTCAGTATGACTGTCATCATAAAGACATGGTCTATCAACCTGGCGAAAAGGCTTATCTTTGAGTTACACCAATGAAGGGTGCTCACCGCTTCGGGATCAAGGGCAATCTAGCTCCTCGCTATATCGGTCCCTTCACTATACTCGAAAGGCGTGGAAAAGTGGCATATCAACTGGAGCTTCCGCCAAACCTTTCTCAGGTTCACGATGTGTTCCACGTGTCACAGCTCCGCTGTTGCTTCAAGGACCCAATCCGAGCAGTGGATCATGAAGTGCTCGAATTGCAACAGGACCTCTCCTATAAAGAGCATCCGGTCCGCATTCTCGACCAAGCTGAATGCCGGACACGTCAGAAAGAGATCAAGTTCCTCAAGGTCCAATGGTCGAATCACTCTGAAGATGAAGCCACTTGGGAACGCGAGGACCGCCTGCGTGATGAATACCCCGCACTATTTCCTTCTACCTCCTAAATCTCGGGACGCGATTTCTTGTAGTGGAGGAGATTTGTAACGCCCGGATAATCATGCTACAGTAATCCCAAGTTAACGATGCCACGTCACCTACGTTACTGTTGCTAATCTTTCGTTAGTTCGAAACCGATTCAAATTCAAATTTAAAATAAAGTTAAATAATAGAAGTTTTCAAAAGTCAAAACAAAATGTTCGATGTGTTGAAAATATTCCCTAACTATTTGTCATGTAGAAACCATGTTTTTATATAAGGCCTATATATTTAAAATGAGCGAAACCAGAAAAGAAATATAAATAAAAAGAGAAAGAAAACAAAGCAAAAAAAGAACAAACAAAGAGGGAACCCCCCTCCCACGGCCCGCTGGCCCAGCTGGCCGGCCAGCCCACCTGTCCTCGCTGGCCCACCCCGCCGCCTTAACCCACTCCCCCGAAACCCTAACCCACCGAACCCCCCACTCCCCCCCACGTCGTTCCCCTCCTCTCCCCCCGATCCAGATCGGATCAGGGCTCGCGCGCCCGCGCCAGGACGCCGCCGCCCGAGACGCCTCCTCGCCGGCCTGCCTGCTTGCACTCCGACGCCGTCATCCCCATCGCCCTCCTCACACCCCACTGCCCTGCTCCCTGCAACCCACCGTGAGCTCCCCCCTCTCCTCGTCCGGTCACCGCGCGCCAGCGCGGTCCCGTGCCCGTGCACGCGCCGTGGCCGCGCCCTCTTCCCCGGGGTCGCGGCCTCCTTCCCGGCGCCGCCCCCCTCCCCGCTCCTCTACCGCTGCTACCTCCTCCGCCGCGGCCCTGTATGCCGCTCGCCTCGCCTGGCCACCGCGTGCACATGCACGCGCACGCGCACCACCCCGCTCCCCTCTCTCACGCGCGCGCATGCTGCCACAGCCGCGCCCACTCGCCTCGCTGCCACGCCCGCGCCCTTTGCTGCAGTTTGCCGGACCCGCCGCTAGCCTCCGCCCTGCTTCGTCTCTCCCTCCTCTGCCGCGGTCACCGGCGCCCACGTCGCGCTCTCACCACGCAGTGACTGTGCCCGCGCCGGATACTTCCGAAGCGTGCCTACGCCGCGCCCCTCCTCCTCTCGCCGCGCTCACCACCCCAACAGGCTCCGGCGTGTGCGCCCGCCGCTGAGCTCGCTCTGCCCACGCCGTTCGCTCGCCGCGCCTCCACGCGCTCGCCTACGCTCACTACCGTCAACTTGTGCCTGCAAGCTGCTGCAGCCGCCGCTCCGGTGGCTCGCCGGAGCCCCGCCTTCCCTTACCCTGGCCGCCGGCGTTGGCCGTGCGTGCCCAGCATCCCTCGGGCGCCCCGCCCCGTTGCTTGCCTGTAACCGCTAAGGCCAGGGGGCCACAAACAACTGGGCCCGCCCCTGTACCTATGACAAACGGGGCCCAGCCCTTGAGAACGGTTTTATGAAAATAATAATAATAATAAAATATATAAAAATAATAATAATAATTACTTATTTAATTAACTTAGTTAATTATGTTTAAATTAACCGATTATGATTAATTAACTTATTATGACTAATTAACCTAATTAACTACTGTTAATTAACAAAACAGTCAATGACATGTGGGACCCACACGTCAGGTTGACCAGGTCAACTGCTGACGTCAACAAATACTATTCTGGATATGTTGATTTAAATAATTAAATAAATCCTAAAAATGATTTAAATCTTTTAAAATTAATATAAAATAAACCGTAGCTCGGATGGAAAAACTTTGTGCATGAAAGTTGCTTAGAACGATGAGACGAATCCAGATACGCAACCCGTTCATCCGCCACGCATCCCTAGCATAGCGAACATGCAACTTTCCCCCTTCGGTTCATTTGTCCGAAAACACGAAACACCGGGGATCTTTTCCCGGATGTTTCCCCCCTTCATCGGTACCACCTCATACCGCGTTAGGGTACCCCTAGCACCGCTACTTGTCATGTCATGCATCACTATGCATCTTTTTGCTTAATATTTATTGTTTCTTCCCCCTCTTCTCTCCGATAGACTACGAGGCCGACGCCGCTGCTACCCAGTACGACTACGGTGTTGACGACCCCTCTCTCTTGCCAGAGCAACCAGGCAAGCCCCCCCCCCCCCCCGCTGATCACCAGATATCGCCTACTATTCTCTATACTACTTGCATTAGCGTAGTGTAGCATGTTACTGCTTTTCGTTAATCCTATTCTGATGCATAGCCTGTCACTGTTGCTACAGCTGTTGATACCTTATCTGCAATCCGAAATGCTTACTATAGGATGCTAGTATTCCATATGTGGCCCTACATTCTTGTCCGTCTGCCTTGCTATACTATCGGGCTGTGATCACCCAGGAGGTGATCACGGGTATATACTTATATACTTTACATGATACCTGTGGTGACTAAAAGTCGGGTCGGCTCGTAGGAGTACCCGCGAGTGATTCACAGATTGGGTCCGAAAGGACATTTGTCCCGACGGCCCTCTGAGTGGATCTTTGTGGCGGAGCGACAGGGCAGGTTGAGACCACCTAGGAGAGAGGTGGGCCTGGCCCTGGTCATCATTCACGGTTACTTTAAAATAACACGTCTAACGAGTTCTTGGTATTTGATCTGAGTCTGGCCACTGGCCTATACGCACTAACCAACTACGTGGGAACAGTTATGGGCACTCAACGTCGTGGTATCAGCCGAAGCCTTCGTGACGTCAGCGACTGAGCGGCGCGCGCCGGATTGGAATGGAACGCCTACTAGGCTAGGTCTGCTTCCGGCTGCCCTTGCAAAGTGCAGGTGTGCAATGGGCGATGGGCCCAGACCCCTGCGCCATAGGATTTAGACCGGCGTGCTGGCCTCTCTATTGTGCCTAGGTAGGGCTGCGACGTGTTGATCTTCCGAGGCCGGGCATGACCCAGAAAAGTGTGTCCGGACAAAGGGGATCGAGCGTGTTGGGAAATGTGGTGCACCCCTACAGGGAAGTTAATCTATTCGAATAGTCGTGATCTTCGGTAACAGGACGACTTGGAGTTGTACCTTGACCTTATGACAACTAGAATTGGATACTTAATAAAACACACCCTTCCAAGTGCAAGATACAACCCGGTGATCGCTCTCTCACAGGGCGACGAGGGGAGGATCATCAGTTAGGATATTGCTACACGATGATACTTGGTGAACTTACCATCTACTCTCTTCTACATGCTGCAAGATGGAGGTGGCCAGAAGCGTAGTCTTCGATAGGACTAGCTATCCCCCCCTTATTCCGGCATTCTGAAGTTCAGTCCACATATGATACCCTTATTCCATTTGATACCAATACATACATATGTAGTGTAGCTCCTTGCTTGCGAGTAATTTGGATGAGTACTCACGGTTGCTTTGCTCCCCCCTTTTCCCCTTTCTATACCCGATTGCTGCGACTAGGTGATGGAGTCCAGGAGCCAGACGCCACCATTGACGATGACTCCTACTACACTGGAGGTGTCTACTACTACGTGCAGCGCGCTGACGACGACCAGGAGTAGTTTAGGAGGATCCCAGGCAGGAGGCATGCGCCTCTTTCGATCTGTATCCCAGTTTGTGCTAGTCTTCTTAAGGCAAACTTGTTTACTTATGTCTGTACTTAGATATTGTTGCTTCCACTGACTCGTCTATGATCGAGCTCTTGTATTCAAGCCTTCGAGGGCCCTGGCTTGTAATATGATGCTTGTATGACTTATTTTATTTGTAGAGTTGTGTTGTGATATCTTACCATGAGTCCCTGAACTTGATCGTACATATTTGCGTGTATGATTAGTGTACGGTAAAATTGGGGGCGTCACACCTAGCAAGTTGTTCATCAAGAAATTCACCTAGTGGCATAGTATTATCAAGCATAGAAGTAGTTTCATCATAAGTATCATGCAAAGCAGAAGTGGCATCGTCAATAACATGCGACATATCATAATTAATAGCATGTGTAGGTGTCGCGAGTTTACTCAAAACAGAAGGTGAATCAAGTGCAGAGCTAGACGGCAGTTCCTTACCTCCTCTCGTAGTTGTGGGAAAAATCTTGGTTCTTTGATCTTTCAAGTTCTTCATAATGATAAGCAGATATAAATCCCAAAGTGACTCAAAGAATAGAGCTATGCTCCCTGGAAACGGCGCCAGAAAATGTTCTTGATAACCCACAAGTATAGGGGATCGCAAGAGTTTTCGAGGTAGAGTATTCAACCCAAATTTATTGATTCGACACAAGGGGAGCCAAAGAATATTCTCGAGTATTAGCAGCTGAGTTGTCAATTCAACCACACCTGGAAGCTTAGTATCTGTAGCAAGGTATTTAGTAGAAAAGTAATATGATAGTAGTGGTAATGGTGGCAAAAAGGTAACGGTAGCAAAAGTAATATTTTTGGGTTTTGTAGTGATGATAAAAGTAGCAACGGAAAAGTAAATAAGCGAAGAACAATATAGGAAGAGCTCATAAGCATTGGATCGGTGATGGAGAATTATGCCGGATGCGATTGATCAGGTAACAGTCATAACATAGGGTGACACAGAACTAGCTCCAGTTCATCAATGTAATGTAGGCATGTATTCTGAATATAGTCATGCGTGCTTATGGAAAAGAACTTGCATGACATCTTTTGTCCTACCCTCCCGTGGCAGCGGGCTCCTATTGGAAACTAAGGGTGAGGGAGTCCTGGATTAGGGGGTCTCCGGACAGCCGGACTATCTCCATTAGCCGGACTGTTAGACTATGAAGATACAAGATTGAAGACTTCGTCTCTTGTCCGGATGGGACTCTACTTGGCGTGGAAGGCAAGCTAGACAATACGTATATGGATATCTCCTCCTTTGTAACCAACCTCGTGTAACCCTAACCCTTTCCGGTGTCTATATAAACCGAAGGGTTTTAGTCCGTAGGATAACGATCACAACATACAATCATACCATAGGCTCTCTGATCTTGTGGTAGATCTACTCTTGTAACACCCATATCTTCAATATTAATCGAGCAGGACGTAGGGTTTTACCTCCATCAAGAGGGCCCGAACCTGGGTAAAACTTCATGTCCCTTGCCTCTTGTTACCATCCGGCCTATACGCATAGTTCGGGACCCCCTACCCGAGATCCGCCGGTTTTGACACCGACATTGGTGCTTTCATTGAGAGTTCCGCTGTGCCGTCGCCACAAGGAAGGATGTCTCGTCCCATCTTTAAAGACGGCACTATCACTGAGGGAGCTCTGGCTATCGGCCAAACTCTCCGGCTAGGTGGTTTTCTTATGACCGCCTGCTCGGCTGCTGTGCCGACGATGACTTCTCGGGTCATCGAAAGCAATCTTCACATCAACTCGGAACTCGCCGAGCAGTTAGATCCAATGGAGCTCTCTTCCCTGAACGAGCTCTTGGATCGTATCGCCGCCCTGGGAGTCGCTACAGACTACGATCAGATTGGGCCTAAACCTGATCTAAGAGAAATTAACTCTCCCAGGTCACCCATCATGTTACAGTGGTGGAAGAACAATGCGGCAAAACTTCATCTATCTTAAGGACTAGCTACGTCCGGATTCCCGACCCCTCCAAGCCGGATACCCGCGGAGGGGAGGATGTCACTCAAAGCCTGAACCCAGAATCAGGCAGCGGGCCAGACTTACCGGAAAACATCCAAGAATCCAAACTTTTGAGTTCGGAAACTCCTTGGCCACTGAGCCTCAGATTGGGTGAGGATTCGGATTCAATTCCACCCACTGACCCAAACATACGCGATCTATCGAAAATTCGGCAAGAGCCAGCAGAAACAGTACACCATTACTGGGCCAGATTCCTCCTGGTCAAGAATAGGATAAAGGACTGCCGCGAGGAAGACGCAATTTCACTTTTCTGCAATAATTGCACGGACAAGGGAATCCTCAACGCCATAAGTCGTCGCGAAATTACACACTTTGCCGACTTGGTGTCCACAGTACGAAAGTACTGTGTGATGGAAAGCGCCTGGAAAACCGAAACAAAATTTTGGGATAATCTGGCCCTGAATACAAACCCAGTCCGAAATAAAAGGGTGCATTATCACAATTCACCTGAGTTAACTACCAAAAAGCAAAAGCCCTCTATGGGGCAAGGAACCGTACTGGAGGGATGGCTCAACGGACCCTGGAAAATTCATATTACAGCGGATGCGATACCAACGCACATCCTTAGAGCATGCTGGATACTTCGGCAGGTAGCCAAAAGTGGTGAGGATCTACTCCTCCCAAAAACCACAGAGCACTACCCCGAGGACAACAGTACGGTCTTAACGGTCTTCGAGACCTTCGCATCAAATAAAAGACGGAAGCGAACACTCCGCAACACGTCCGAAATCTGCCACATAGTAGAAACAAATCCTTGGAGCAACACGGCTATTACCTTCAATGCCAGTGACGAACCTAAATTCCGAACAGCCCAAGTACCAGCCGCACTGGTCCTTAGTCCAATCATGGACGGCTTTCGACTCACCAAGGTACTCATGGACGGCGGCAGCGGATTAAACCTCATCTACGAGGAAACTCTTCAAAAGGTGGAAATAGACTGGAGCCGCATTAAGCAAAGCAGCACAACCTTTAGAGGAATCATCCCCAGTCGAGAAGCACGCTGCGCTGGAAAAATCACACTAGACGTGGTATTCGGCACGCCGGATAATTATAGGTCCAAAGAAATTACATTCCAAGTGGCCCCGTTCAGCAGCGGATACCACGCTATATTAGGGCGGGAGGCGTTTACAATCTTCCAAGCCGTACCCCATTACGGGTACATGAAGCTCAAAATGCCCGGGCCCAACGGAATCATCACTCTTGTTAGTGATCCGGAAGCACTATCCGAAGCTGCACTGGCCCTTGAGGCACTATCCGAAGCCCTAGCGGCCGAAGAACTAACTGCCCTGCGCTCCACGGTGAACAGGGACGACGTGATACTCGATAAAAGATCCAAGTCCACCTCCTTTAAGCCGGCGGATGAAATAGTCAAATTCCAAGTCCATCCAACAGACCCTACAAAAACAGCTTCCATCGGGGCACAATTAAACCCTGATGTTGACGCCGCACTGCAAGAATTCCTAAGCGAGAACTGGGTAAATTTTTGCCTGGCACCCTTCAGACATGCCAGGAATCCCACGCAAGCTGGCTGAACACGGCCTAAATATCCTAAAAGGATTCAAGCCAGTCAAGCAGGCTCTTCAATGTTTCTCCGAGCCTAAAAGACAAGCCATGGGAGAGGAACTAGCCAAGCTATTGGAGGCCGGATTCATCATAGACATAAAACGTCCGGACTGGCTAGCAAACCTGGTGATGGTGCCAAAGAAGGACAAATCCTCGCGCTTGTGCATCGATTTTAAGGACCTTAATAAGGCCTTCCCAAAGGATCCCTTCCCCCTCCCCCGCATCGATCAAATCATCGATGCTACCGCAGGACACGATTCATTATGTTTCCTCGATGCATACTCCCGCTACCATCAAATCAAAATGGCAGAGCCAGACCAAGCCGCAACGGCATTCATCACACCATACGGCCCATTCTGCTTCAACACAATGCCCTTCAAGATAAAAAACACCGGTGCAACATATCAGCGCATGATTCAGACATGCCTGGCAAACCAGATTGGCAAAACAGTGGAGGCATATGTGGATGACGTGGTCGTTAAAACCAAGCATGTCGAAACTCTAGTATACGACTTGAGGCTCACATTAGATAACCTCCAAACATATGACATCAAGGTCAATCCGGAAAAATGCGTTTTCGGCGTACTAGCAAGAAAGCTCCTGGGATTCATTGTCTCCAGTAGAGGTATTGAAGGCAATCCGGCCAAAATTCGAGCATTGTCACAGTTGGCTACCCCAACAGACCTCAAACAAACACAAAAATTAACTGGATGCGTGGCGGCTCTAAGCCGCTTTATCTCCCGCCTGGGAGAAAATGCATTACCCCTTTATCGCCTCCTCCGGTGCACCGAACACTTCGAGTGGATGGACGCCGCCACGGCTAGACTCAACGAAATAAAGGCCATATTGGCAACAAATCCAGTCCTGGCCGCGCCAAACATTGGCGAACCAATGCTATTATACATTGCGGCAACTCATCAAGTAGTAAGCGTAGTGATTGTCGTCGAGCGAGAAGTGGACAGACACAAATTTCCCCTTCAAAAGCCGTTTTACTATGTGTCCACTGTCCTTACTCCATGCAAATCACGGTACCCGCATTATCAAAAGATAGCGTACGCGGTATTCATGGCATCCCGGAAGCTGCGACACTACTTTCAAGAGTGCTCGATAACGGTGGCTTAGGAAGTACCACTTAACGATATTATAAACAACCGCGACGCGACAGGCTGGATTGCCAAATGGGCCATTGAGCTCCTCCCGTTCGACATAACTTACAAGCCACGGCGAGCTATTAAATCGCAAGTTTTGGTTGACTTCGTCGCTGAATGGACGGAAGCCGAATTCCCTAAAGAGTACGGCACTTATTCAAACTGGATCATGCACTTCGACGGCTCCAAAATGTTGGCTGGTCTCGGGGCTGGCGTCGTTTTGACATCCCCAACAGGAGACACCATTCAATACGTACTGCAGATAATGTACACGGACTCCAACAACGCAGCCGAATATGAGGCCCTTCTACATAGTCTCCGGATGGCAGTATCCATGGGCATTCAACGCCTAGAGGTGCGCGGGGATTCAAACCTCGCGATATCCCAAATAAATGGAGACTTTGCTGCCAAGGATCCAAAAATGGCCGCTTATCGCAATGTCGTCCTAAAAATGTTAGCTCGGTTCGAAGGGCTCGAATTTCACCATGCGGCCCGGGAAAACAATCAGGCGGCGGACATCCTCGCCCGCATTGGCGCCAAACGCGACGCGGTCCCTCCCAACATTTTTTTGGAAAGGCTTTTCAAGCCATCCGTAGCATGGGAAGGGGACACCGGTAACAACAGTCCGAACCCGGCCAAAATACCCGATACCGAACTCTCTGACACAATCGGAGGCTCCGCCACCGAAATAACACAATTAGCCCATGAAATAATGGCCATTATTGCCCCGTGGACAGAACCATTCCTGGCCTACTTAACTAGACAGGAACTCCCGAAGGATCAAAATGAGGCACGCTGCATAGTGCGGCGATCTAAGGCCTACAGGGTCAACGAGGGAGAATTGTACAAAAAAAGCGCTACCTGAGTCCTTCAACGGTGCATCTCCGAAGAGGAGGGACGGAACCTTTTGGCAGAAATTCATGCCGGACTCGGCGGTCATCACGCTGCAGCCCGGGCTCTTGTGAGCAAGGCCTTCCGTACAAGATTCTATTGGCCAACGGCCCGGGCAGACGCACAGGACTTAGTCCAGCGTTGCCCCGGTTGCCAGCTCTTTGCAAATCAAAGCCATATGCCACCCACCTCCCTCCGAACAATCCCCATTACATGGCCCTTTGCGGTCTGGGGGCTTGACATGGTTGGACCCCTTAAAGGTGGAACCCACAAGAAAAAATACTTATTGGTCAGGGTGGATAAATTCACTAAGTGGATAGAGGCCAAACCGGTTAAAACAGCCGAATCCGGACCGGTGATAGATTTCATATCCGGGGTTGTACATCGCTACGGCGTCCCCCACAGCATCATCACTGATAATGGCACGAACTTCACGGCCGACGAGGTAAAACTCTGGTACAGCAAAATGGGCATCAAGCTCGATTATGCTTCAGTCTACCACCCACAAACCAACGGTCAAGTCGAATGAGCAAATGGTCTTATAATGAGCGGCATTAAGCCCAGACTAGTGCGCTCCTTAACAGAATCTGACACGCACTGGGTAGAGGAGCTCGACTCCGTACTCTGGGGGCTGTGGACCACGCCGAATCGTAGTACCAGATACACACCATTTTTCATGGTGTACGGCGTAGAGGCAGTCCTGCACTGTGACATAATTCATGACTCACCTCGAGTGCGCATGTACGAAGAAAGAGAAGCCGAGCTCGATCGGCAGGACAGTCTGGACACCTTGGAGTAAGAGCGCGACGTAACCAAAGCCCGTTTCGCATTTTACCAGCAACAGGCTCGCAGATACCAAAGCAGAGAAGTACGAGCCAAAACTTATAACATTGGCAAACTAGTTCTCCGGCTGCCGGATAAGAAAAAGAACAAGCTAGAGCCCAAATTGGAAGGTCCCTTCATCATCAACCAAGTTCTGACCGGCGGAGCGTACCGACTGCGGGATGCATCGACTAGTTGACTGGAGCCGAACCCATGGAACGCAGTCAGGCTCCGAAGATTCCATGCCTAGCACCGGACTTTATGTTAGTCCCCTCCCTTTGTCCATTTTCTACATATGTGTCATCTGTCTTGTTTCCCTTTCTTTCTTTTATTCCTCTAGGCCTTCAAGGGTCACCTTGTGCCTCACTTGTACATAACAAATGTGCTAGCCGCACTCTCCACACCTGGGGGCTTCTTTCACAGAAGCTTAAATTATTTACCTGGGCATCACGCCCAACACATGCGTTATACTAACGCATGTACCTTTTTTCACCATTATATGCATCGATATGACTTAAGTTTTGGCCAATCTGGGTTGCCTGGCTCTTGTATTTATGCCCTACGTTCCCGTTAATTCGGCTAGGGCATAAGGGGAGCACCTCTGCGATTGTTACCGCCGGGTCAGCCGAACGTGTACCTCAGACTGGGTGAAGCCGAAAGCTAGTGTTCTTAAGAGAATATTCGGTCATGAACAAAAGATGACTTTTATTTATTAACCATATCTGCCCCTAGACGTTTTTACTGTGCTTCTTGTCGCAGTCCGGACATGCACTTTAGGGCATGCCTACCCAGGGAAAGGAACCCTTAACGGAACTATTCCTCTGGAAGATGTTTCTTACTACCCATGTAATATAACATAACTAGTTGGGCACTTGTCTGATAAAGCACTAATGACCCCTACGCCTAGTCTCCACGCATGCCCCGGTTCTTATATAACCGAGAGGGTATTCGGATACACTCTGGACTGTCGGGTCCCGAGGTTGAAGCAAAAAGGTCCGCCACGACAAACGATCTACAATCCGGCTAGAAGACATCATATATGTCGCTTTACAATTACATAGTCAATTTGACTGGTTGAATTCCTCTTCAATGCCCCCCAATAGGCTGTCTAGTCTACAGTCCTGTTGGGAATACTTTGGGCCAATTCTACTTGGTCGTACACTAAATTCACAGGGATCTCCTTGCCGTCAGGCCCCACAGGTCCGACTTCGGCCATGTGGTTCGGGTCAGCCTTCGTGTATCGTGTCTTCACCATTGCCCAAGCCTCCCTGGCGCCCTGACGGCAGGCCGATATCTTCCATAATCGGAAACGCCGCCGTGCTCCCTTCAGCTTTTCTGCAAGCTCTCCAAGGCCTTTGGGTATGGAGACAGACGGCCACAAGGCCTGGGCAACGCCTTGCATCACCTGCTGAATTCGTTCGTGCAACTGTGCGAGCTCGGGAAGAAGATCACCCGTTGAACTAGGCATCTCCTCGGCAGGACGTCCTGTTAGCATACCTACAGACATAACTATGTCAGCCAGCTTCCTCGCCGAACTCTTTTTCAAAGTTCGTTCAAGCACTTACTAAATATGCCGCGTCGAAGCCGCCGATTCTCCTTAACAGAATCCGACAGTTGGGCACGAACATCTTTTAGTTCCACGCCCAGCTTGGTGTTGGCATCTTGGAGATCATTCTTCTCCTGCCTCACCCTCGTTAGCACGCTCTCACCAGCCTTCAGCTGGCGTATGAGCTGCTGCTTATCCGGATTCATTCCAGCATCATCTGCAATTTTATCGTCAGATTTGCATATAAAGTTGCACTCTAATATGATACTTATCATTTGACGGATATGTTACCAGTGGGGGTCTCCTTGGGCTCCCCTGCGGCGGACAGTGCGACCTGAAGTTGGGCTTTGCACTCTTCCAGCTACTGGGATAGTTGAGTATTCTTTTCTGTAAGAACCTACATAAAAAATGATCCTTAAATCAGTTATCCTAACTGTTTCAAGTCTCAGCGGCTACTGATATATATAATCATCAAATTTTCTCACCCGTATGTCTTTTACATACTGCTCTGTGGCTTTGGCTAGACCATTTTGAGCGGCACAGAGGTGCGCATCCCCCAAGTTGAAGGCATCTAAAGCCTCTTGGGAGAAACAAGCGTCACGAAGAACAGTCCGGCGACGCCTATGGTTCATGGCACTTTCCACCTCGGAATGGGTGGCAGACAGTCTACTGTATCATCTGTCGGAGGAGCACCCGGTGCACGCCTTGTACTCATTCCCACCCCCGAGTCCGGGCTTGGAGCCTGGCTTGTGGAGGCGCGGTTGGTAGCCTCTCCAGGTATAGTCCGGCGAGCGCTCTTTCTCCTGAAAAGAAGGCATGGGCATTAATATGCCTCTGTAAATAATGTCTTGGAATAAAGACGGCGCGCTATACCGCTGCGTCGGTGCCTCAATCCGGACTGCAGATCTTTTCAGCCTGCTTGGCCTAGCGGCCCCTTGTTGGCTAGTTGCCATAGGCTCGGCCTTCTGCTCCGAGGACCTCCCCTGCAAGACACGGCTGTTATACGGCAATGAAAAAAAGAGCACAAGGACGGGTCCCTTTTTAAGTGCTAAGATTTCGGTCTCAATCACCTGTGAGGTTGGAACTAGCCCAGGGTAATCAGTCGTAATGGCCACCAAGGTATTGTCATTACTCCCTTGGTAAAAAAACCCGTCGATCAGCTCCACGGATATGTCCGGATCCTCCTGGGAGGCCGGGTCGAGGGACCGTCCAGGGTCCTCAGACTGTGGAGGAGGGTTGTTTATCTCCTTTACTGCCTGGCGCAGCTCCTGCGATGAAATCGCTAGAATGAATACTTAAACTACGGGAATACGAAACGGATGGGCGAGAAAAAAATCTCCGCTTACCCAGCTCGGAGGATTGTACATGTAGAATCCGCCCTGCGGGTTGATACGGAGGAATTCCTCCTCTTCTCCCTTGTACAAAGTGGACAAGATCTTTATTAGATCAGCAGCCGATCCCGGCCCTTTGCAGCCGTGGCGGGTGGCGTCATCCTCCCCGTTGAAGTCCCACATGGGGTGGCCTCTGTACTGGAGCGGTTGCACCCCCCGCATAATGCATATAGCCATGACCTCGATCATGGTCAATCCGGATTGAGCTAAAGAGCTTATCCGGCTCATCAGATAAAGAATGTCCCGGTCGTCTTCCTCCAGGGGGCTCCGTGGACGCCAGCTCTGGCGCTTCTTCAAAGGGGCGTTGTCAAACTCAGGAAGGCCGATCCGAATAGGGTCCGGAAGGGGGACATCTTCTATGTAAAACCATCCTGAAGGCCAGTCTTCGGACGTCTTCTTCGGGGTCCCGGATAGGTATATGGTCCCAGCGATACGCCACACTTCGGCTCCGCCCACTTGATATATTGATCCCTTCTTAGAACGGGGCACAAGGCAGAACAGCTTCTTCCACAGAGCGAAACAAGCCTCGCAGCCCAAAAATAACTCGCAAAGGGCTACGAATCCCGCGATGTGCAGCAGGGTGGCAGGCGTAAGGTTGTGCAGCTGGAGGCCATAGAACTCCAAAAGCCCTCGGAGAAACGGATGGATTGGGAATCCGAGCCCTCTTACTAGATAAGGGACAAGGCACACCCAATCTCCCTTGGAGGGATTGGGACGGCTCTCCGCTTGCCCTCCGCCATTATAGGTGGCAAGCCCGGTTTGAACCGGGACCAGGTACGCTGGGGGAAGAAATCCCTTGGACTGAAGCATCACCAATTTGCTGTGCAGGATGGAACATCTCTCCCAATCTCCAAGCTTGGAACTAGGGGTGCGAGAGGAGGAGCTGCGTTGACCAGCCATGGTGGAATGGATCTCTGTCGGGCACGCTCCGATGAAGAATCGGCAAGGGAGGATGATGTGATTTGGATCTGAATCCTCGTCTTTTTAAATAGACGGCTCATTTACATAGCTAGGGGGTAAATGTGAAAACACCCTGGCTCTTCGCATTCGCTCGACACATGGAAAGTGGCCATTATTGGGCGTAGAAGCCAAGAAGTATGAACCATCACAAGGAACCCTGACATAATTCGACAAGTACACAGAATTTGGAGAAGGAACCCGCCTTGCAATGCCGAAGACAACTGCGCGCCGGACTCATTGTCATTGAAGCCTGGTTCGGGGGCTACTGAGGGAGTCCTGGATTAGGGGGTCTTCGGACAACCGGACTATCTCCATTGGCCGGATTATTAGACTATGAAGATACAAGATTGAAGACTTCGTCTCGTGTCCGGATGGGACTCTACTTGGCGTGGAAGGCAAGCTAGACAATACGTATATGGATATCTCCTCCTTTGTAACCGACCTCGTGTAATCCTAACCCTCTCCGGTGTCTATATAAACCGAAGGGTTTTAGTCCGCAGGACAATGATCACAACATACAATCATACCATAGGCTAGCTTCTAGGGTTTAGCCTCTCTGATCTCTTGGTAGATATACTCTTGTAACACCCATATCCTCAATATTAATCGAGCAGGACGTAGGGTTTTACCTCCATCAAGAGGGCCAGAACCTGGGTAAAACTTTGTGTCCCTTGCCTCCTGTTACCATCCGGCCTAGACGCACAGTTCGGGACCCCCTACCCGAGATCCGCCGGTTTTAACACCGACAAAGGGATATTAAGGCCTCCTTTTAATAGAGTACCGGACCAAAGCATTAACACATAGTGAATACATGAACTCCTCAAACTACGGTCATCATCGGTAAGTATCCCGATTATTGTCACTTCGGGGTTAACGGATCATAACACATAATAGGAGACTATAGACTTGCAAGATAGGATCAAGAACTCTCATATATTGACAAAAACACAATAGGTTCATATGTGAAATCATGGCACTTGGGCCCTAGTGACAAGCATTAAGCATAGCAAAGTCATAGCAACATCAATCTCAGAACATAGTGGATACTAGGGATCAAACCCTAACAAAACTAACTCGATTACATGATAAATCTCATTGAACCCATCACCGTCCAGCAAGCCTACAATGGAATTACTCATGCACGGCGGTGAGCATCATGAAAATGGTGATGGAGGAAGGTTTATGATGACGATGGCGACGAATTCCCCTCTTCGGAACCCCGAATAGACTCCAGATCAGCCCTCCCGAGAGAGTTTAGGGCTTGGCGGCGGCTCCATATCGTAAAACGCGATGAATCCTTCTCCCTGATTTTTTCTCCCCGAACATGAATATATGGAGTTGGAGTTGAGGTCGGTGGAGCGTTAGGGGGCCCACGAGGCAGGGGCGCGCCCAGGGGGGTAGGGCACGCCCCCACCCTCATGGACAGGGTGTGGGCCCCTGACGTGGATCTTTCTTCCAGTATTTTTTATATATTCCAAAAATAATCTCTGCTGATTTTCAGGTCATTCCGAGAACTTTTATTTCTGCACAAAAATAACACCATGGCAATTCTACTGAAAACAACGTCAGTCCGGGTTAGTTCCATTCAAATCATGCACGTTAGAGTCCAAAACAAGGGCAAAAGTGTTTGGAAAAGTAGATACGACGGAGATGTATCAGTAACCTGGAAAGTAAGGTTTTCACACCCCTTGGCTAATTTAGATCCTCACTTTCTTTGAAACGACAGCAACACGAGAGCTGCCGCCAGACTTGGACCAGTGGATGTGAAGATTTATCCTCTGGTTTACCAAACACTCCTCGAAAACGCCAAAATGAGGTTCTTTTTAACCTTAACTCTTTTATTTACCGGCGGGTTTATTTCATTAACCACTCAATTCCTTTGATTCCATTTTTGCAGGAGATTTCCCGTTCTTCTTCTGGTGATTCATCGCAGACTCAACTGCCGGCTTTCAAGATTTCCCTTGGGTAAGAATAATTATCTTTCTTCTGTACCTTTATATTTTCACCATTATGCTGACTTGTCCAAATTCTTTTTAGCGGTCAAGCAAAGCCCAACAAGAAAGCGAAGGTGACAAAACCGGCCGAAGATCCTAAAGCCGCTGAACCGGACCAGCCAACCTTTGCACCAGAAACCTCTGAACAACCAGAAGATCCTGCTTCCAATACTCAACCTAAGATGCCTGAGTTGTCTGTTGATGAAGCCAACATTGACCCGTCAACTACTGAACCGTCAAGCTCACTTAACCCGCCATAGACTCAAACTGATGACATTCTAATCACTGGCACTAGCTTTACTGAACCAGGGAACCCAACTGTATTAGCTAGACATTCTGCCAAACAAGAAGTCATGGAAAGACGGAAAGTGAGGTTTGATGTCTCCCACTATGCTCAATTGAGTAATAGCGAAATATTATCTGGTTATCTCAGTCAAGTACACTCCAGCCATGACTTGGAAATTGAGATGATTAAACAAATGCACCAGAAGTATGAGGTACGTCATCCGGCTTACATAAGTTATATATCCTGCCAGCCCCCAAGTCTTCTGATTATGACAGGATTGAATAATCTGTAGACTTTAGCAAACTTACAAGCTTCTGTCCTTGACTCCCTCCAAGTCTGGTTTAAAACTAAACCGGATGCTGAAAATAGGATAATTTTGCAGTTGTAGTCCCCAAGGGCCCGTTTAATCAGTATGAATGAACCGGTCCTATTAATCACTGTGTAAAAGAGCAGAACTTAACTGCATAGCCCTCATGAGTCGGCTGAGACTGTTTACAGCAGACCCGGCTCATCCTTAGGATGAGACAAGCAATATGCATTAGCCCCCAAGTGCCAAGTGTTGTTGCTTCGCAAAGCGCTTGGGACTTTTTAGTTATAAAGCCGTTTCCGTTAATTTTTTTTGCGTTGATAGACATTAGCCCCCCAAGTGCCAAGTGTTTTTGCTTGCAAAGCGCTTGGGACTTAATTGTTGTAATCCGCCATTAAGTATGTTTGTTAAATCTATGCTGCCTGTAGGCTGCTACCACTGAATTGGAACCTCAATTGAATGAGGCCAAGACCCGGCTGGCGGCTCAGGAAACTGAGACCCAGAAGGCTGAGTCAAAATTCCAGTTTAGTGTGTGACTCGGAAAAATTGAAGACCAGCTTTACCACGGATAAAGAGGCTTGGGCTAAGGAAAAGACTGCCTTGATACAGCGTGCTGATAAAGCAGAGGCGGCTCTTGAGGAAGTTACCACTGAACTCACGGGTTTAAAACACTACGTGTATCAGATGGTTTCTGCTATCTTCGCTAAGTCACCTTTTTATTTATCCCAAGTGAGTATTTGTCATCATAATGCAAGCTGCCATTTAACCAATATTTAACTTACTCAGGTCCCAAGGGCAGCAACCTTAGCCAAGACACACTGGTGAAGCTCAAGGCAGTTTATACTCTTGTTGAGCAATTATACACTGGAGCTCAGCGGACTCTCGCTATTATCTCCCCAACGAATCAAGGGCCAAACCTGTTAAGTGATGTTTTGAAGAAACTGTCCATCTTGCCCACCAGGTTTCAAGAAATCAAACGGTCTTGTGCTAGAGCAGGAGCTGTAATAGCCTTGAGCCGTGCCAAAGCATGGGTACCGGAACTAGACCCGACAGATGTAGCTAGTGGGTATCCTAATTTGAAGGAAGATGGAACCTCTTTTGACCAGCAAGACTTTGCCGCATGTGCAAAAGAGATTCGTCCTCATGCAACAGTCATCGCTGAAGAGACCAATCTTTCAAGTACCAGCCGGCTTACGATGAAGATAATCAGAAGATGCAAACACCTGCGTATAAAGTGATGGACTTAATTCCGCTGATTCGTAAGCACACTTTCGCCCTGATATTGACCCGTCCAATCTGATTGACAACGAGGCTGAATTCTTCGCCTTGCATGGCTTTGACTGATCCAAACCAAACTTCCAGACGGTGGAGGAGGAAGAAGAACCGGCAAGGGATGAACCGGAGGCCTCCCGTCAGCGAGATCAAGAAGAGTGAACCGCCAGGCGGTTGAAAGATTTTAAGCTTTGATAAAACACTTGTCCTTATGTTGGATCATGGAGCTATGTAATAGAGTAGTTAAAACTTGAATCGGCCGTGCCATCGTGCACGCTTTTCTGTCTTCCATAACACTGATGATCCACCAATTAAAGAACCACTCCTTGTATGATAATCTTTGACTTATGCAGATGTGAATTATTGTGATCCTGCACACAAAGAAAACACAAGGGCCCTGGTAGCTTACCGCCGGGCGGGTCATGATACCCAATTAAATCCGCTGGGGATGAATAGTCCGTGACCAGGGCCGATCTGATAACTGCTAAGTAAAATAACATATCTGCGATATATATTTAAGCTGCCGGCTTATCAGCTTCGTGCAATTTAAAGGTGTTAGAATTATAACCTCGACCATGGTATTCACGACGCCTTGGCAATTTAGAGTCAGTCCTCCTGACAGGTTGTATAAACCCAAAGCATGCTTCAAGTGTGAGCCGTAAACAGGGCAGCTCGGCCCGACTTATAAAAAACCAGAAAATAGCGAAAAACCTCAAACGCGAATAAGAAATCACAAGAAATTCAGGGCTTTAGTAGACTGTCAAAGTAAAGTGTCATCTTCAATGAAACTAGCCGGAGCCACTGGATTGTTCGTGCTGCCGTGATCCTGAGTCATAGTGTGCCCAATCGCCATTTGAACCCTAGATAAGTCTGGTCTTGCTCAAAGACTTATGAGGAGTACGCGGGGCCGGAGCAACAGTATAATGGGCCGATTTATCCAAGTTTCAAGGAAGGTGGCTTATGAAGCCTGGATCCATCTGACTCAGTAAAACAGTACTCTCGCATGACGAGCCGCCATTTGAACCTTAATCGAGCTCAGATCTTGGTCGAATACGCCATAAAGACTGATCATTAAGAGTTCGGCGGGTCAATCAGGATGACCTGATGGAGTTGAAGTGTTGGTGTTACAGGTAGGACGACCCAGTCAGAGTTTATTCTCTTTGGTCGAATACGCCTATGTTTGGACAAACCTGGTCAAGAGGGTAGTAACGCTATGTTCTCTTTGGTCGAATACGCCTATGTTTGAACAGGAAGCCCTCAAGTGACATACTTACAAATGTGGCATTGAGCCGATCAAGAGGGTACCGACATCTATGTTCTCTTTGGTGAATACACCTATGTTTGAACAGGAAGCCCCCAAGTGACCATATAAACTTTTGGCCTTGCGCCGATCACGTGGGTACTGACAGCTATGCTCAATGAGCAGGAAGCCCCCAAGTGATCATATAAGTTTTGGCATTGCATTGGGTCAAGAGGGTATTGACAGCTATGCTCAATGAGTAGGAAGCTCCCAAGTGATCATATAAGTTTTGGCATTGCGCCGGATCAAAAGGGTACTGACAGCTATGCTTGATACGTCTCCAACGTATCTATAATTTTTGATTGCTCCATGCTACTTTATCTACTGTTTTGGACTATATTGGGCTTTATTTTCCACTTTTATATTATTTTTGGGACTAACCTATTACACGGAGGCCCAGCCCAGAATTGCTGTTTTTTGCCTATTTCAGTATTTCAAGGAAACAGAATATCAAACGGAGTCCAAACGGAATGAAACCTTCGGGAACGTGATCTTCTCACCGAACGTGATCCAGGAGACTTGGACCCTACTCCAAGAAGTTTTCAGGGAGGTCACAAGGGTGGAGGGCACGCCCCCCCTGGGCGCGCCCCCTGCCTCGTGGGCCCCTCGGAGCTCCACCGACGTGCTCCTTCCTCCTATATATATACCTACGTACCCCCATTAGACCAAAGAGGGAGCCAAAAACCTAATTCCACCGCCGCAACTTCCTGTATCCACGAGATCCCATCTTGGGGCCTGTTGGGTTTCGTAGTAATTTCAAAAAAATTCCTACGCACACGCAAGATCATGTGATGCATAGCAACGAGAAGGGGGGAGTGTGATCTACATACCTAGTAGATCGACAACGGAAGCGTTTGGTTGATGTAGTCGTACGTCTTCACGATCCGACCGATCAAGCACCGAAACTACGGCACCTCCGAGTTCTAGCACACGTTCAGCTCGATGACGATCCCCGGACTCCGATCCAGCAAAGTGTCGGGGAAGAGTTCCGTCAGCACGACGGCGTGGTGACGATCTTGATGTACTACAGCAGCAGGGCTTCGCCTAAACTCCGCTACAATATTATCGAGGACTATGGTGGCTGGGGGCGCCGCACACGGCTAAGGAAAAGATCACGTGGATCAACTTGTGTGTCTCTGGGGTGCCCCTGCCTCCGTATATAAAGGACTAAAGGGGGGAGGCTGGCCGGCCATGAGGGGCGCGCCAGGAGAGTCCTACTCCCTCTGGGAGTAGGATTCCTCCCCCCCCCAATCCTAGTTGGAATAGGACTCGCGGAGGGCGAAAAGAGAGAGAGGGGCCGGCCCCCTCTCCTTGTCCAATTCGGAGCAAGGGAGGGGAGGGGCGCACGGCCCACTATGGGCTGCCTCTTCTCTTTTCCACTAAGGCCCAATAAGGCCCATCTAGCTCCCCAGGGGTTCCGGTAACCTCCCGGTACTCCGGTAAAATCCCGATTTCACCCGGAACACTTCCGATATCCAAACATAGGCTTCCAATATATCAATCTTTATGTCTCGACCATTTCGAGACTCCTCGTCATGTCCGTGATCACATCCGGGACTCCGAACAATCTTCGGTACATCAAAATGCATAAACTCATAATATAACTGTCATCGTAACCTTAAGCGTGCGGACCCTACGGGTTCGAGAACAATGTAGACATGACCGAGACACGTCTCCGGTCAATAACCAATAGCGGGACCTGGATGCCCATATTGGCTCCTACATATTCTACGAAGATCTTTATCGGTCAGACCGCATAACAACATATGTCGTTCCCTTTGTCATCGGTATGTTACTTGCCCGAGATTCGATCGTCGGTATTCCAATACCTAGTTCAATCTCGTTGTTGGCAAGTCTCTTTACTCGTTCTGTAATACATCATCCCACAACTAACTCATTAGTCGCAATGCTTGCAAGGCTTAAGTGATGTGCATTACCGAGAGGGCCCAGAGATACCTCTCCGACAATCGGAGTGACAAAACCTAATCTCGAAATACGCCAACCCAACATGTACCTTTGGAGACACCTGTAGTACTCCTTTATAATCACCCAGTTACGTTGTGATGTTTGGTAGCACCCAAAGTGTTCCTCCGGTAAACGGGAGTTGCATAATCTCATAGTTATAGGAACATGTATAAGTCATGAAGAAAGCAACAGCAACATACTAAACGATCGGGTGCTAAGCTAATGGAATGGTTCATGTCAATCAGATCATTCACTTAATGATGTGATCTCGTTAATCAAATAACAACTCATTGTTCATGGTTAGGAAACATAACCATCTTTGATTAACGAGCTAGTCAAGTAGAGGCATACTAGTGACACTTTGTTTGTCTATGTATTCACACATGTATTATGTTTCCGGTTAATACAATTCTAGCATGAATAATAAACATTTATCATGATATAAGGAAATAAATAATAACTTTATTATTGCCTCTAGGGCATATTTCCTTCAGTCTCCCACTTGCACTAGAGTCAATAATCTAGATTACACAGTAATGATTCTAACACCCATGGAGCCTTGGTGCTGATCATGTTTTGCTCGTGGAAGAGGCTTAGTCAACGGGTCTGCAACATTCAGATCCGTATGTATCTTGCAAATTTCTATGTCTCCCACTTGGACTAGATCCCAGATGGAATTGAAGCGTCTCTTGATGTGCTAGGTTCTCTTGTGAAATCTGGATTCCTTTGCCAAGGCAATTGCACCAGTATTGTCACAAAAGATTTTCATTGGAATCGATGCACTAGGTATGACACCTAGATCGGATATGAATTCCTTCATCCAGACTCCTTCGTTTGCTGCTTCCGAAGCAGCTATGTACTCTGCTTCACATGTAGATCCCGCCACAACGCTTTGTTTAGAACTGCACCAACTGACAGCTCCATCGTTTAATGTAAACGCGTATCCGGTTTGCGATTTAGAATCGTCCGGATCAGTGTCAAAGCTTGCATCAACGTAACCGTTTACGATGAGCTCTTTGTCACCTCCATATACGAGAAACATATCCTTAGTCCTTTTCAGGTATTTCAGGATGTTCTTGACCGCTGTCCAGTGATCCACTCCTGGATTACTTTGGTACCTCCCTGCTAGACTTATAGCACTTCACACCTTGTAACACAGGCAAGAATCCTTTCTTTGCTTGATCCATTTTGAACATTTTCAAAACTTTGTCAAGGTATGTGGTTTGTGAAAGTCCAATTAAGCGTCTTGATCTATCTCTATAGATCTTAATGCCTAATATGTAAGCAGCTTCACCGAGGTCTTTCATTGAAAAACTTTTATTAAAGTATCCCTTTATGCTATCCAGAAATTCTACATCATTTCCAATTAGTAATATGTCATCCACATATAATATCAGAAATGCTACAGAGCTCGCACTCACTTTCTTGTAAATACAGGCTTCTCCAAAAGTCTGTATAAAACCAAATGCTTTGATCACACTATCAAAACGTTTATTCCAACTCCGAGAGGCTTGCACCAGTCCATAAATGGATCGCTGGAGCTTGCACACTTTGTTAGCTCCCTTTGGATCGACAAAACCCTCTGGTTGCATCATATACAACTCTTCTTCCAGAAATCCATTCAGGAATGCAGTTTTGACATCCATCTGCCAAATTTCATAATCATAAAATGCGGCAATTGCTAACATGATTCGGACAGACTTAAGCATCGCTATGGGTGAGAAGGTCTCATCGTAGTCAATCCCTTGAACTTGCCGAAAACCTTTTGCGACAAGTCGAGCTTTGTAGACAGTAATATTACCGTCGGTGTCAGTCTTCTTCTTGAAGATCCATTTATTCTCAATTGCTTGCCGATCATCGGGCAAGTCAACCAAAGTTCAGACTTTGTTCTCATACATGGATCCCATCTCAGATTTCATGGCTTCAAGCCATTTTGCGGAATCTGGGCTCACCATCGCTTCTTCATAGTTCCTAGGTTCATCATGATCTAGTAGCATGACTTCTAGAACAGGATTACCGTACCACTCTGGTGCCGATCTTACTCTGGTTGATCTACGAGGTTCATTAGTATCTTGTTCTGAAGTTTCATGATCATTATCATTAGCTTCCTCACTAATCGGTGTAGGTGTCACAGAAACAGGTTTCTGTGATGTACTACTTTCCAATAAGGGAGCAGGCACAGTTACCTCGTCAAGTTCTACTTTCCTCCCACTCACTTCTTTCGAGAGAAACTCCTTCTCTAGAAAGGATCCATTCTTAGCAAAGAATGTCTTGCCTTCGGATCTGTGATAGAAGGTGTACCCAACAGTCTCCTTTGGGTATCCTATGAAGACACATTTCTCTGATTTGGGTTTGAGCTTATCAGGTTGAAGTTTTTTCACATAAGCATCGCAGCCCCAAACTTTAAGAAACGACAACTTTGGTTTCTTGCCAAACCATAGTTCATAAGGCGTCGTCTCAACGGATTTTGATGGTGCCCTATTTAACGTGAATGCGGCCGTCTCTAAAGCATAACCCCAAAACGATAGCGGTAAATCAGTAAGAGACATCATAGATCGCACCATATCCAGTAAAGTACGATTACGACGTTCGGACACACCATTACGCTGTGGTGTTCCGGGTGGCGTGAGTTGCGAAACTATTCCGCATTGTTTCAAATGTACACCAAACTCGTAACTCAAATATTCTCCTCCACGATCAGATCGTAGAAACTTTATTTTCTTGTTACGATGATTTTCAACTTCACTCTGAAATTCTTTGAACTTTTCAAATGTTTCAGACTTGTGTTTCATTAAGTAGATATACCCATATCTGCTTAAGTCATCCGTGAAGGTGAGAAAATAACGATATCCGCCACGAGCCTCAATATTCATCGGACCACATACATCTGTATGTATGATTTCCAGCAAATCTGTTGCTCTCTCCATCGTACCGGAGAACGGTGTTTTAGTCATCTTGCCCAAGAGGCACGGTTCGCAAGTACCAAGTGATTCATAATCAAGTGTTTCCAAAAGTCCATCAGTATGGAGTTTATTCATGCGCTTTATACCGATATGACCTAAATGGCAGTGCCACAAATAAGTTGCACTATCATTATCAACTCTGCATCTTTTGGCTTCAACATTATGAATATGTGTGTTACTACTATCGAGATTCATCAAAAATAGACCACTCTTCAAAGGTGCATGACCATAAAAGATATTACTCATATAAATAGAACAACCATTATTCTCTGATTTAAATGAATAACCGTCTCGCATCAAACAAGATCCAGATATAATGTTCATGCTCAACGCTGGCACCAAATAACAATTATTTAGGTCTAATACTAATCCCGAAGGTAGATGTAGAGGTAGCGTGCCGACCGCGATCACATCGACTTTGGAACCGTTTCCCACGCGCATCGTCACCTCGTCCTTTTCCAGTGTTCACTTAATCCGTAGTCCCTGTTTCGAGTTGCAAATATTAGCAACAGAACCAGTATCAAATACCCAGGTGCTACTACAAGCTCTAATAAGGTACACATGAATAACATGTATATCACATATACCTTTGTTCACCTTGCCATCCTTCTTATCCGCCAAATAATTGGGGCAGTTCCGCTTCCAGTGACCAGTCTGCTTGCAGTAGAAGCACTCAGTTTCAGGCTTAGGTCCAGACTTGGGTTTCTTCTCTTGAGTAGCAACTTGCTTGCCGTTCTTTTTGAAGTTCCCCTTCTTCTTCCCTTTGCCCTTTTTCTTGAAACTAGTGGTCTTGTTGACCATCAACACTTGATGCTCCTTCTTGATTTCTACCTTCGCGGGCTTTCAGCATTGCGAAGAGCTCGGGAATAGTCTTATTCATCCCTTGCATATTATAGTTCATCACGAAGCTCTTGTAGCTTGGTGGCAGTGATTGGAGAATTTTGTCAATGACGCAATCATCTGGAAGATTAACTCCCAATTGAATCAAGTGATTATTATACCCAGACATTTTGAGTATATGCTCACTGATAGAACTATTCTCCTCCATCTTGCAGTTATAGAACTTATTGGAGACTTCATATCTCTCAATTCGGGCATTTGCTTGAAATATTAACTTCAACTCCTGGAACATCTCATATGCTCCATGACGTTCAAAATGTCGTTGAAGTCCCGATTCTAAGCCGTAAAGCATGGCACACTGAACTATCGAGTAGTCATCAGCTTTGCTCTGCCAGACGTTCATAACATCTGGTGTTGCTCCAGCAGCAGGCCTGGCACCCAGCGGTTCTTCCAGGACGTAATTCTTCTGTGTAGCAATGAGGATAATCCTCAATTTACGGACCCAGTCCGTGTAATTGCTACCATCATCTTTCAACTTTGCTTTCTCAAGGAACGCATTAAAATTCAACGGAACAACAGCACGGGCCATCTATCTACAATCAAACATATATAAGCAAGATACTATCAGGTACTAAGTTCATGATAAATTTAAGTTCAATTAGTCAAATTACTTAAAGAACTCCCACTTAGACAGACATCCCTCTAATCCTCTAAGTGATCACGTGATCCAAATCAACTAAACCATAACCGATCATCACGTGATATGGAGTAGTTTTCAATGGTGAACATCGTTATGTTGATCATATCTACTATATGATTCACGCTCGACCTTTCGGTCTCCGTGTTCCGAGGCCATATCTGCATATGCTAGGCTCGTCAAGTATAACCCGAGTATTCTGCGTGTGCAAAACTGGCTTGCTCCCGTTGTAGATGGACGTAGAGCTTATCACACCCGATCATCACGTGGTGTCTGGGCACGACGAACTTTGGCAATGGTGCATACTCAGGGAGAACACTTCTTGATAATTTAGTGAGAGATCATCTTATAATGCTACCGTCAATCAAAGCAAGATAAGATGCATAAAAAGATAAACATCACATGCAATCAATATAAGTGATATGATATGGCCATCATCATCTTGTGCTTGTGATCTCCATCTCCGAAGCATCGTCGTGATCACCATCGTTACCGGCGTGACACCTTGATCTCCATCGTAGCGTCGTTTTCGTCTCGCCAAGTTTGTGCTTCCACGACTATCGCTACCGTTTAGTGATAAAGTAAAGCATTACATCGTGATTGCATTGCATACAATAAAGCGACAACCATATGGCTCCTGCCAGTTGCCGATAACTTGGTTACAAAACATGATCATCTCATACAATAAAATTCAACATCATGTCTTGACCATATCACATCACAACATGCCCTGCAAAAACAAGTTAGACGTCCTCTACTTTGTTGTTGCAAGTTTTACGTGGCTGCTACGGGCTTAAGCAAGAACCAATCTTACCTACGCATCAATACCACAACGATAATTTGTCAATTTGACTCCGTTTTAACCTTCGCAAGGACCGGGCATAGCCACACTCGGTTCAACTAAAGTTGGAGAGACTGTCGCCCGCAAGCCACCTATGTGCAAAGCACGTCGGGAGAACCGGTCTCGCATAAGCGTACGCGTAATGTCGGTCCGGGTCGTCTCGTCCAACAATACCGCCGAACCAAAGTATGACATGCTGGTAGGCAGTATGACTTATATCGCCCACAACTCACTTGTGTTCTACTCGTGCATATAACATCAACATATAAAACCTAGGCTCGGATGCCACTATTGGGTTTCATAGTAATTTCAAAAAATTTCCTACGCACACGCAAGATCATGTGATGCATAGCAACGAGAAGGGGGAGTGTGATCTACATACCTAGTAGATCGACAACGGAAGCGTTTGGTTGATGTAGTCGTACGTCTTCACGATCCGACCGATCAAGCACCGAAACTACGGCACCTCCGAGTTCTAGCACACGTTCAGCTCGATGACGATCCCCGGACTCCGATCCAGCAAAGTGTCGGGGAAGAGTTCCGTCAGCACGACGGCGTGGTGACGATCTTGATGTACTACAGCAGCAGGGCTTCGCCTAAACTCCGCTACAATATTATCGAGGACTATGGTGGCTGGGGGCGCCGCACACGGCTAAGGAAAAGATCACGTGGATCAACTTGTGTGTCTCTGGGGTGCCCCTGCCTCCGTATATAAAGGACTAAAGGGGGGAGGCTGGCCGGCCATGAGGGGCGCGCCAGGAGAGTCCTACTCCCTCTAGGAGTAGGATTCCCCCCCCCCCCCAATCCTAGTTGGAATAGGACTCGCGGAGGGGGGGAAAGAGAGAGAGGGGCCGGCCCCCTCTCCTTGTCCAATTCGGACCAAGGGAGGGGAGGGGCGCGCGGCCCACTATGGGCTGCCTCTTATCTTTTCCACTAAGGCCCAATAAGGCCCATCTAGCTCCCCGGGGGGTTCCGGTAACCTCCCGGTACTCCGGTAAAATCCCGATTTCACCCGGAACACTTCCGATATCCAAACATAGGCTTCCAATACATCAATCTTTATGTCTCGACCATTTCGAGACTCCTCGTCATGTCTGTGATCACATCCGGGACTCTGAACAACCTTCGGTACATCAAAATGCATAAACTCATAATATAACTGTCATCGTAACCTTAAGCGTGCGGACCCTACGGGTTCGAGAACAATGTAGACATGACCGAGACACGTCTCCGGTCAATAACCAATAGCGGGACCTGGATACCCATATTGGCTCCTACATATTCTACGAAGATCTTTATCGGTCAGACCGCATAACAACATACGTCGTTCCCTTTGTCATCGGTATGTTACTTGCCCGAGATTCGATCGTCGGTATTCCAATACCTAGTTCAATCTCGTTGTTGGCAAGTCTCTTTACTCGTTCTGTAATACATCATCCCGCAACTAACTCATTAGTCGCAATGCTTGCAAGGCTTAATTGATGTGCATTACCGAGAGGGCCAACAGATACCTCTCCGACAATCGGAGTGACAAAACCTAATCTCGAAATACGCCAACCCAACATGTACCTTTGGAGACACCTGTAGTACTCCTTTATAATCACCCAGTTACGTTGTGACGTTTGGTAGCACCCAAAGTGTTCCTCCGGTAAACGGGAGTTGCATAATCTCATAGTTATAGGTACATGTATAAGTCATGAAGAAAGCAACAGCAACATACTAAATGATCGGGTGCTAAGCTAATGGAATGGGTCATGTCAATCAGATCATTCACTTAATGATGTGATTCCGTTAATCAAATAACAACTCATTGTTCATGGTTAGGAAACATAACCATCTTTGATTAACGAGCTAGTCAAGTAGAGGCATACTAGTGACACTTTGTTTGTCTATGTATTCACACATGTATTATGTTTCCGGTTAATACAATTCTAGCATGAATAATAAACATTTATCATGATATAAGGAAATAAATAATAACTTTATTATTGCCTCTAGGGCATATTTCCTTCAGGGCCTGTTCCGGAGCTCCGCCGGAGAGGGCATCCATCACGGAGGGCTTCTACATCAACACCATAGCCCTTCCGATGAAGTGTGAGTAGTTTACTTCAGACCTTCGGGTCCATAGCTAGTAGCTAGATGGCTTCTTCTCTCTTTTTGGATCTCAATACAATGTTCTCCCCCTCTCTTGTGGAGATCTATTCGATGTAATCTTCTTTTTGCGGTGTGTTTGTTGAGACCGATGAATTGTGGGTTTATGATCCAACTTATCTATGAATAATATTTGAATCTTCTCTGAATTCTTTTATGTATGATTGAGTTATCTTTGCAAGTCTCTTCGAATTATCCGTTTGGTTTGGCTAACTAGGTTGGTAGTTCTTGCAATGGGAGAAGTGCTTAGCTTTGGGTTCAATCTTGCGGTATCCTTACTTAGTGACAGAAAGAGTTGCAAGGCATGTGTTGTATTGTTGCCATCGAGGATAACAAGATGGGGTATTTATCATATTGCATTAATTTATTCCTCTACATCATGTCATCTTGCTTAAGGCGTTACTCTGTTTTTAACTTAATACTCTAGATGCATGCTGGATAGCGGTCGATGAGTGGAGTAATAGTAGTAGATGCAGGCAGGAGTCGGTCTACTTGTCACGGACGTGATGCCTATATACATGATCATACCTAGATAACCTCATAACTATGCTCAATTCTATCAATTGATCAACAGTAATTTGTTCACCCACCGTAGAATATCTATGCTCTTGAGAGAAGCCACTAGTGAAACCTATGGCCCCGGGTCTATTCTCATCATATCAATCTCCATTACTTTATTTTACTTGTTTTGCTTTTACTTTTCACTTTGCATCTTTATACCAAAAATACCAAAAATATTATCTCTATCAGATCTCACTCTCGTAAGTGACTGTGAAGGGATTGACAACCCCTAAGCGTTGGTTGCGAGTTGCTACCGTTTTGTGCAGGTACGAGGGACTTGTGCGTGACCTCCTACTAGATTGATACCTTGGTTCTCAAAAACTGAGGGAAATACTTACGCTACTGTGCTGCATCACCCCCTCCTCTTCGGGGAAAACCAACGCTAGCTCGAGACGTAGCAATGCTCAATGAGCAGGAAGCCCCCAAGTGATCATATAAGTTTTGGCATTGCGCCGGATCAAAAGGGTACTGACAGCTATGCTCAATGAGCAGGAAGCCCCCAAGTGATCATCAGGAACGTATGTTTGAGTTGTGATATGCATCCAACTCTCTTTGGTCCTGGAAGTTGTGGGCGTCAAGCCTCTTAAATGATGATACAGACTTAGCTGTGAATAAGTAAAACAACAGAGGCCCTGAATTGTTCAGGGGTGCCAGCTTTATTATACTGCTTATAATTAATATATACATCAGATAACTATGTACATCATGAGAGCCGGAGGCTCAAGTATAGTAGGGACGAAGATGAGCAACGTTCCACGGCCGACCGGTCTCCTCCTCCGATGTGCATGAGTCCTTGTTGTCTCGAACGTCAATAAGGTAGTATGACCCATTATGTAAATTCTTGCTCACCACAAAAGGTCCTTCCCAAGGTGGTGATAACTTGTGCATATCTGTCTGATCTTGGATGAGCCGGAGCACTAAGTCGCCTTCTTGAAAGGTTCTGGTTTTGACCCGGCGGCTGTGATAACGCCATAGGTCTTGCTGGTAAATCGCTGAACGGGCCGCCGCGAGGTCACGCTCCTCATCCAATAAGTCAAGTGCGTCTTGGCGCGCCTTTTCATTGTCGGCCTCAACATAAGCCACCGCCCAAGGTGAATCATGATGGATGTCACTAGGGAGAACCGCCTCTGCCCCATAAACCATGAAGAAAGGTGTGTAACCCGTAGACCTGTTGGGGGTCGTATTGATGCTCCATAACACTGAAGGTAACTCCTCCACCCAACAACCCGACGTTCTTTGCAAAGGAACCATAAGACGGGGCTTGATACCTCGCAGAATCTCCTGATTTGCTCGTTCTGCCTGCCCGTTGGATTGAGGGTGAGCTACAGAGGAAACATCAAGCCGGATATGCTCCCGTTGACAAAATTCTTCCATAGCATCTTTAGAAAGATTAGTGCCATTATCTGTTATGATGTTGTGCGGAAAGCCAAAACGGAAGATCACCTTCTTTATGAATTGAACCGTCGTTGCCGCATCACATTTACTAACCGGCCCTGCTTCAATCCACTTAGTAAACTTATCCACCGCCACCAAGAGGTGCGTCTTCTTATCCTTGGACCTTTTCAAAGGCACAACCATATCAAGCCCCCAAGTTGCAAACGGACAAGTAATTGGAATCATCCTCAATTCTTGAGCCGGCACATGAGCTCGTCATGCAAATTTTTGACAGCCGTCACATCTGCTTACCAAATCCTCAGCATCAGCATGAGCTGTTAGCCAATAAAATCCATGACGGAAAGCCTTGGCTACCAGAGATTTAGAGCCGGCGTGATGACCACATTCCCCTTCATGGATTTCTTGTAAAATCTCACAGCCTTCTTCAGGAGAGACGCAACATTGAAATGCTCCCGTGACGCTGCGATGGTGCAACTCTCCATTGACAATTTTTATTGACTTAGACCGTCGGGTTATCTGCTTGGCCAAGACCTCATCCTCTGTCAACTCACCTCGGGTCATGTAAGCCAAATACGGGACCGTCCAATCAGGAAAAGCATGGAGAACCACCACCAATTGTGCTTATGGGTCAGGAACAGCAAGGTCCTCCTCTGAAGGCACTTTCACAGACAGGTTAAGCAGAATATCCAAAAACGTATTGGGAGGCACCGGCTTACATTGAGATCCTAGCCGGCTTAAGGTATCAGCCGCCTAGTTCTTCCGGTGATCAATATGTTCAACTTGGTAACCCTTCAAATGGCCTGCAATGGCATCAACCTCCCGGCGATAAGCCGCCATAAGAGGATCCTTGGAATCCCAAGTGCCCTAAACTTGCTGAGCCACCAGATCTGAATCGCCAAAGCACCTCACCTAGCTTAAGCTCATCTCCTTAGCCATCCGAATACCATGAAGCAAGGCCTCGTATTCCGCTGCATTGTTAGTACAGGGGAACATTAACCGGAGAACATAGGAAAACTTGTCACCTCATGGGGAAGTCAAAACAACTCCAGCCCCAAGCCCTCCAGTTGTCTGGATCCATCAAAGTGAATAGTCCAATATGTGTTATCTGGCTTTTCCTCAGGCGCTTGCAACTCTGTCCAATCATTGATGAAATCCACCAGTGCTTGGGATTTGATGGTCGTGTGTGGCACATACTTTAAACCGTGAGGACCGAGATCAATGGCCCATTTAGCAACCCGGCCTGTGGCTTCTCTGTTTTGAATGATATCTCCTAAAGGAGCAGAACTCACCACAGTGATAGGATGACCTTGAAAATATTGCATAAGCTTCCGGCTTGCCATGAAAACCCCATAAACAAGCTTCTGCCAGTGTGGGTACCTTTGTTTAGACTCAATAAGCACCTCACTGATATAATAAACCGGCCATTGAACCGAATATTCCTTGCCTGCCTCCTTCCTTTCTACCACAATGGCTACACTGACAGCCCGGCTATTAGCAGCCACATATAACAACAAAGGCTCTTTATCAATAGGGGCAGCAAGTACAGGCGACTCAGCCAACTGTTTCTTCAGATCCTCAAATGCCCGATCAGCAACATCACTCCAAACAAAATGATCTGTCTTTTTCATCATCTGGTAAAGGGGAATAGCCTTCTCACCCAGTTGGCTTATGAACCAACTCAAAGCCGTGATACAACCCGCCAGTCCCTGAACATCATTGATACACACCGGTTTAGCCAGAGATGTAATGGCTTTGATCTTCTCCGGGTTAGCTTCAATGCCTCTGTTAGAAACCAGAAAACCCAATAGCTTGCCTACTGGCACACCAAAGACACATTTGGCCGGGTTAAGCATCATCTTGTAGACCCGAAGATTATCAAATGTCTCTTTCAAGTCATCAATCAAGGTCTCTTTCTCTCTTGACTTCACCATGATGTCATCCACATAAGCATGAACATTGCGCCCAATCTGATTGTGAAGGCAATTTACACACCGCTGATAAGTCGCTTGGGCGCTCTTGAGCCCAAAAGGCATAGACACATAGTAAAAGGCTCCAAACAGAGTAATGAAGGTTGTCTTCTCCTGGTCCTTAACTGCCATTTTGGTCTGATGATAACCGGAATAGGCATCCAAAAAACTCAAACGCTCACAACCCGCCGTAGCATCAATGATTTGATCAATACGAGGGAGAGCAAACGGATCAGCCGGACAAGCCTTGTTTAAGTCCATGTAATCCACACACATACGCCAAGTGCCGTTCTTTTTGAGTACCAACACCAGATTAGCCAACCACTCAGGATGAAAAACTTCAATGATAAACCCGGCCGCCAAAAGCCGGGCCACTTCCTCACCAATCGCCTTCCGCCTCTCCTCGTTAAACCGTTGAAGAAATTGCTTGACCAGTTTAAACTTCGGATCAATATTAAGAGTGTGCTCAGCGAGTTCCCTCGGTACACCCGGCATGTCAGAAGGCTTCCATGCAAAGATGTCCCAGTTCTCACGGATGAACTCGATGAGCGCGCTTTCCTATTTCGGGTCCAGATTAGCGCTGATGCTGAACTGTTTAGATGAATCGCCAGGGACGAAATCAACCATCTTAGTATCGTCTGTCGATTTAAACTTTAACGAAGGATCATGCTCTGTGGTTGACTTCTTCAAGGATGTCATGTCTGTCGGGTCAACATTGTCTTTGTAAAATTTCAGCTCCTCTGTTGCACAAACTGATTCAGCATAAGCCACATTTCCTTCCTCACATTCCAGGGCCACCTTGCGACTCCCATGCACTGTGATGGTGCCCTTATAACCCGACATTTTAAGCTGCAAATAGACATAACAGGGCCTTGCCATGAACTTAGCATAAGCCGGCCGCCCAAACAGAGCATGATAAGGGCTTTTGATCTTGACTACTTTGAAGGTTAATGTCTCAGATCTGGAATCGTGCTCATCTCCAAAGGCCACTTCCAATGAAATCTTACCCACCTGGTAGGCTGATTTACCTGGCATGACACCATGGAAGACAGTGTTTGACGGCTTAAGATTCTTATCTGTCAGTCCCATGCATCGGAAGGTCTCATAATATAGGATGTTAATGCAGCTACCTCCATCCATGAGCACCTTAGTAAACTTATAACCTCCAACTTGAGGTGCCACTACCAAAGCCAGATGACCCAGATTATCGACCCAGGGCGGATGATCCTCCCGACTTCACACAATAAGCTGCTCTGACCATCGCAGATAACGTGGGACCGCCGGCTCAACTGTGTTCACGACTCTCTTATGAAGCTTCTGATCCCGTTTACACAAACTAGTGGTGAAAACGAGGTACTGCCCACTATTCAATTGTTTCGGGTTACTCTGATAACCGGACTATTGCTGCTGTTGATTTCCATGATTACTCTGCTGATTGTAACCACCTTGGTTACCGTGATTTTGAAAACCAAAACTTGAACCGCCGCCTCCATGACCCGGACCATGAGAGCCGTACCCTGACCCGCTATTTGGGCCATGGTGGCGCTGGATGGATTCCCGAAAGCTTCTCATTATGCTGCAATCCTTCCATGAATGAGTAGCTGGCTTACGATTCGTTCCATGTTTTGGACACGGCTGGTTTAACATTGCTTCAGGTTCGAATCGTGCCCTCGAAACCGGCGGCCCCTACATCCCCCTACGGCGCTGATTATCATTGTGTGCACCTGTGTTAGCCACGAAGTCATCAGCCATGCGCTTATAGTTGCCACCCTGGCCGGCAGAGTTGTACCGTTGTCCCTTCATGCCATTATTCTTCTTTCCCTTTCCCGATCTGTCATCCTCCCTGTCGGTGTCAAAACCGGCGGATCTCGGGTATGGGGTCCCGAACTGTGCATCTAGGCCGGATGGTAACAGGAGGCAAGGGACACGAAGTTTTACCCAGGTTCGGGCCCTCTCGATGGAGGTAAAACTCTACGTCCTACTTGATTAATATTGATGATATGGGTAGTACAAGAGTAGATCTTGTTGGGGAACGTAGCATAAATTCAAAATTTTCCTACGTGTCACCAAGATCTATCTATGGAGTCATCTAGCAACGAGGGAGGAGTGGATCTACATACCCTTGTAGATCGCGCGCAGAAGCGTTCAAGAGAACGGGGTTGATGGAGTCGTACTCGTCGTGATCCAAATCGCTGATGATCCTAGCACCGAACGGACGGCACCTCCGCGTTCAACACACGTACGGAGCAGCGACGTCTCCTCCTTCTTGATTCAGCAAGGGGGAAGGAGAGGTTGATGGAAGACTACATCCAGCAGCAGCACAACGGCGTGGTGGTGGTGGAGGAGCATGGCAATCCTGCAGGGCTTCGCCAAGCACCACGGGAGAGGAGAAGTACTTGGGAGAAGGGGAGGGCTGCACCAGAACATTGGTATGGCTGCCCTCCCACCCCCCACATATATATAGGGGCAAGGGAGAGAGGGGGGGCGCAGCCTTGGCCCTTCCTCCAAGGAAGGGTGCGGCCAGGGAGGAGTCCCTCCTCCCCAAGGCACCTAGGAGGTGCCTTCCCCCTTTAGGACTCTTCCTTTCCTTATCTCTTGGCGCATGGGCCTCTTGGGGCTGGTGCCCTTGGCCCATATAGGCCAAGGCGCACACCCCTACAGCCCATGTGGCCCCCCGGGGCAGGTGGCCCCACCCGGTGGACCCCCGGGACCCTTCCGGTGGTCCCGGTACAATACCGGTGACCCCGAAACTTGTCCGGTGACCAAAACAGGACTTCCCATATATAAATCTTTACCTCCGGACCGTTCCGGAACTCCTCGTGATGTCCGGGATCTCATCCGGGACTCCGAACAACATTCGGTAACCACATACAAACTTCCTTTATAACCCTAGCGTCATCGAACCTTAAGTGTGTAGACCCTACGGGTTCGGGAGACATGCAGACATGACCGAGACGTTCTCCGGTCAATAACCAACAGCGGGATCTGGATACCCATGTTGGCTCCCACATGTTCCACGATGATCTCATCGGATGAACCACGATGTCAAGGACTTAATCAATCCCGTATACAATTCCCTTGTCTATCGGTATGATACTTGCCCGAGATTCGATCGTCGGTATCCCGATACCTTGTTCAATCTCGTTACCAGCAAGTCTCTTTACTCGTTACATAACACATCATCCCGTAATCAACTCCTTGATCACATTGTGCACATTATGATGATGTCCTACCGAGTGGGCCTAGAGATACCTCTCCGTCACACGGAGTGACAAATCCCAGTCTCGATTCGTGCCAACCCAACAGACACTTTCGGAGATACCTGTAGTGTACCTTTATAGCCACCCAGTTACGTTGTGACGTTTGGCACACCCAAAGCATTCCTACGGTATCCGAGAGTTGCACAATCTCATGGTCTAAGGAAATGATACTTGACATTAGAAAAGCTTTAGCATACGAACTACACGATCTAGTGTTATGCTTAGGATTGGGTCTTGTCCATCACATCATTCTCCTAATGATGTGATCCCGTTATCAACGACATCCAATGTCCATGGTCAGGAAACCGTAACCATCTATTGATCAACGAGCTAGTCAACTAGAGGCTTACTAGGGACATGGTGTTGTCTATGTATCCACACATGTATCTGAGTTTCCTATCAATACAATTCTAGCATGGATAATAAACGATTATCATGAACAAGGAATTATAATAATAATCAATTTATTATTGCCTCTAGGGCATATTTCCAACAGTCACCCACTTGCACTAGAGTCAATAATCTAGTTCACATCGATATGTGATTAACACTCAAGGTCCATCCCCATGTGACTAACACCCAAAGAGTTCTGGGTTTGATCATGTTATGCTTGTGAGAGAGGTTATAGTCAACGGGTCTGAACCTTTCAGATCTGTGTGCGCTTTACAAATCTCTATGTCATCTCCTAGATGCAGCTACCACGCTCTATTTGGAGCTATTCCAAATAACTGTTCTACTATACGAATCCAGTTTACTACTCAGAATAATCTGGATTAGTGTCAAAGCTTGCATCAGCGTAACCCTTTACGACGAACTCTTTTACCACCTCCATAATCGAGAAAAGTTCCTTAGTCCACTAGTTACTAAGGATAACTTTGACCACTGTCCTGTGATCCATTCTTGGATCACTCTTGTACCCCTTGACTGACTCATGGCAAGGCACACTTCAAGTGCGGTACACAGCATAGCATACTGTAGAGCCTACGTCTTAAGCATAGGGGACGACCTTCGTCCTTTCTCTCTATTCTGCCGTGGTCGAGCTTTAAGTCTTAACTTCATACCTTACCACTCAGGCAAGAACTCCTTCTTTGACTGATCCATCTTGAACACCTTCAAGATCATGTCAAGGTATGTGCTCATTTGAAAGTACCATTAAGCTTATAGATCTTGATGCTCAATGTTCAAGTAGCTTAATCCAGGCTTTCCATTGAAAAACACTTACCAAATAACCCTATATGCTTTCCAGAAATTCTACGTCATTTCTGATCAACAATATGTCAACAACATATATTCATCAGAAATTCTATAGTGCTCCCACTCACTTCTTTGGAAATACAAGTTTCTCATAAACTTTGTATAAACCCAAAATCTTTGATCATCATCAAAGCATACATTCCAACTCCGAGATGCTTACTCCAGTCCCTAGAAGGATTGCTGGAGCTTTGCATACTTATTAGCATCTTTCAGGATTGACAAAACCTTCCAGTTTGTATCACATACAACCTTTCCTCAAAAACCGTCGAGGAAACAATGTTTTGACATCCTATCTGCAAGATTTCATAAATAATGCAGTAATCGCTAATATAATTCCAACAGACTCTTAGCATCGCTACGAGTGAGAAAGTCTCATCGTTGTCAACTCCTTGAACTTGTCGGAAAACATCTTAATGACAAGTCGAGCTTTCTTAATGGTGACATTTACCATCATTGTCCGTCTTCCTTTTAAAATCCATCTGTACTCAACAGCCTTACGACCATCAAGTAGTTCTTCCAAAGTCTACACTTTGTTTTCATACATGGATCCTTTCTCGGATTTTATGGCCTCGAGCCATTTATCGGAATCCGGGCCCACCATTGCTTCTCCATAGCTCGTAGGCTCATTGTTGTCTAGCAACATGACTTCCAAGAAAGGATTACGTACCACTCTGAAGTAGTACGCATCCTTGTCATCCCACGAGGTTTGGTAGTGACTTGATCTGAAGTTTCATGATCACTATCATAAGCTTCCACTTCAATTGGTGTAGGTGCCACAGGAACAACTTCCTGTGCCCTGCCACACACTAGTTGAAGAGACGGTTCAACAACCTCATCAAGTCTCCACCATCCTCCCACTCAATTCTTTCGAGAGAAACTTTTCCTCGAGAAAGGACCCGATTCTAGAAACAATCCCTTATTGCTTTCGAATTTGAGACAGGAGGTATACCCAACTGTTTTGGGTGTCCTATGAAGATGCATTCATCCGCTTTGGGTTCGAGCTTATCAGCCTGAAACCTTTTCACATAAGCGTCGCAGCCCCAAACTTTTTAAGAAATGACAGCTTAGGTTTCCCTAAACCATAGTTCATACGGTGTCATCTCATCGGAATTACGTGGTGCCCCTTTTAAAGTGAATGTGGTTGTCTCTAATGCCTAACCCATAAACTATCGTGGTAATTCGATAAGAGACATCATGGTATGCATCATATCCAATAGGGTGCAGTTATGATGTTCGGACACACCATCACACTATGGTGTTCCAGGCTGTATTAGTTGTGAAACAATTTCCACAATGTCTTAATTCTGTGCCAAACTCGTAATTCAGATATTCATCTCTATGATCATATCATAGATATTTTATCCTCTTGTCACGATGATCTTTCAACTTCACCCTGAAATTACTTGAACCTTTCAATAATTCATACTCGTGATTCATCAAGTAAATATACTCAACATCTACTCAAATCATCTGTGAAGTAAGAACATAACGATATCCACTACATGCCTCAGCACTCATTGGATTGCACACATAAAAATGTATTACTTCCAACAAGTTGCTTTCTAGTTCCATTTTACTGAAAACGAGGCTTTCAGTCATCTTGCCCATGTGGTATGATTTGCATGTCTCAAGTGATTCAAAATCAAGTGAGTCCAAACGGTCCATTTGCATGGAGTTTCTTCATGCATATACACCAATAGACATGGTTTGCATGCCTCAAACTTTCCAAAAACGAGTGAGCCCAAAGATCCATCAACATGGAGCTTCTTCATGCATTTTATACCGATATGACTTACGTGGCAGTGCCACAAGTAGGTGGTACTATCATTACTATCTTTTGGCATGAAGATGTGTATCACTACGATCGAGATTCAATAAACCATTCATTTTAGGTGCAAGACCATTGAAGGTATTATTCAAATAAACAGAGTAACCATTATTCTCCTTAAATGAATAACCGTATTGCGATAGACATAATCCAATCATGTCTATGTTCAACGCAAACACCAAATAACAATTATTTAGGTTTAACACCAATCTCGATGGTAGAGGGAGCGTGCGATGCTTGATCATATCAACATTGGAAACACTTCCAACACATATCGTCAGCTCACCTTTAGCTAGTCTCCGCTTATTCCATAGCTTTTATTTCGAGTTACTAACACTTAGCAACCGAACCGATATCTAATACCCTGGTGCTACTAGGAGTACTAGTAAAGTACACATTAACACAATGTATATCCAATATACTTCTATCGACCTTGCCAGCCTTCTAATCTACCAAGTATCTAGGGTAATTCTGCTCCAGTGGCTGTTCCCCTTATTACAGAAGCACTTAGTCTCGGGTTTGGGTTCAACCTTGGGTTTCTTCACTAGAGCAGCAGCTGAATTGCCGTTTCATGAAGTATCCCTTTGTTCCCTTGCCCTTCTTGAAACTAGTGGTTTCACCAACCATCAACAATTGATGCTCCTTCTTGATTTCTACTTTCGCGGTGTCAAACATCGCGAATATCTCAAGGATCATCATATATGTCCCTGATATATCATAGTTCATCATGAAGCTCTAGCAGCTTGGTGGTAATGACTTCGGAGAACCATCACTATTTCATCTGGAAGATCAACTCCCACTCGATTCAAGCGATTGTTGTACTCAGACAATCTGAGCACAAGCACAACAATTGAGCTTTTCTCCTTAGTTTGCAGGCTAAGAAAATCGTCGGAGGTCTTATACCTCTTGACGTGGGCACGAGCCTGAAATCCCAATTTCAGCCCTCGAAACATCTCATATGTTTCGCGACGTTTCAAAACGTCTTCGGTGCCTCAACTCTAAACCGTTTAACTGAACTATCACGTAGTTATCAAAATGTGTATGTCAGATGTTCGCAACATCCACAGACAACGTTCGAGGTTCAGCACACTGAGCAGTGCATTAAGGACATAAGCCTTCTATGAAGCAATGAGGACAAACCTCAGTTTACGGACCTAGTCCGCATAATTACTACTATCAACTTTCAACTAAATTTTCTCTAGGAACATATCTAAACAGTAGAACTGAAGCGTGAGCTACGACATAATTTGCGAAGACCTTTTGACTATGTTCAGGATAATTAAGTTCATCTTATGAACTCCCACTCAGATAGACATCCCTCTAGTCATCTAAGTGATTACATGATCCGAGTCAACTAGGCCGTGTCCGATCATCACGTGAGACGGACTAGTCAACATCGGTGAACATCTTCATGTTGATCGTATCTACCATACGACTCATGCTCGACCTTTCGGTCTCTTGTGTTCCGAGGCCATGTCTGTACACATGCTAGGCTCATCAAGTCAACCTAAGTGTTTTGCGTGTGTAAATCTGTCTTACACCCGTTGTATGTGAACGTAAGAATCTATCACAACCGATCATCACGTGGTGCTTCGAAACGACGAACTTTCGCAACGGTGCACAGTTAGGGGGAACACCTTCTTGAAATTTTAGTGAGGGATCATCTTATTTACTACCGTCGTTCTAAGTAAACAAGATGTAAAAACATGATAAACATCACATGCAATCAAATAGTGACATGATATGGCCAATATCATATAGCTCCTTTGATCTCCATCTTGGGGCTCCGTGATCATCTTGTCACCGGCATGACACCATGATCTCCATCATCGTGTCTCCATGAAGTTGTCTCGCCAACTTATTACTTCTACTACTATGGCTACCGGTTAGCAATAAAGTAAAGTAATTACATGGCGTTGTTCAATGACACGCAGGTCATACAATAAATTAAGACAACTCCTATGGCTCCTGCCGGTTGTCATACTCATCGACATGCAAGTCGTGATTCCTATTACAAGAACATGATCAATCTCATACATCACATATATCATTCATCACATCCTTTTTGGCCATATCACATCACATAGCATACCCTACAAAAACAAGTTAGACGTCCTCTAATTGTTGTTTGCATGTTTTACGTGGCTGCTATGGGTTTCTAACAAGAACGTTTCTTACCTACGCAAGAACCACAACGTGGTATGCCAATTTCTATTTACCCTTCATAAGGACCCTTTTCATCGAATCCGATCCGACTAAAGTGGGAGAGACAGACACCCGCTAGCCACCTTATGCAACTAGTGCATGTCAGTCGGTGGAACCAGTCTCACGTAAGAGTACGTGTAAGGTCGGTCCGGGCCGCTTCATCCCACGATGCCGCCGAATCAAGATAAGACTAGTAACGGCAAGCATATTGAACAAAATCAACGCCCACAACTACTTTGTATTCTACTCGTGCATAGAAACTACGCATAGACCTAGCTCATGATGCCACTGTTGGGGAACGTAGCATAAATTCAAAATTTTCCTACGTGTCACCAAGATCTATCTATGGAGTCATCTAGCAACGAGGGAGGAGTGGATCTACATACCCTTGTAGATCGCGCGCGGAAGCGTTCAAGAGAACGGGGTTGATGGAGTCGTACTCTTCGTGATCCAAATCACCGATGATCCTAGCGCCGAACGGACGGCACCTCCGCGTTCAACACACGTACGGAGCAGCGACGTCTCCTCCTTCTTGATCCAGCAAGGGGGAAGGAGAGGTTGATGGAAGACTACATCCAGCAGCAGCACAACGGCGTGGTGGTGGTGGAGGAGCATGGCAATCCTGCAGGGCTTCGCCAAGCACCACGGGAGAGGAGAAGTACTTGGGAGAAGGGGAGGGCTGCACCAGAACATTGGTATGGCTGCCCTCCCACCCCCCACATATATATAGGGGCAAGGGAGAGAGGGGGGGCGCAGCCTTGGCCCTTCCTCCAAGGAAGGGTGCGGCCAGGGAGGAGTCCCTCCTCCCCAAGGCACCTAGGAGGTGCCTTCCCCCTTTAGGACTCTTCCTTTCCTTATCTCTTGGCGCATGGGCCTCTTGGGGCTGGTGCCCTTGGCCCATATAGGCCAAGGCGCACACCCCTACAGCCCATGTGGCCCCCCGGGGCAGGTGGCCCCACCCGGTGGTCCCGGTACAATACCGGTGACCCCGAAACTTGTCCGGTGACCAAAACAGGACTTCCCATATATAAATCTTTACCTCCGGACCATTCCGGAACTCCTCGTGACGTCCGGGATCTCATCCGGGACTCCGAACAACATTCGGTAACCACATACAAACTTCCTTTATAACCCTAGCGTCATCGAACCTTAAGTGTGTAGACCCTACGGGTTCGGGAGACATGCAGACATGACCGAGACGTTCTCCGGTCAATAACCAACAGCGGGATCTGGATACCCATGTTGGCTCCCACATGTTCCACGATGATCTCATCGGATGAACCACGATGTCAAGGACTTAATCAATCCCGTATACAATTCCCTTGTCTATCGGTATGATACTTGCCCGAGATTCGATCGTCGGTATCCCGATACCTTGTTCAATCTCGTTACCGGCAAGTCTCTTTACTCGTTCCATAACACATCATCCCGTAATCAACTCCTTGATCACATTGTGCACATTATGATGATGTCCTACCGAGTGGGCCCAGAGATACATCTCCGTCACACGGAATGACATATCCCAGTCTCGATTCGTGCCAACCCAACAGACACTTTCGGAGATACCTGTAGTGTACCTTTATAGCCACCCAGTTACGTTGTGATGTTTGGCACACCCAAAGCATTCCTACGGTATCCGGGAGTTGCACAATCTCATGGTCTAAGGAAATGATACTTGACATTAGAAAAGCTTTAGCATACGAACTACACGATCTAGTGCTATGCTTAGGATTGGGTCTTGTCCATCACATCATTCTCCTAATGATGAGATCCCGTTATCAATGACATCCAATGTCCATGGTCAGGAAACCGTAACCATCTATTGATCAACGAGCTAGTCAACTAGAGGCTTACTAGGGACATGGTGTTGTCTATGTATCCACACATGTATCTGAGTTTCCTGTCAATACAATTCTAGCATGGATAATAAACGATTATCATGAACAAGGAAATATAATAATAATCAATTTATTATTGCCTCTAGGGCATATTTCCAACAGATCTACCACGAGATCGGAGAGGCTAAACCCTAGAAGCTAGCCTATGGTATGATTGTTGATGTGTATGTTGTCCTACGGACTAAAACCCTCTGGTTTATATAGACACCGGAGAGGGTTAGGGTTACACAAAGTCGGTTACAATGGTAGGAGATATTCATATCCGTATCGCCAAGCTTGCCCTCCACGCCAAGGAAAGTCCCTTCCAGACACGGGACGGAGTCTTCAATCTTGTATCTTCATAGTCCAGGAGTCCGGCTGAAGGTATAGTCCGGCTATCCGAACACCCCCTAATCCAGGACTCCCTCAGTAGCCCCTGAACCAGGCTTCAATGACGACGAGTCCGGCGCGCAGATTGTCTTCGGCATTGCAAGGCGGGTTCCTCCTCCAAGTACTTCATAGAAGATTTTGAACACAAAGATAGTGTCCGGCTCTGCAAAATAAGTTTCCACATATTGCCATAGAGAGAATAATATTTACACCAATCTAATCTGCTAACGTATTCCGTAGCGTGTCACACCACGGCCAAGCCTTTATCTGAGTCGTTTCATTATCCCACCTCAGCGCGTCACGCGAGGTGGTTTCCTTGGCACGTCTTGTTAAAGCAGAGATCGTGTCCCTTTATCCCGGGATTCTCATCAATACGGGCGTGGGTAACCCAACCGCGCCATTGATTACGGCGCTTGGAGATAAGCGAGTTTTACCAGGCTGGTGGGGACATATAGTTGCGTCCACCCATATAAGGGGATAAGGATCCACCTTTTCACCTACGCCTTCTTCCTCCTTCGCCTATCCATTCTTGCGCACTCGAGCTCCAGCGCCCAAGTCCGCACTCCCCACCTCAACCTTCTCCAGCCATGTCCGGAGCGGGAGGCAAGTGGATGGTCTCCTCCGTCACGGAGGGACACATCAAAAAGCTAAGGAAGGCCAGATACCTGTCTAACGACATCGCGTACCAGCTTCCCGAAAAGGGGCAGCTCATCCCCACCCCTAGGCCCCATGAGAGGGTGGTGTTCCTCCCCCATTTCCTCCACGGACTGGGCTTCCCTCTCCACCCATTTGTTCGGGGGCTCATGTTCTACTACGGCCTGGATTTCCACGATCTGGCCCCGAACTTCGTCCTCAACATCTCGGCGTTTATCGTCATCTACGAGGCCTTCCTCCGCATCTGCCCCCATTTCGGCCTATGGCTCAAGACTTTCAACGTCAAGCCGAAGGTGGTGCGTGGCAACCAGGAGGAGTGCGGAAGCGCCATGGTGAGCAAGATGGCCAACGTCCTATGGCTCGAGGGCTCCTTTGTGGAGACCCTGAAGGGGTGGCAATCGGGGTGGTTTTACATCACCGAGCCACGCGACGCCGAATGGGTCGCACCCCCTGAGTTTCGATCCGGACCCCCTACGCGGCTCACCTCCTAGAAGGAGACGGGCCTGTCGTGGGGTAAGAAGGGAGACTGACCGGACTCCAAACATGCGTCCAAACCCTGGTGGACAAGAAGCTCAAACTTGTCAACGTAGTCCAGGTTATGCTCATCCGCTTGATCCTCCCGTGTCAACAACGGGCTTTCAACCTGTGGGAGTTTGACCCGGCGCGGCACCAAACTCTGAGAAGGCTCTTCGACACGACGTACGAAGATGCCTGGAAGGTGCTTTTCAAGGGCGCCGAGGCTCCCGCATCCGCTACCGAGGATCGTGGATTCAGTGCACAGCGTCACGCTCTCGCAGTAAGCTGTTTTTTTTCCTTTTACAGGGTATCAGTTTTTCATAGTTTGACTCCATGCGGGATCTAAACTCCCTTAACTTTGACAGGATTGGCAGGTGACATCCGGACAGATCAACTGTCCGGCTCCTTTGCCCGAAGGCCCAGCGGACGCTCGCTTGGCGAAGCTGCTGGTTCCAGCACCCTATGTGGTGCCGGAGAAAAGGCCGCGAAAAAGGCCGCGGGGACTCGAAAGAGTGCCCGGCGCCAGGAGGTGTCGGATCCATCATCCGACGGTTCCGAGGCGCATTCCTCCCGTGAAGACGAGGAGGAAGAAGAAGAGACCTCTCCCCCTCCAGCGGGGGGAGAGAAGAAAAGGAAGGTCGCCCTCTCTGGGGAGGCCGGAGGGTCCAAGAAGGGGAAAACCCTTCCTCCGGACTGCTCCACCGACGCCGACGATGGCGGGGAGGAGTGGCAGCCCAGGGCCAAGCCCCTGGCAAAATCGTAAGTATCCATATACCAGAGTAATTCATAGTATTCGTTTATTGCACAGCTTTCCCTTACGTCGAATGTGTTTATGCAGCCCACCCAAAGACCAGCTCGACGCGTCATCGAGCGGCTCACTGGACTCGTCGGATGTGAACTCGCTTCCGATGGCTTCCTCCCCCCGCCCTACGGACGACACCGAAGTGTTGTCCCAACAGGTTCCAAGCCGGGAGGAGGTGGTCCTGGAGGCGCCGCAAGGCGACCTCCCGGACTCTAGGAGTAAAGGGGACGAAACCCCCCAGGGCTCCAAGTCTGGCTCTAGGCCGGACACCGCTCCGGAACCTTCAAAGGTTCCAGAGTCCGGCAGGGGACCTCCTTCCAAGAGGAGCAAGTCCACCGTGCCGGTGGCCCCCGTCCAACCGGAGGCGCCGGACAATATGTTGGAGGCGCTCCAAGGCGCCTCCATCGACGAGGAGCACCGCACTATTATGAGTGTGGTGGTACAGAAGGTTCAGTCCGCCAAGAGCAGACTGACTAAAGCTTGTACTAGCCTTTTAACAGGCTTTGAGGTAAGTAAAGAATGTGTAAATAATATTACCGCATAGACAGTAGCCCCTGATGCTCTGTTTGGTGTTCGGGAAGAAAAGCCGAATAGAGGATCAAATAAAATTCACAGGAGTCTAACAAAAATGAGTCAATATGCATATGCAGGCTTCTCTGCTTGCGTCCGCCGCACTGACTGTGGAAGTGGACACGCTAAAACAGAACCTCGAGCGGTCCGAGCAAGAGCTCGGGCGTGCCAAGAAGCAGCTCGAGGACAATGAAGGTAAGAAATACCTTGTTTTTAAATATATATAAAAAGGTGCAATTGCAAAGAATGACAGGATTATCGTGGCTATTGTAGGGGTCACGTCTGAAGTGGCGATCCTTAAGCAAGCGCTGGTCGAGGCCGAGAAGAGGGCGGCCTCGGAGCGCACCGAGCGGGAGAAGTATGAGGCCGAGGTTGGCAAGGTGCGGCAAGAGCTCCAGGCTCTCATGGAAAAACATGAGAGTTTGGAGCTTGACTCAAAGACGCGAGCGTCCGAGCTCGCGGTGGCTATTGAAAATGCCAAGTCTGCCAAGCCCGAATCCCAGAAGACCCTCCAGGAGTTGGATGAGGTGCAGAAGATAGCGGCGGGTAAGGCATTCTTTATGCAAAGCAAACACATAAACGTGAGTTACTTGTTACTTACCTGAATCCGGAGCTCTCCAGGAGCGTTCGCAGATCTTCCCCGGAGTGTGTCCGATGCCACCGCATTCTATCGAGCCGAGGAGGGCAGCTCGACAGAGAAGGTGTTCTGGTCTCAGTATGCTGAGGCCGGACACCCCGTGCCCCTGAGCGACCAGCTGAAGCAACTGGTCGAGCTCCACAAGGCGGCCGAACAGGCCATGAAGGGCCTCATTGTTCTGCTGTGGCCTAGAGGGGCTCTGCCTGGGAGCTATTTCGGGCTGGTGCGGCGGCTGGTGGAGGCCTGTCCAAGGCTCGAAGTCATCAAGCGCTGCGTCTGCATTGAAGGTGCCCGTAGGGCCCTTGCCCGTGCTAAGGTGCACTGGGGCAAGCTGGATGCTGAGAAGCTTGTGAAGGATGGGCCACCGCCGAGGAAAGAGCATCGCAAGCCCGAAAATTACTATAAGGATGTTCTGAAAGGTGCCTGCCTTGTGGCGGATGAATGTTCTAGGGATGTAATTTTTGAGTGAAACTTTCTTGTTTTGTCCTGTGCGTTGAAAACTTGTTTATATGCGCTAAGCAATGCTGTTGGAATTTAAAATATTACCTTCTGTGCGGCTGTTTATCAACTCTGAGAGATGGCGAGTCATCGGCTTCTGCCCCCGTGCCGCTAGTGCTGGGGTGTTCGGGGATAAACCTGAGCGCTCTTTTTCCCATGTTTGGGTCCTTCGAGGGAGGCGCTCAGCCCAACGAACAAGGCAATCGGACTATAATGCGTGAACACTCTCACTTAGCCATAGAATACTATAATTTTAAATTTCGGCGAAGCCCCTGGTATTCGGAAGACCGAGTTCGGGGCGCTATCCATGCCTTGGCCGGACAGAGCCGGCTCCTCGCCCTAAGCGGCATAAGTCTTTAGGGACTCGAAAAACCTCTCGAACAGCGACCAGCTCTCGCTTCATCATGACAGTCAGTTTTAGCTTTCTCCACTGAGGTGCTCGACCCAGCTCAACTGGGGCACAATCGCAGTGGTTCTCCTAGTGCTACCTTAGCCGATATAGCGGAACGTAAGGCACCAAAACATAGGAGCCAGGCAAACCCAACTATTGACCCAAGACATGATTCGGAGCCGATGCATATAATGCTATAAGTTCGGGGTGCCGCACTTGTTAAAGTGTTCGGACTTCTCACACCATATTGAGGGGTACTAAAGCCCCTGGCGTATTTTGGCCGTACCAACATGTACGGGGGCAACAAGTCTTTAAGGAACATATATGAAGAAAAAAGGTAATGTAAAAATAGACGAAAGCAATGCATTGTTTATTTAAAAGGGCTGCGATCAAAGCAGAATGATACAAATAATGCGATAAGTGGAAGGTTGGACTAGTTAACATGTCCGTTCCAGGGGCGAGCTGCAGAATAGTATATGAAACAGGTATACTGCTCGTGATAGAGACCACCTGGGAGTTCCGTAATGCGGCGTGGCTTGTCTGCTTCCCTGGTTCTTGCATCGTTTGTGCGGCAATTGAACTGCCGAACAGGCCTTCCGAAGGATGGAGTCCTGAAAGTAAGAGAAAATTAAAAAATCGGCAGCCCCTGGTACGGTTTAAGCCGTGTTTTGGGCGTGCCATGATGGTGCCCTCCCCCTGTACCCATGGTATCTCTAGAGCATAGTTATGTACGCGAAGTACTGGCGTCGCCTTTTTGCGAGGGTTGGGGTTGGGGCCGCATTGCTACGCCTGCTCGGATCGTGCCAGGCGGTCCTGTTGTAGGTTACTCCGGGCACGCTTGACGGTGTCCGGTCGTTTAGTGGCCGGACTGGAGAACTGCCTGGAGAGGCTGCTTTGTACTTCCGCTGCAAGGGCCGCCGTGTGCTCCTCCGTTCGAAGGGAGCGTTCGGTGTTTCCATTGACCGTAATTACTCCTCGAGGGCCTAGCATCTTGAGCTTAAGGTATGCGTAGTGCGGTACCATATTGAACTTAGCGAATGTGGTTCGCCCGAGCAGTGCGTAATAACCACTGCGAAACGGGACTATGTCAAAGATTAACTCCTCGCTTCGGAAATTATCCGGAGATCCGAAGACCACTTCAAGTGTGACTGAGCCTGTACAGTTGGCCTCTACACCTAGTATTACGCCTTTAAAGGTCGTTTTGGTGGGCTTAATCCTCGAGGGATCTATGCCCATTTACCGCATTGTATCCTGGTAAAGCAGGTTCAGGCTGTTGCCGCCGTCCATAAGGACTCTAATGAGATGAAATCCGTCAATAATTGGGTCTAGAACCAATGCGGCGAATCCGCCATGACGGATGCTAGTGGTATGGTCCCTTCGATCAAAGGTGATCGGGCAGGAGGACCATGGGTTGAACTTTGGGGCGACTGGCTCTACCGAGTATATGTCCCTTAACGTGCGCTTCCGCTCCCTTTTGGGGACGTGGGTTGCGTTTATCATGTTCACCGTCCACACTTGTGGGGGAAAACCCTTCTGTCCACCATTGTTCGGCGGCCGGGGCTCCTCGTCGTCATCGCTATGCAGCCCCTTGTCTTCATTTTCAGCGTTTAACTTGCCTGCCTGCTTGAACACCCACAATCCATGTTGGTGTGATTGGCCGGCTTTTCGGGGGTGCCATGTATCTGGCACAAGTGGTCGAGTATTCGGTCCAAACTGGACGGGCCCCTAGGATTCCTTTTGAATGGCTTTTTCCGCTGACCGAATTTAGAGCCTCTGAATCCGGCATTAACTGCCGTATCCTCAGCATTGTCGCTGTTAATGCGGCGCTTCTTCTTGTTGCGATGCGACCTGCCACTACTGTCCCTGGTGTCCGAATAACCATGGTTCTTGGTCATATTGTTGCTACGAGCAAGCCAGCTGTCTTCTCCTGCGCAAAAGCGGGTCATGAGTGTCGTGAGTGCTGCCATAGATTTCGGCTTTTCTTGTCCAAGGTGCCGGGCCAGCCACTCGTGACGGATATTGTGCTTGAAGGCTACTAGGGCCTCAGCGTCCGGACAGTCGACTATTTGATTTTTCTTTGTTAGGAACCATGTCCAGAATTGCCTGGCCGATTCCTCTGGCTGCTGAATTATGTGACTTAGGTCATCGGCGTCAGGGGGTCGCACATAAGTGCCCTAGAAATTGTCGAGGAATGTGGCTTCTAGGTCCTCCCAACAACTGATCGATCCTGTTGGCAAGCTGTTAAGCCAATGCCCAGCTGGTCCTTTAAGCTTGAGTGGGAGGTATTTGATGGCGTGGAAATCATCGCCGCGGGCCATGTGGATATGAAGGAGATAATCCTCGATCCATATCGCAGGATCTGTTGTGCCATCATATGATTCGATGTTTACGGGTTTGAAACCCTCGGGGATTTGATGATCCATTATTTCGTCTGTAAAGCAGAGTGGGTGTGCGGCGCCTCTGTACTGGGCTATATCATGACGTAGCTCCAATGAGCCTTGTCTACTGTATTCGGCCCTGCCGAATTTGTGGCCGGCGTGACGGTTACCGTCTCGAGCCGTGGGGCGCCCACGCGATCCGTAGATTGATCTTGTTTGCCTTGCCTTGTCCTCCAACATGTCTCGTAAGTCCAGTGCATATTCCCGTGCCTTGGTACGGCGTGTGGCTTGAGTGGAGGGCCGAGAGGCCTCTCTGTCGCGGCCACGAGGTGGTCGGTCGGCCGCATCAAGTGCTTCCTCCTCTAATCGGGGTAGCAACATGCGCTTTGGGTAGCTCTTGGAGGGGCGTTCGAGTTTATGCTCTTCGGCCGCAAGGACTTCAGTCCATCTGTCGACTAGCAAATCTTGATCAGCTCTAAGCTGTTGCTGTTTTTTCTTGAGGCTTCTTGTCATGGCCATAAGCCTGCGTTGAAAATGCTCTTGCTCGACGGGATCCTCTGGCATGACGAATTCGTCGTCGTTGAGGCTTGCCTCGTCTTCGGAGGGAGGCATATAATTATCGTCCTTGACCTCTCTGTCTGCCGCTCTCTCATGAGGGCTGGTTTCTCCATCCTCCTGTGCTAAATCTTGCTAGAGGGGGTTTTCTTCAGCGCTTTCCGGAGTATTATTATCTCCCATGCTGGAATCACCGTGTTTGTTTTGGCGGGATTTTGAGCGGCACCGCTGACGCCGGTGCTTAGGCTGTTTCTTGGAGGGGTCATCCTCCGTTGTTCCATCGCCATCTCCCTCTTTTGGGGTGTCCCCCATGTATATGCCATATGACGAGGTGGCTTTCCAGGGCCTAGTAGGCGCTGGTTCTTCATCATCTCCTTCATCGGCGTCCATACCGTCAATGTCTTCAGAGTCGAAGTCGAGCATGTCGGTTAAGTCGTCGACAGTGGCTACAAAGTGGGTGGTGGGTGGGCTTTGAATTTCTTCATCGTCCCTACCCCAACCTTGCTGACCGTAGTCCGGCCAGGGCTCTCCTGATAAAGAGAGAGACTTCAGTGACTTCAGGATATCGCCGAAAGGCGAGTGCTGAAAGATGTCCACGGCAGTGAACTCCATGATCGGCGCCCAATCGGATTCGATCAGCAGGGGCGCGGAGGGTTCGGAGTCCGGAGAGGAGTCCGGCTCCTTGGAGTCACGAGTCTCGCAGAGTACGGGGCTGGTGTTCGGCTCAATCGCCGTTGGGGTCGTAGCCCCCGAGGTGGCGTCCAACCGCCCATCCTCGATCGGCGCAGTTGGCTCCGAATTAAGGGTCAGAGCTGACGCGGGTGCGGCCTCCAGGGCACTGTTCGGCGGCAGAGCTAGATCATGCTCGTCGTGACAGTGCGGCGCGCTCGGCAGTGGCTCGAATTCGTCGAAGATCAAGTCCCCGCGGATGTCAGCCGTGTAGTTTAAACTTCCAAATCTGACCTGACGGCCAGGGGCGTAGCTTTCGATCTGCTCCAGACGGCCAAGCGAATTGGCCCGCAGTGCGAAGCCGCCGAAGACAAAGATCTGTTCGGGGAGGAAGGTCTCACCCTAGACTGCATCGCTATTGATGATCGTAGGAGCCATCGAGCCTGACGGCGATGACACAGAGGAACTCTCAATGAAAGCACCAATGTCGGTGTCAAAACCGGCGGATCTCGAGTAGGGGGTCCCGAACTGTGCGTCTAGGCCGAATGGTAACAGGAGGCAAGGGACACGAAGTTTTACCCAGGTTCGGGCCCTCTCGATGGAGGTAAAACCCTACGTCTTGCTGGATTAATATTGATGATATGGGTAGTACAAGAGTAGATCTACCACAAGATCGGAGAGGCTAAACCCTAGAAGCTAGCCTATGGTATGATTGTTGATGTGTATGTTGTCCTACGGACTAAAACCCTCCGGTTTATATAGACACCGGAGAGGGTTAGGGTTACACAAAGTCAGTTACAATGGTAGGCGATCTTCATATCCGTATCGCCAAGCTTGCCCTCCACGCCAAGGAAACTCCCTTCCGGACACGGGACAGAGTCTTCAATCTTGTATCTTCATAGTCCAGGAGTCCGACTGAAGGTATAGTCCGGCTATCCGAACACCCCCTAATCCAGGACTCCCTCACTCCGAGTCGGGGTCCTTGGTACCATCAGAGTCGGCATACTTAACTAGAGCCATCATCAGCTCACCCATGTCATTACAATGACGCTTGAGCCGCCCCAGCTTCTGCTTGAGTGGAATGAACCGGCAGTTTTTCTCCAACATCAGAACCGCTGAGCCGACGTTGATGTTATCTGAAGAATGTATGATGGTTGAGACCCGTCATACCCAGCTAGTCGTAGACTCACCCTCAGCCTGAACGCAAGAAACTAGATCCACAATCGACATAGGTTGCTTGCACGTGTCTTTGAAATTCTAGATAAACCGGGCCTTCAACTCCGCCCATGACCCGATGGAATTAGCAGGCAATCCCTTCAACCAGGTACGAGCCGTCCCCTCTAACATCATGGTGAAGTACTTGGCGTAAGCAGCTTCACTAACATCCAGCATCTCCATGGCCATCTCATATCTCTCCACCCATGCCTCAGGAGGTTGATCGGCTGTGTGATTTGGCACCTTACGAGGGCCTTTGAAATCCTTAGGCAGACACTCGTTTTGTATCGCTGCCGTTAGACACGACACACCGAAAGCCTTGGAAGTCACTCCTACCTCAATTGAAGCTGTCGGGTAAACCGGCGCAATCTGATGAGCCACCTATTGAGCCGCCAGCTCAACCTCCCAACGCGCTCTGGCTTGGTCCACCAAATCTCGTGCGTTAGCTCCATTGCGTGCCGGGTCATGAGGTTGGTTACTGTGTGTTTCAGTACTTGAGACCGCCGGCGAGTCAATGTGCCTGCTGTAGCTCCGGCTCGGGCGAGGGGTCGCATGAATCCGATCGCGGCTATAAGAGTAAGCCTACTGCTGCACCAGAGCTGTTTGAAGAAGCTCCCTAGCCCTTCGGGTTTCAACCGCCGCTGGAGTTTCACCTTCATCGGGTAGAGCCGCCAATCGTGTAGCTGCCGCAATCATGTTGTCCAGAGGGGTGGAGTGATGACCAGGCGGTGTCATCACATGCTGAGGCGAAGTGTTGTTTATACGTGGCTGGCCTGGCGGTTCAACTATCCGGTTCACCACCGGCGGGTTACTGGCCCCAGCTCCAGGGGTGCTGAAGAGGTCCCTTGACTCATAAACCAAGGGCAAACGACTATGTTGCTTCCTCCTTAAGACTTCATGTGAAGCGTTCTGATCCACCCTAAGCCGATATGATTCTGCTTGAATCCGTTGTGCTTGGGCGTCCAAAACAGCTTGCTCTGCGGCCATCCTGGCGTTCTCTGTCGCTAAGTCTGCTTTAGCTTGCGCTATTCCATCGCGTAATTTAGCCACTTCTGCCTTTTGTTGCTCCTAGTTTTCTGGGGTTACCTCAACCTCCATCAGAGTCGCCAGAGCATCCAACAGATCTACTAAAACTTGAGCCAACGGGCGAGCTGAACCGCTAGCCCCAGGTGCCGTGACCGCAGCTACTCCTGAAGTTATAGCCGCAGCAGCTGTCGAGCCAAGAACCGGCTATGTGCCAACCATGAAGATCGCCACCCTGTTTGGCGGCTCATGGGGTTCCGGAATATTGTCGCCGTCGGAACAGCCCCCAAGCCTTTCATCTTGTAGCTGATACATTGAATTAGTCTCGCCCGTGGACTCATCATCAGAGAAGATCTCCATCTCACCGTCGGAGACGGAGCCTTCCAACTCAGCCCCATGGGTGAACCCAACGAAGACGTGCTTTACGGCTGGCTGAGCCAGGGCGGGTCATGCACGCTGAGCCGTCTCGATGATGTCTATGCAGATGTACGGCTTAGGGACCGACTCGCCGATCTTGCCAATGAAGATGTGGATTCCGCCGAAGGGGACCCGGTACCCATACTCAATTGAGCTGGCCTCGGGGCCCCAGCCTGCATCGTCGATGTAGAGCCTGCCGTGATGACTCTTGGTCATCCAGCACACATGTATCCCTTGAGCCCTTCGAAGCTGCCCTTTAAGAACTCGAAACCACCGTGCGCTGGCCCCACGGTGGGCGCCAACTGTCGTGGAAGTGTCACGGCAAATGTCCTCATGGGAGGACTTAGTTGTGGAGCCATTGCGACGAGGTTAGCTTAAAGGGGTTAAACGGGACAAAGGACACAGAGAGTTTATACTGGTTCGGCCCCTTGCGGTGAAGGTAAAGGCCTACTCCAGTTGAGGTGGTATTGCTAGGGTTTCGATTACCAGGGAGCAAACACGCTTTGCCTAGCTCTTGATTTGATGTTTCTTGCCCTAAGCCGCTGTCGGGTCGTCCCCTTATATACACGGGTTGACGCCCTGCGGCCTACAGAGTCCCAGCCGGATCATACAACGTGTCCGTCTCGGTGACGTATCTTACATGCCTTACATTACAAGTATATACATACATGGTGGTTTATACTTACGGGCCTTAAGCCGCCTCTGTGCTTGGGCCTCTTACAAGCCTAACTATGAACCGCCATCTTGTATACTCTTGGGCTTCATACAGGTGAACCGCCATTGTGATTGACCCGGCCCCTCCTGGGCGAGTCATATCCCCAACAATGGAGGATAATAGTTCTGTCAGTGAACATATACTCAGAATGTCTGGGTACCACAACCACTTGACTCAACTGGGAGTTAATCTTCCTGATGATAGTGTCATTGAAAGAGTTTTTCAATCACTGCCACCAAGCTACAAGATCTTCGTGATGAATTATAATATGCGAGGGATGGATAAGATGATTCTTGAGCTCTTCGCAATGCTAAAGGCTGCGGAGGTAGAAATCAAGAAGGAGCATCAAGTGTTGATGGTCAACAAGACCGCCAGTTTCAAGAAAAAGGGTAAAGGGAAGAAGGGGAACTTCAAGAAGAACATCAAGCCAGTTGCTGCTCAAGTGAAGAAACCCATGTCTAGACCTAAGCCTGAGACTGAGTGCTTCTACTGCAAAGGAACTGGTCACTGGAAGCGGAACTGCCCCAAGTATTTGGCAGAGAAGAAGGATGGCAAAGTGAAAGGTATATTTGATATACATGTTATTGATGTGTACCCTACTAATGCTCGCAGTAGTGCCTGGGGATTTGATACTGGTTCAGTTGCTAACATTTGCAACTTGAAACAGGGACTACATATTAAGCTGAGATTGGCTAAGGACGAGGTGATGATGTGCGTGGGAAATGGTTCCAAAGTCGATGTGATCGCCGTCGGCACGCTACCTCTACATCTACCTTCGGGATTAGTTTTAGACCTAAATAATTGTTATTTGGTGCCAGCGTTGAGCATGAACATTATATCTAGATCTTGTTTCATGCGAGACGGTTATTCATTTAAATCAGAGAATAATGGTTGTTCTATTTATATGAGTAATATCTTTTATGGTCATGCACCCTTGATGAGTGGTCTATTTTTACTAAATCTTGATAGTAGTGATACACATGTTCATAGTATTGAAGCCAAAAGATGCAGAGTTGATAATGATAGTGCAACTTATTTGTGGCACTGCCGTTTAGGTCATATTGGTATAAAGCGCATGAAGAAACTCCATTCTGATGGACTTATGGAATCACTTGATTATGAATCACTTGGTACTTGCGAACCATGCCTCATGGGCAAGATGACTAAAACTCCGTTCTCTAGAACACTGGAGCGAGCAATAGAGTTATTAGAAATCATACATACTGATGTATGTGGTCCAATGAACATTGAAGCTCGCGGCGGATATCGTTATTTTCTCACCTTCACAGATGATTTGAGCAGATATGGGTATATCTACTTAATGAAACATAAGTCTGAAACATTTGAAAAGTTCAAAGAATTTCAGAGTGAAGTGGAAAATCATCGTAACAGGAAAATCAAGTTTCTGCGATCTGATCATGGAGGTGAATATTTGAGTTATGAGTTTGGACTTCATTTGAAACAATGCGGAATAGTTTCGCAACTCATGCCACCTAGAACACCACAACGTAATGGTGTATTCGAACGTCGTAACCGCACTTTATTAGATATGGTGCGATCTATGATGTCTCTCACTGATTTACCGCTATCGTTTTGGGGTTATGCTTTAGAGACGGCTGCATTCACGTTAAACAGGGCACCATCTAAATCCGTTAAGACGACACCTTATGAACTGTGGTTTGGCAAGAAACCCAATTGTCGTTTCTTAAAGTTTGGGGCTGCGATGCTTATGTGAAAAAGCTTCAACCTGATAAGCTCGAACCCAAATCAGAGAAATGTGTCTTCATAGGATACCCAAAGGAGACTGTTGGGTACACCTTCTATCAAAGATCCGAAGGCAAGATATTCGTTGCTAAGAATGGATCCTTTCTAGAGAAGGAGTTTCTCTCGAAAGAAGTGAGTGGGAGGAAAGTAGAACTTGACGAGGTAATTGTACCTTCTCCCTTATTGGAAAGTGGTTCATCACTCAAATCAGTTCGAGTTATTCCTACACTAGTAAGTGAGGAAGCTAATGATGATGATCATGAAACTTCTGATCAAGTTACTACCGAACCTCGTAGGTCAACCAGAGTAAGATCTGCACCAGAATGGTACGGTAATCCTGTTCTGGAAGTCATGTTACTTGACCATGGCGAACCTACGAACTATGAGGAAGCGATGATGAGCCTAGATTCCGCAAAATGGCTTGATACCATGAAATATGAGATGGGATCCAGGTATGAGAACAAAGTGTGGACTTTGGTTGACTTGCCCGATGATCGGCAAGCCATAGAGAATAAATGGATCTTCAAGAAGAAGACTGACGCTGACAGTAATGTTACTGTCTACAAAGCTCGACTTGTTGCAAAAGGTTTTCGACAATTTCAAGGAGTTGACTACGATGAGTCCTTCTCACCCGTAGCGATGCTTAAGTACATCTGAATCATGTTAGCAATTGCCGCATTTTATGATTATGAAATTTGGCAAATGGATGTCAAAACTGCATTCCTTAATGGATATCTTAAAGAAGAGTTGTATATGATGCAACCAGAAGGTTTTGGCGATCCAAAAGGTGCTAACAAAGTGTGCAAGCTCCAATGATCCATTTATGGACTGGTGCAAGCCTCTCGGAGTTGGAATATATGCTTTGATAGTGTGATCGAAGCATATGGTTTTATACACACTTTTGGAGAAGCCTGTATTTACAAGAAAGTGAGTGGGAGCAGATACGTCTCCAACGTATCTATAATTTTTGATTATTCCATGCTATTATATTATCTGTTTTGGATGATAACGGGCTTTATTTTACCCTTTTATATTATTTTTGGGACAAACCTATTGACCGGAGGCCCACCCCAAATTGTTGTTTTTTTGCCTATTTCGGTGTTTCGTAGAAAAGGAATATCAAATGGAGTCCAAACGGAATGAAACCTTCGGGAGCGTGATTTTTGGAACAAACGTGATCCAGAGGACTTGGATTGGACGTCAAGCAATCAACGAGGAGGCCACAAGGCAGGGAGGGCGCGCCTACCCCCCTTGGTGCGCCCTCCACCCTCGTGGGCCCCTCGTTGCTCCACCGACCTACTTCTTCCTCCTATATATATTCATATACCCCGCAAACATCCAGGAGCACCATGAAACCCTATTTCCACCGCCGCAACCTTTTGTACCCAAGAGATCCCATCTTGGGGCCTTTTCCGGAGCTCCGCCGGAGGGGGCATTGATCATGGAGGGCCTCTACATCAACTCCATGGCCCCTCCGATGATGTGTGAGTAGTTTACTTCAGACCTTCGGGTCCATAGCTAGTAGCTAGATGGCTTCTTCTCTCTCTTTGGATCTCAATAGAAAGTTCTCCTCGATTCTCTTGGAGATCTATTCGATGTAATCTTCTTTGGCAGTGTGTTTGTCGAGATCCGATGAATTGTGGGTTTATGATCCAGATTATCTATGAACAATATTTGAATCTTCTCTGAATTCTTTTATGTATGATTGGTTTATCTTTGCAAGTCTCTTCGAATTATCAGTTCGGTTTGGCCTACTAGATTGATCTTTCTTGCAATGGGAGAAGTGCTTAACTTTTGGTTCAATCTTGCGGTGCTCGATCCTAGTGAAAGAAAGGGAAACAACATGTATTGTATTGTTGCCATCGAGGATAAAAAAGATGGGGTTTACACCATATTGCATGAGTTTATCCCTCTACATCATGTCATCTTGCTTAAGGCGTTACTCTGTTCTTATGAACTTAATACTCTAGATGCATGCTGGATAGCGGTCGATGTGTGGAGTAATAGTAGTAGATGCAAAATCGTTTTGGTCTACTTGTCACGGACGTGATGCCTATATACATGATCATGCCTAGATATTCTCATAATTATTCGCTTTTCTATCAATTGCTCGACAGTAATTTGTTCACCCACCGTAATACTCCCTCCATTTTTATATACAAGGCCACAAACTCAAATTACAGGTACCAGTGTAAAATTTAATGTCTGCTTTGAAAGTCAGCCTTTCTTTTCATTTACTGGGATCATTAATACCCCACATGCATGTAAGAAAACTGAGTGGAGGAAGTAGCTGAATGTCATTATGACTGCATGCATGCAACTATTAAATAGGTTGCTAGTACGAGAAAATATCATTAATTTTGCCTCGATTACTGTTGGTGGCCTTGTATAGATGCAAAACTTATATTCCATAGTGGCCTTGTATATAAAAATGGAGGGAGTACTTATGTTATCTTGAGAGAAGCCACTAGTGAAACCTATGGCCCCGGGTCTATTTTCCATCATACAAGTTTCCAATCTATTTTATTTTGCAATCTTTACTTTCAATCTATATCATAAAAATACCAAAAATACTTATCTTATTATTATCATCTCTATCAGATCTCACTCTTGCAAGTGGTCGTGAAGGGATTGACAACCCCTTTATCGCATTGGTTGCGAGGTTCTTATTTGTTTGTGTAGGTACGAGGTGACTCGCGTGTGGTCTCCTACTGGATTGATACCTTGGTTCTCAAAAACTAAGGGAAATACTAACGCTGCTTTACTGCACAACCCTTTCCTCTTCAAGGGAAAAGCAACGCAGTGCTCAAGAGGTAGCAGGAGCTCTGTAGCATTTCTGATATTATATGTGGATGACATATTGTTGATCGGAAATGATACTGAATTTCTGAATAGCATAAAAGGATACTTGAATAAGAATTTTCAATGAAAGACCTCGGTGAAGCTGCTTATATATTGGGCATCAAGATCTATAGAGATAGATCAAGACACTTAATTGGACTTTCACAAAGCACATACCTTGATAAAGTTTTGAAGAAATTCAAAATGGATCAGGCAAAGAAAGGGTTCTTGCCTGTGTTACAAGGTGTGAAGTTGAGTCAGACTCAATGCCCAACCACTGCAGAAGATAGAGAGAAAATGAAAGGTGTTCCCTATGCTTCAGCCATAGGCTCTATCATGTATGCAATGCTGTGTACCAGACCTGATGTGTGCCTTTCTATCAGTCTAGCAGGGAGGTACCAAAGTAATCCAGGAGTGGATCATTGGACAATGGTCAAGAACATCCTGAAATACCTGAAAAGGACTAAGGATATGTTTCTCGTATATGGAGGTGACAAAGAGCTCGTAGTAAATGGTTACGTCGATGCAAGCTTTGACACTGATCCGGATGACTCTAAGTCACAAACCGGATACGTATTTTTATTAAATGGTGGAGCGGTCAGTTGGTGCAGTTCCAAGCAGAGCGTCGTGGCGGGATCTACGTGTGAAGCGGAATACATAGTTGCTTCGGAAGTAGCAAATGAAGGAGTCTGGATGAAGGAGTTCATATCCGATCTAGGTGTCAGACCTAGTGCATCGGGTCCAATGAAAATCTTTTGTGACAATACTGGTGCAATTGCCTTGGCAAAGGAATCCAGATTTCACAAGAGAACCAAGCACATCAAGAGACGCTTCAATTCCATCCGCGATCAAGTCAAGGAGGGAGACATAGAGATTTGCAAGATATATACGGATCTGAATGTTGCAAACCCGTTTACTAAGCCTCTCTCACAAGCAAAACATGATCAACACCAAGACTCCATGGGTGTTAGAATCATTACAATGTAATCTATATTATTGACTCTAGTGCAAGTGGGAGACTGAAGGAATCCTAGAGGCAATAATAAAGTTGTTATTTATATTTCCTTATATCATGATAAATGTTTATTATTCATGCTAGAATTGTATTAACAAGAAACTTAGTACATGTGTGAATACATAGACAAACAGAGTGTCACTAGTTTGCCTCTACTTGACTAGCTCGTTGAATCAATGATGGTTATGTTTCCTAACCATAGACATGAGTTGTCATTTGATTAACGGGATCACATCATTAAAGAATGATGTGATTGACTAGACCCATCCATTAGCTTAGCACGATGATCGTTTAGTTTGTTGCTATTGCTTTCTCCATAACTTATACATGTTCCTATGACTATGAGATCATGCAACTCCCGAATACCGGAGGAACACTTTGTGTGCTACCAAACGTCACAACGTAACTTGGTGATTATAAAGGTGCTCTACAGGTGTCTCCGATGGTGTTTGTTGAGTTGGCATAGATCGAGATTAGGATTTGTCACTCCGATTGTCGAAGAGGTATCTCTGGGCCCTCTCGGTAATGTACATCACTATAAGCCTTGCAAGCAATGTAGCTAATGAGTTAGTTATGGGATGTAGCATTACGGAACGAGTAAAGAGACTTGCCAGTAACGAGATTGAACTAGGTATTGAGATACCGACGATCAAATCTTGGGTAAGTAACATACCGATGACAAAGGGAACAACATATATCGTTATGCGGTTTGACCGATAAAGATCTTTGTAGAATATGTAGGAACCAATATGAGCATCCAGGTTCCGCTATTGGTTATTGACCGGAGACGTGTCTCGGTCATGTCTACATAGTTCTCGAACCCGTAGGGTCCGCACGCTTAACATTCGGTACGATCGGTATTATGAGTTTATGTGTTTTGATGTACCAAAGTAGTTCGGAGTCCCGGATGTGATCACGGACATGACAAGGAGTCTCAAAATGGTCGAGAAATAAATATTGATATATTGGACGACTATATTCGGACACCAGATGAGTTCCAGGAGTCACCAGATATTTATCGGAGTGCCGGGGGTTATCGGAACCCCCGGGGGAACTAATGGGCCTACATGGGCCTTGTGTGTGAGAGAGGAGGGGGCCTAGGGCTGGCCGCGGCCCCCCTTGGGAGTCCGAATCGAACAAGGAGGGGGGCACTGTTGGGGAACGTAGTAATTTCAAAAAAATTCCTACACACACGCAAGATCATGGTGATGCATAGCAACGAGGGGGAGAGTATGATCTACGTACCCTGGTAGATCGCAACGGAAGCGTTGACACAACGTAGAGGAAGTAGTCGTACGTCTTCTTCCCGATCCGACCGATCCAAGCACCGTTACTCCGGCACCTCCGAGTTCTTAGCACACGTACAGCTCGATGACGATCCTCGGGCTCCGATCCAGCAAAGCGTCGAGGAAGAGTTCCGTCAGCACAACGGCGTGGTGACGATCTTGATGTTCTACCGACGCAGGGCTTCGCCCAAGCACTACAACGATATGATCGAGGTGGAATATGGTGGCAAGGGGCACCGCACACGGCTAAGGAACGATCTCAATGATCAACTTGTGTCTAGAGGTGTCCCCTGCCTCCGTATATAAAGGAGCCAAGGGGGAGGGCTAGCCGGCCAAGGAGGAGGGCGCAGGAGAGTCCTACTCCCTCTGGGAGTAGGATTCCCCCCCCAATCCTAGTCCAACTAGGATTCCTCGGAGGGGGAAAAGAGGAGGAGGGGGCCGGCCACCTCTCCTAGTCCTAATAGGACTAGGGGAAGGGGGAGGCGCGCAGCCCATCTAGGGCAGCCCCTTCTCTTTTCCATTAAGGCCCACTATGGCCCATATAGCTGCCGGGGGGTTCCGGTAACCCTCCCGGTATTCCGGTAAAATCCCGATTTCACCCGGAACACTTCCGATATCCAAACATAGGCTTCCAATATATCAATCTTTACATCTCGACCATTTCGAGACTCCTCGTCATGTCCGTGATCACATCCGGGATTCCGAACAACCTTCGGTACATCAAAATGCATAAACTCATAATAACTATCATCGTAACGTTAAGCGTGCGGACCCTACGGTTCGAGAACAATGTAGACATGACCGAGACACGTCTCCGGTCAATAACCAATAGCAGGACCTGGATGCCCATATTGGCTCCTACATATTCTACGAAGATCTTTATCGGTCAGACCGCATAACAACATACGTTGTTCCCTTTGTCATCGGTATGTTACTTGCCCGAGATTCGATCGTCGGTATCCAATACCTAGTTCAATCTCGTTACCGGCAAGTCTCTTTACTCGTTCCGTAATACATCATCTCACAACTAACTCATTAGTTGCAATGCTTGCAAGGCTTTAAGTGATGTGCATTACCGAGAGGGCCCAGAGATACCTCTCCGACAATTGGAGTGACAAATCCTAATCTCGAAATACGCCAACCCAACATCTATCTTTGGAGACACCTGTAGTACTCCTTTATAGTCACCCAGTTACGTTGTGACGTTTGGTAGCACCCAAAGTGTTCCTCCGGCAAACGGGAGTTGCATAATCTCATAGTCATAGGAACATGTATAAGTCATGAAGAAAGCAATAGCAACATACTAAACGATCGGGTGCTAAGCTAATGGAATGTGTCATGTCAATCAGATCATTCAACTAATGATGTGACCTCGTTAATCAAATAACAACTCATTGTTCATGGTTAGGAAACATAACCATCTTTGATTAACGAGCTAGTCAAGTAGAGGCATACTAGAGACACTTTGTTTGTCTATGTATTCACACATGTATTATGTTTCCGGTTAATACAATTCTAGCATGAATAATAAACATTTATCATGATTATAAGGAAATAAATAATAACTTTATTATTGCCTCTAGGGCATATTTCCTTCAGTCTCCCACTTGCACTAGAGTCAATAATCTAGTTCACATCGCCATGTGATTTAACAGCAATAGTTCACATCACCATGTGATTAACACCCATAGTTCACATCGTCATGTGACCTATACCCAAAGGGTTTACTAGATTCAATAATCTAGTTCACATTATTTATGTGATTAACACCCAAAGAGTACTAAGGTGTGATCATGTTTTGCTTGTGAGATAATTTTAATCAACGGGTCTGTCACATACAGATCCATAAGTATTTTGCGAATTCTATGTCTACAATGCTCTGCACGGAGCTACTCTAGCTAATTGCTCCCACTTTCAATATGTATCTAGATCGAGACTTAGAGTCATCCAGATCTGTGTCAAAACTTGCATCGACGTAACTTTTTACGACGAACCTTTTCTCACCTCCATAATCGAGAAATATTTCCTTATTCCACTAAGTATATTTTTGACCAATGTCCAGTGATCTACTCTTAGATCATTATTGTACTACCTTGCTTAACAGAGTGAAGGGTATACAATAGATCTGGTACACATCATGGCATACTTTATAGAACCTATGGCTGAGGCATAGGGAATGACTTTCATTCTCTTTCTATCTTCTGCTGTGGTCGAGCTTTGAGTCTTACTCAATTTCATACCTTGTAACACAACCAAGAACTCTTTCTTTGACTGTTCCATTTTTGAACTACTTCAAAATATTGGCAAGGTATGTACTCATTGAAAAAACTTATCAAGCGTCTTGATCTATCTCTATAGATTTTGATGCTTAATATGTAAGCAGCTTCATCGAGGTCTTTCTTTGAAAAATCTCTTTAAGAACACTCCTTTATGCTTTGCAGATTAATTCTACATTATTTCCGATCAACAATATGTCATTCACATATACTTATCAGAAATGCTGTAGTGCTCCCACTCACTTTCTTGTAAATACAGGCTTCATCGCAAGTCTGTATAAAAATATATGCTTTGATCAACTTATCAAAGCGTATATTCCAACTCCGAGATGCTTGCACCAGTCCATAGATGGATCGCTGGAGCTTGCATATTTTGTTAGCACCTTTAGGATTGACAAAACCTTCTGGTTGTATCATATACAACTCTTCTTTAATAAATCTATTAAGGAATGCAGTTTTGTTTATCCATTTGTCAGATTTCATAAAATGCGGCAATTGCTAACATGATTCGGACAGACTTAAGCATAGATACGAATGAGAAACTCTCATCGTAGTCAACACCTTGAACTTGTCGAAAACCTTTTGCGACAATTCTAGCTTTGTAGATAGTAACACTACTATCAGCATCCGTCTTCCTCTTGAAGATCCATTTATTCTCAATTGCTTGCCGATCAGCGGGCAAGTTAACCAAAGTCCACACTTTGTTCTCATACATGGATCCCATCTCAGATTTCATGGCTTCAAGCCACTTTGCGGAATCTGGGCTCACCATCGCTTCTTCATAGTTCGCAAGTTTGTCATGGTCTAGTAACATGACTTCCAGAATAGGATTACCGTACCACTCTGGTGCGGATCTCACTCTGGTTTACCTACGAGATTCAGTAGTAACTTGATCTGAAGTTACATGATCATCATCATTAGCTTCCTCACTGATTGGTGTAGTAGTCACAAGAACATGTTTCTGTGATGAACTACTTTCCAATAAGGGAGAAGGTACAATTACCTTATCAAGTCTTCTACTTTCCTCCTACTCACTTCTTTCGAGAGAAACTCCTTCTCCAGAAAGTTTCCGAATTTAGCAACAAAAGTCTTGCCTTCGGATCTGTGATAGAAGGTGTATCCAATAGTTTCCTTTGGATACCCTATGAAGACACATTTCTCCGATTTGGGTTCGAGCTTATCAGGTTGAAGCTTTTTCACATAAGCATCGCAGCCCCAAACTTTCAGAACGACAACTTTGGTTTCTTGCCAAACCATAGTTCATAAGGCGTCGTCTCAACGGATTTTGATGGTGCCCTGTTTAATGTGAATGCGGACGTCTCTAGAGCGTATCCCCAAAATGATAGCGGTAAATCAGTAAGAGACATCATAGATCGCACCATATCTAGTAAAGTACGATTACGACGTTCGGACACACCATTAGGTTGTGGTGTTCCGGGTGGCGTGAGTTGCGAAACTATTCCACAATTTTTCAAATGTACACCAAACTCGTAACTCAAATATTCTCCTCCACGATCAGATCGTAGAAACTTTATTTTCTTGTTACGATGATTTTCCACTTCACTCTGAAATTCTTTAAACTTTTCAAATGTTTCAGACTTATGTTTCATCAAGTAGATATACCCATATCTGCTCAAATCATCTGTGAAGGTCAGAAAATAACAATAATCGCCGCGAGCCTTAACACTCATCGGGTCGCATACATCAGTATGTATTATTTCCAATAAGTCAGTTGCTCGCTCCATTGTTCCGGAGAACAGAGTTTTTAGTCATCTTGCCCATGAGGCATGGTTCGCAAGCATCAAGTGATTCATAATCAAGTGATTCCAAAAGCCCATCAGCATGGAGTTTCTTCATGCGCTTTACACCAATATGACCTAAACGGCAGTGCCACAAATAAGTTGCACTATCATTATTAACTTTGCATCTTTTGGTTTCAATATTATGAATATGTGTATCACTACGATCGAGATCCAACGAACTATTTTCATTGGGTGTGTAACCATATAAGGTTTTATTCATGTAAACAGAACAACAATTTATTCTCTTACTTAAATGAATAACCGTATTACAATAAACATGATCAAATCATATTCATGCTCAACGCAAACACCAAATAACACTTATTCAGGTTCAACACTAATCCCGAAAGTATAGGGAGTGTGCGATGATGATCATATCAATCTTGGAACCATTTCCAACACACATCGTCACTTCACCCTTAACTAGTCTCTGATTATTCTGCAACTCCTGTTTCGAGTTACTAATCTTAGCAACTGAACTAGTATCAAATACTGAGGGGTTGCTATAAACACTAGTAAAGTACACATCAATAACATGTATATCAAATATACTTATGTTCACTTTGCCATCCTTCTTATCTGCCAATCACTTGGGGTAGTTCCGCTTCCAGTGACCAGTCCCTTTGCAGTAGAAACACTTAGTCTCAGGCTTAGGACCAGACTTGGGCTTCTTCACTTGAGCAGCAACTTGCTTGTTGTTCTTCTTGAAGTTCCCCTTCTTCCCTCTGCCCTTTTCTTGAAACTAGTGGTCTTGTCTACCATCAACACTTGATGTTTTTCTCGATTTCTACCTTCGTCAATTTCCGCATTACGAAGAGCTTGGGAATTGTTTCCGTTATCCCTTGCATATCATAGTTCATCACGAAGTTCTACTAACTTGGTGATGGTGACTAGAGAATTCTGTCAATCACTATCTTATCTGGAAGATTAACTCCCACTTGATTCAAGCGATTGTAGTACTCAGACAATCTGGGCACATGCTCACTAGTTGAGCGATTCTCCTCCATCTTTGAGCTATAGAACTTGTTGGAGACTTCATATCTCTCAACTCGGGTATTTGCTTGAAATATTAACTTCAACTCCTGGAACATCTCATATGCTCCATGACGTTCAAAACGTCTTTGAAGTCCCGATTCTAAGCCATTAAGCATGGTGCACTAAACTATCAAGTAGTCATCATATTGAGCTAGCCAAATGTTCATAACATCTGCATCTGCTCCTGCAATAGGTCCGTCACCTAGCGGTGCATCAAGGACATAATTCTTCTATGCAGCAATGAGGATAAACCTCAGATCACGGATCCAATCCGCATCATTGCTACTAACATCTTTCAACACAATTTTCTCTAGGAACATATCAAAATAAACACAGGGAAGCAACAATGCGAGCTATTGATCTACAACATAATTTGCAAAATGCTACCAGGACTAAGTTCATGATAAATTTAAGTTCAATTAATCATATTACTTAAGAACTCCCACTTAGATAGACATCCCTCTAATCCTCTAAGTGATTACGTGATCCAAATCAACTAAACCATGTCCGATCATCACGTGAGATGGAGTAGTTTCATTGGTGAACATCACTATGTTGATCATATCTACTATATGATTCACGCTCGACCTTTCGGTCTCCGTGTTCCGAGGCCATATCTGTATATGCTTGGCTCGTCAAGTATAACCTGAGTATTCCGCGTGTGCAACTGTTTTGCACCCGTTGTATTTGAACGTAGAACCTATCACACCCGATCATCACGTGGTGTCTCAGCACGAAGAACTTTCGCAACGGTGCATACTCAGGGAGAACACTTCTTGATAATTAGTGAGATATCATCTTATAATGCTACCGTCAATCAAAGCAAGATAAGATGCATAAAAGATAAACATCATATGCAATCAAAATATGTGACATGATATGGCCATCATCATCTTGCTTCTTTGATCTCCATCTCCAAAGTACTGTCATGATCTATATCGTCACCGGCATGACACCATGATCTCCATCATCTTGATCTATATCAATGTGTCGTCACGTGGTCGTCTCGCCAACAATTGCTCTTGCAACTATTGCTATCGCATAGCGATAAAGTAAAGCAATTATTGGACGCTTGCATCTCATGCAATAGAGAGACAACCATAAGGATTTTGCCAGTTGCTGATAACTTCAACAAAACATGATCATCTCATACAACAACTTATATCTCATCACGTCTTGACCATATCACATCATAACATGCCCTGCAAAAACAAGTTAGACGTCCTCTACTTTGTTGTTGCAAGTTTTACATGGCTGCTACGGGCTTAAGCAAGAACCAATCTCACCTACGCATCAAAACCACAACGATAGTTTGTCAAATAGACTCCGTTTTAACCTTCGCAAGGATCGGGCGTAGCCACACTCGGTTCAACTAAAGTTGGAGAAACAGTCACCCGCAAGTCACCTATGTGCAAAGCACGTCGGGGAAACCGGTCTCGCGTAAGCGTACGCGTAATGTCGGTCCGGGCCGCTTCATCCAACAATACCGCCGAACCAAAGTAAGACATGCTGGTAGGCAGTATGACTTATATCGCCCACAACTCACTTGTGTTCTACTCGTGCATATAACATCAAACCATAAAACCTAGGCTCGGATGCCACTGTTGGGGAACGTAGTAATTTCAAAAAATTTCCTACGCACACGCAAGATCATGGTGATGCATAGCAATGAGGGGGAGAGTATGATCTACGTACCCTGGTAGATCGCAACGGAAGCGTTGACACAACGTAGAGGAAGTAGTCGTACGTCTTCTTCCCGATCCGACCGATCCAAGCACCGTTACTCCGGCACCTCCGAGTTCTTAGCACACGTACAGCTCGATGACGATCCTCGGGCTCCGATCCAGCAAAGCGTCGAGGAAGAGTTCCGTCAGCACAATGGCGTGGTGACGATCTTGATGTTCTACCGACGCAGGGCTTCGCCCAAGCACTACAACGATATGATCGAGGTGGAATATGGTGGCAAGGGGCACCGCACACGGCTAAGGAACGATCTCAATGATCAACTTGTGTCTAGAGGTGTCCCCTGCCTCCGTATATAAAGGAGCCAAGGGGGAGGGCTAGCCGGCCAAGGAGGAGGGCGCAGGAGAGTCATACTCCCTCTGGGAGTAGGATTCCTCCCCCCCCCCCAATCCTAGTCCAACTAGGATTCCTCGGAGGGGGAAAAGAGGAGGAGGGGGCCGGCCACCTCTCCTAGTCCTAATAGGACTAGGGGAAGGGGGAGGCGCGCAGCCCATCTAGGGCAGCCCCTTCTATTTTCCATTAAGGCCCACTATGGCCCATATAGCTGCCGGGGGGTTCCGGTAACCCTCCCGGTATTCCGGTAAAATCCCGATTTCACCCGGAACACTTCCGATATCCAAACATAGGCTTCCAATATATCAATCTTTACGTCTCGACCATTTCGAGACTCCTCGTCATGTCCGTGATCACATCCGGGATTCCGAACAACCTTCGGTACATCAAAATGCATAAACTCATAATAACTGTCATCGTAACGTTAAGCGTGCGGACCCTACGGTTCGAGAACAATGTAGACATGACCGAGACACGTCTCCGGTCAATAACCAATAGCGCGACCTGGATGCCCATATTAGCTCCTACATATTCTACGAAGATCTTTATCGGTCAGACCGCATAACAACATACGTTGTTCCCTTTGTCATCGGTATGTTACTTGCCCGAGATTCGATCGTCGGTATCCAATACCTAGTTCAATCTCGTTACCGGCAGGTCTCTTTACTCGTTCCGTAATACATCATCTCACAACTAACTCATTAGTTGCAATGCTTGCAAGGCTTTAAGTGATGTGCATTACCGAGAGGGCCCAGAGATACCTCTCCGACAATTGGAGTGACAAATCCTAATCTCGAAATACGCCAACCCAACATCTATCTTTGGAGACACCTGTAGTACTCCTTTATAGTCACCCAGTTACGTTGTGACGTTTGGTAGCACCCAAAGTGTTCCTCCGGCAAACGGGAGTTGCATAATCTCATAGTCATAGGAACATGTATAAGTCATGAAGAAAGCAATAGCAACATACTAAACGATTGGGTGCTAAGCTAATGGAATGGGTCATGTCAATCAGATCATTCAACTAATGATGTGACCTCGTTAATCAAATAACAACTCATTGTTCATGGTTAGGAAACATAACCATCTTTGATTAACGAGCTAGTCAAGTAGAGGCATACTAGTGACACTTTGTTTGTCTATGTATTCACACATGTATTATGTTTCCGGTTAATACAATTCTAGCATGAATAATAAACATTTATCATGATTATAAGGAAATAAATAATAACTTTATTATTGCCTCTAGGGCATATTTCCTTCAGGCACCCCCTCTTTCCTCCCCCTCTCCTCTCCTTCCTTTCCCCTTCCCCCTTCCTAGTTGGACTAGGAAAAGGGGAGTCCTACTCCTACTAGGAGGAGGACTCCCCCTCTCCTTAGCGCGCCCCTAGGCCAGCCGGCCTCCCCCTTGCTCCTTTATATATGGGGGCAGGGGGCACCCTAGAACACACAAGTTGATTGTTTCCAGCCGTGTGCAGTGCCCCCCTCCACTATTATCCACCTTGGTCATATCGTAGCGGTGCTTAGGCGAAGCCCTGTTCCGGTAGCATCATCATCACCATCATCACGCCGTCATGCTGACGAAGCTCTCCCTCGACACTCTACTGGATCGTGAGTTCGTGGGACGTCACCGAGCCGAACGTGTGCAGATCACGGATGTGTCGTACCTTCGGTGCTAGGATCAGTCGATCATGAAGACGTACGACTACATCAACCGCGTTGTCATAACGCTTCCGCTTACGGTCTACGAGGGTACGTAGACAACACTCTTCCCTCTCGTTGCTATGCATCACCATGATCTTGCGTGTGCGTAGGATTTTTTTTTTGAAATTACTGCATTCCCCAACAAAAATACACAACCAATTGCTACCTTCCCAATTACTCAAAACTACACCTCATTGTAGAAACCAGAGGATTTTGGTTATCGACAGGGGCATCACTCTGGGTGTTGGGAAATGCAGTAATTTCAAAAAAAATCCTAAGCACACGCAAGATCCATCTAGGTGATGCATAGCAACGAGAGGGGAGAGTGTTGTCCACGTACCCTCATAGACCGTAAGCGGAGCATTAAGACAGCGTGGTTGATGTAGTTGTACGTCTTCACAATCCGACCGATCCTAGCACCGAAGGTACGGCACCTCCGCGGTCTGCACACGTTCAGCTCGGTGACGTCCCACGAACTCTAGATCCAGCTGAGGTCGAGGGAGAGTTTCGTCAGCACGATGGTGTGATGATGGTGATGATGAAGTTACCGACGCAGGGCTTCGCCTAAGCTCTACAACGATATGACCGAGGTGGAAATCTGTGGAGGGGGCACCGCACACAGCTAAACAATCAACTTGTGTGTCTATGGGGTGCCCCCTCCCCCGTATATAAAGGAGTGGAGGAGGGGGAGGGACGGCCCTCTCATGGCGCGCCCAAGGGGGGAGTCCTACTCCCGGTGGGAGTAGGATCCCCCTTCCCTAGTTGGAGTAGGAGAGGAAAGAAGGGGGAGAGAGAGGGAAGGAAAGAGGGGCCGACCCCCACCCAATTCGGATTGGGCTTGGAGGGGGGCGCGCCCTCCACCCTGGCCGCCTCCTCCTCTCTCCCACTAAGGCCCAACAAGGCCCATACACTCCCTGGTAGGTTCTGGTAACCCCCTGGTACTCTGGTAAATGCCCGAACTCACCCGAAACCTTTCAATGTCCAAACATAGCCTTCCAATATATTGATCTTTATGTCTCGACCATTTCGAGACTCCTCGTCAATCTTGCTCCTCGTCATGTCCGTGATCATATCCGGGACTCTGAACTACCTTCGGTACATCAAAACACATAAACTCATAATACCGATCGTCACCGGACGTTATGCGTGCGGACCCTACGGGTTCGAGAACTATGTAAACATGACCGAGACTCATCTCAGGTCAATAACCAATAGCGGAACCTGGATGCTCATATTGGTTCCTACATATTCTACGAAGATCTTTATCGGTCAAACCGCATAACAACATACGTTGTTCCCTTTGTCATTGGTATGTTACTTGCCCGAGATTCGATCGTCGGCATCTCAATACCTAGTTCAATCTCGTTACCGGCAAGTCTCTTTACTCGTTTTGTAATGCAACATCCCGTAACTGACTCATTAGTCACATTGCTTGCAAGGCTTATAGTGATGTGCATTACCGAGAGGGCCCAGAGATACCTCTCCGATACACGAAGTGACAAATCCTAATCTCGATCTATGCCAACTCAATAAACACCATCGGAGACACCTGTAGAGCATCTTTATAGTCACCCAGTTACGTTGTGACGTTTGATAGCACGCTAAGTGTTCCTCCGGTATTCGGGAGTTGCATAATGTCATAGTCATAGGAACATGTATAAGTTATGAAGAAAGCAATAGCAACAAACTAAACGATCATCGTGCTAAGCTAATGGATGGGTCAAGTCAATCACATCATTCTCTAATGATGTGATCCCGTTCATCAAATGACAACTCTTGTCCATGGCTAGGAAACTTAACCATCTTTGATTAACGAGCTAGTCAAGTAGATGCATACTAGTGACACTTTATTTGTCTATATATTCACACATGTATTAAGTTTTCGGTTAATACAATTATAGCATGAATAATAAACATTTATCATGATATAAGGAAATATAAATAACAACTTTATTATTGCCCCTAGGGCATATTTCCTTCACTGGGCTCATATAAATACTTGACATAGAGCTTGTTGTTTTGGTGCAGATTCCACATAAATTTGTCCGGCTCATGCGACACGTGGATGGGCTCCACACATGTGAGCAATTCATTTCACACTGCTAGGCGAGGCCCCAACAAAGCCCTACAGAAAGAAATATCACGATCAACTTGACTCGGGACATGTGCGATGTGACAAATTTACATCTAACAACTCAATACAGCCCTAGTTATTGCACCATATGTGGGGTGCCCCCAACCATGCATCTTTCTAAAATCTTTTTTTTGCGGGTAGAAATTTGTATTACTCAAAGCATCAAGTCCTTACAATCCATCGCTGCCAACTCCAAAGCATCTGGAGGTCCCGAACCAATCCAAGTCATGGTTCTACCCTCGCTACGAGCAAAATATGCTAAACTATCACTAACTTTATTTTGGCTACGATTAACATGAGTAATACAAAAATCACGAAGGGACAAAAGATATCTAATCTCCTTGATGATGGACGAGTAGACCGATCTATCAATATCTGAAGCTTGAATAAATTTTACTGCCATTAGGGAGTCCATCTCAACCTGCACAGGCAAGTCGCTTCTCTGGATAGAAAATGATAAACCTTCCATGCATGCACATAGCTTAGCTTCGAGTGCGTCCCGAAAGTGAAACAATTGCCTACAGGAAGAGAAGATGATGGCACCCCTCTCATCCCTTAACACCATACCTGCACCAGCCGAGCCATCCTCAGCAAAGGAACCGTCAGTGTTTAACTTGACAAATCCAACGCTAGGAGTAGCCCACTTGGGGTCTGCACTTTTGCCTATAAGAGGCCGAGTTGCTCCATATAATATCAGGGATTTTCCTTTGGACGATTCAGCGGCAAGATTAGACTTTATGCCAATGATAGAGTCCAGGTAGCTCGTCAAAAATCTGCGTGAAACTTCCATGGGTGGCGGGGCTTTGTTGTGAACAATCTCGTTGCGTATATGCCATGCCCTCCACAAGTTCACAAAATTGAATAACATATTCACGGCTTTTGAAAAATGCTCATGAAATATTTTTTCTTGAATATGAAGAAACGTTTGCAAAAATTATTTTTTCGTGAATTTAGAAAATATCCAAGAATTATAAATATGTTCAAGAATTTTATTCTTTCACCAATTTTTGAAAAAAAAAGAAATAATTCTATATTATACCTAATATTAAAAGGAGGAAGCTTTCATAGTTCTCCATAAGTCACCCTTTTATATCCGTTGATTTTGTGTTGAACTTATGATTGATGGCTGAGATTTCTCTTTTCCTTTTTTTCTCCTATATATTTTTTTTATTAAAAAAGAAAGGTTAACGTCTCCTGATCTGTTCCTTTCGTGGAGCCTCCTAGCGATCAAAGCGATCGGTCTCATCTTTTTCTGAGCAACAACGATCAATCTCCATCTGAATCCATGCGATCATCAGAGTCCAAGCGCGATCTCATTTTTTTTTAGATTGATCGCTGACCAGCGGAGAGACGCCCATCTAACCTGCGCGATCTCAGAGAAGCCCAACAAGTGCTAGCCCAGCCGGCCTTGCGGGATTGCATCAAGGTGTCGATCGGATCGATCGGACAGTCTAGATTGATAGGGCACGAGATCGTACGTTTTAAAGTTTTTGCTACACAAGCGTGTCATTTCCAGTTTGTATGGTATCCAGCTTTTATTACGTGAACAATTCCGTCTGATGGATCGCTCAGATCGATTGCTAGCTCATGAAAAGTTCGTCGGAAAAACAAAACGGAAACGCCGACACGCACAAAGCCAGTAGGAGCATACATGCCGATCCAGTTGACAGCTTAGTCCGTCCACGCGCACGAGACACATGGCACCAGTGAAATCCTAGCGGCTAGCAGCAGCGGCGATGCCGGCGACTAGCAGGAAGGGCGGGGACGGCCTCCCGCAAGAGCGACGAAGCGGACGGCGGTGGTTGGTGTCCACAGGCCACAGCATGGTAGCATGCAAAATCACGCCTATCGCTAGCAGCTAGCACCAACAGTGGGCTGGGAGAAGGGTGCTCAGCAAGCCACAACAGGTGGCCTGACGGTGTTGCGGACTTGCTGATGAAAGAAAAAGGGCCATGTTAGACAAGTTGCCGGAGCTGGCGGAAACGGTGAGTAGCCGGGCAAGGGAGGGAGGCGGGCGTGTCCAGGATGACATTGGTTTCTCTCACAAAATCATTCTCCGTGGCTGTAAGGAGATCAATTAGACTGATTCAAGATGAAAAATTGATGGCAATGAACGGATGAGGGCAAGAGGAAAACGCCGCTGCTAAATTTGTCATGTACGAAGGTCATGAGAATGAGTGAAAGAAAGGTAGTATCCGTAACTAAGTTTACTTTATTATGTCAACCTACTACTTTAGGAATTTTTAACATCCTCTACTATTTATTGGTATTCAGTTCATTATAACTATTTGTGTCGTCTTACAAGTATCATTGTAAACTTATAACCAAACTGAAAGGACTGAAAGAGTTGCTTGTAAAAGAAATAAATGGATTAAAGTAGTTTGTCATAATCTGTTTAATTGTATACGTACTTTGATAAAAGGAGATTAGTACAAAAATAAAATGAGTTTCTCTTAGAGCATTGTTTTCATTTAATAATTAATCTTGAACGTTGTATGATGAAGACAACCTTACTGGAATTTTTGGCTGGCTTTGTAATGAAGTTCTGGCGATCGACGAAAGTTAGATTGTCTTTGTAATCTTTTACTAGCAGCGTATTCCGAGATTGCACTGAAACAATTATTTGTTGAGCGTTGATCAACCAACAGGTTTGTTATTTTTAGTTGCTCTACCGATTGGAGTATTTTTCCCCTTATAGTTCTAATGGTACATGTCAAGATTTTTGACCTATTTTGTTTCTCAGTAAAAGTTTAGTTTCAATGCACAAAATCAGATAAACAAGATGACTGTTAAAGTATTTCATTTAAGTTCCACAGATCTTGATAAACTAAATTTATTATGAACAGTGATTGTGTTTTGCACATACAATTCACACTAATTTTGAATACACAATATTTACTTTCTCCCAGGACACCGCACGGGCATATATGACAGGGAGGTCTTGAGACATCAAAGGGTTTTTTTCTTCCGTTGCAACGCACGGGCATGTTTGCTAGTAAACAATAAAAAAAACCAAAATACTTTTTTTTTGAGCATCAGTACAGACACAAGCGCTCATATACATGCGCATACACTCACCCCTATGAACGCACACACGCACACCCTACCCCTATGAGCACCTCCGAGAGACTGAGCCGGCATATCATCTTGATAATGCGATCATCAGGATTTAAACCCTGATGGGTTGAGGATACCACTGTCCACCTAACCAACTCAACCACAGGTTGATTCGCAAAAAAAAAACCAAAATACTACTACTGGACAAAACCGATAATTACTAACCGAATAAGTACACATTTTTCGGTTTTATAACCCCTGATTAACCGAAAAAACGAAGTAGTATTACCACCACAATGTTTAGGCCCATTGTTTCTCGCTAAAGGCCCGAGGCCTGAAGGCCGACGTGGTGCGCTGGTGATGTCCTGTCGTGCCCTAGTTCCCCGAACGCCCACACCCGAGCGGCCGAGTCAGCCATCGCAGCGTGCCGCCGCCACAAGCGCTGCTCTGCCTGCTTCGCCACCACAGGCCCTCGCCCTCGTCAGCGCCGCCGCCGCCGACACAGGCCCTCGCTAGCCCCTCCGCCACCACACTCCCTTCCTCGCCGTCGCCTCCGCTGCCGCCCCACGCCTTCCCTCCAGGCTCCTGCCCCGCTACGCAGCGCCGGCAGTCCAGCACGCCGAAGAAGACCGTCGCCCGGCGCATATACTTTCAGGTATACTACCATTATCAATTTCTTGTCTGCACGCCTCTTGTGTTTGACGCTACATATTCAGGATGTTATGCTGTCAAAAATTGAAACACAATCCTGCTCAAAGTGACAGAGTCTGAAACTGAAAGTCGGCGCTTTCATGTTCTGTAGAATTATCGGTTTTACTATTTCAGGTGCAAATTTCGGTTTTCACATCCCACTAACCGAAAGAAAAGCCAGGTCTGGTGGAGTAGCAGTCTATTTTTTTCTTCCAATAGAAGCCAGGCTAGAAGAATGTTGCTGCTGCGAATTTAACTTGTCAATTCAAGATATCCCCTCGAGTCTTGTTTTGAAGAGTGGCTTTGTTTGTATTTGCTCACGCATCCGCCTCACAGTTTCCATTTTCCATGCAGGGTGAGCAGGATGGGGATCGCTACCGAGGAAGATCCCAAAGAGATGAAGAACCACCAAAACTCCGTGGATGAAATGGAGATGAAGGTGGTCAGGTTTTCGCGGGGGAAGGCTGCTAACTTGTCGGTAGGATAATTACTCTCCTACAAGTGTAGTCGTTGAAGTTCAGCACTAGTTGCTTTGCTATCTCTGCTGATTGAAAAGCATGTATTGGCATTTTTGTTTCATTGTGATTCTGTTGCAGGCTCTGCGTGATAAGAAATTGAAAGGGCAGCTCACCGGAAAAGAGAAGCTAATCGGAATATCTGCCAAAGCTGCTGCGCAGGCTGAAAAGGTGCGGTATTGTGGATTTGTTGTAGAATGTCTCTGAATTTGTTGCGACAAGCACATGTATAAGTAGCTGAATAACAGTGAGTATGATATGATGGAATCTGGTATTCTGTACTGTTGACTTACTACAATACAATATTCTATCATATAGCTCATCTCTAGTTGTTCAGTAGTCTTTAGCCGTTGACTGGCATCATGTGGATCTGTTTGGATGAAGTGATGGACCTATATTTATAGGATTTACATGTTAAGTGTGATATGGTTTTATCTGGTGTTCTTCCCAAAGAGGTGCTAGTCGTCGAGTAGGGTTTTATTCATGTCCTGTGCAGGAAGTAAAATTACTGTATTGCTGATAATCCTTTTGGAGTTCCTTTAGGTTAATTCATACTACCTCATGGGCAATGATCGACATATCTATCATTTTCGTGCCTCTTTGATGTACTTTTGCATAAACTTATGGTGCTTATTGGCAGCAATATACCAATTGACCCATTGAAATTCCCTGCGGTATCTATTTTTATTATTTGGCCACCTTATGCTTCTTGATCTTTGTATTTAACATATTTCGAATTTGACTTTTGCAAACATGGGAGACTTTCCATATTACTGATTTGTTGCTAACTCAATTTTCAGTGGTTTTTACCTATCGAGGGGGGCTACTTGGAGCCTGAAGGTTTGGAGAAGACATATAGATATACGCAGGAACAGATTCGTGGTGATGTCGACATTTCGAGTAAAAGAAAACCATTTGATATGATCTTACCTGGTAAATATGTAAACAAAAATTGTGTTCTTTGAAGCTGTGCCACCATTGTTACATGATCCAGTACCAATAACAACAATGTACAATACAGATGTTGATATGGAACATCATTGATGATACTTGTGTTCTTGTGTAGTACAGTTAGTTGATTAGCATTTCCAAATTGAAGTATTTTATTTCCTGATACTTATTTGGTTTTGTCTTTGTAAGACTTGTACCCTTCTTATTGTGTACATGAGAGAAGGCCAATAGTTAGTTTTCTGAATGTTTATAACCATATCATCATAGAGTTATTGGCACTATCAGGTTTTTGTCATTAACAGTTTTACTTATTTGAATAATGGATGTGAGTTTTTCTATGCTTGCATGTGCCGACAGATATATATTTAATATCTATATTGCCCCATTGATGAATGCTGACTGTCAACTTCCTTATATGTATGCAAATTGAGTTAAGGGGGCTAACTAGCTCATTTTTTATGCAGAACTTGGTCCTTATACTCTAGAATACACCTCAAATGGTCGGTACATGATCGTAGGTGGGAGAAAAGGTCATATTGGTATGATGGATATGTTGAGTATGAATCTCATCAAGGAGTTTCAGGTCAGCTCACAGAACTTTTAGCAGTTTCCCAGCATGTTGGATTTTGGTAACACATTCACCACTTGAAGTTTAGTGCTTTTTTCAAAAATTAAGCTGGCAAGATTGGTCTAGTATGATCTTAAATGTTTAGTGAAAATGCAGTTGTAATAAAAGTGTGTGCCTTCCATGCAACCAAAAAACTAACAGAAGGTTGTAGTGTGGTTCTATTCCCATGAGAAAAATAATAAAAATGCTGAGCAAGTCCTCACAAAATTTTCCATTGCCTCCTTGTCGGGATTTTTATGCATATTTACTTACTGCAATGCTTTCCAAGGTTCAAAAAAGGACTGCGCTAGGTGGGTGATGGGCCTAGGCGGCCACCTGGAACATGACAGTAAGCAGGCAACTGGACACCTGAGCCCAGCACATTGCAACTGAGGGCTAGAATTACATAGAGCAGAGTGAGGGAGAAGTGAAGGTGGAGTTACAGTCCAGGTCGTTGTAGCAGGAGCGTGAAGTTTCACAGTCACGGCAGCAGCGAGCCTCCATGTCGTGGCTGTAGGGGGGGGGGGGGGGTTATGGAGTCTGGAAAGATGATGTTCTCATGTCATGAATATGGTGATTTCTGGCTCGTGTGGAACCCTAGCTTTACCAAGCCATTTAGGCATCCATCTAAATCATTCATGTATCCCGATCGTCTACATATCTGCTATTTATGGGCTTCCCCCATGCATGTCCGTCTTCTGCTTCACGAGGGTGCCTTCGCTTCATAATTCTCCTCGCACCGCAGCCGCCAGCCGCTCTTCTCGCTGCAGGGCTGCTGCTCCTCGTGTCGCCGCCACCTCTTGTCTGCTGCCAGAGGATGTTGATTCCTCACTGGAGGACCTTACTGGCCGCCTAGGGCTGTAGCACTGCACCATGGAGCGCCTAGGCAGCGCCTATTTTGTGTTTTGGTCTTTTGGACCTTGATGGTCTTTATTGTCACAAAGACTTTCTGGTGTTCACATTTGATGATGATTAAAGAAAATCATCCCTCCTATTATTTCTACCTGGTCAAATCCTACTCTTGTCTCCCACTTTTCTCCAGAACTATCCTTGTCTTTTATAATTACAGTGACTAGACACTTTGGTTGCACTTTATGCACATACTTTACTTCTCTGATCCTCTATTTTTAACACTTCTGATCCTCTTTTTATAGGTGAGGGAAACTGTGCGCGATGTGGCATTCTTACACAATGAGCAACTCTTTGCAGTCGCCCAGAAGAAGTAATTTCTTGACCCTGTTTAAGCTTTGCGACATATATCCCTTGCTCATAAAATATATCAATATGTTTCGTCTGCTAGTCTTAGTTTGATTTCCGGCCACATGGCTAGAGTTATGCAGCATGACTGCATGATTCACTACATTATTCTATATATAGTTATATACTACCATGAACCTTGAAGAGTTGTTGTGACCACTCATGCTGATTTTGGTACCATTTCTTTGATTTTCTAGAGTTCTTAACAAGAGTATTGTTGAAACAGGTACCCCTACATATACAATCATCATGGCACAGAAATTCACTGTTTGAAGGTAAGTAATTTTGAATACCTTTGCGTTCTTGGTAACTATGCTCTAACTATTGATGATTTTCATAATTTATTGCAATACTGTTTCATCATTTAACACATGCTTGCATTCATTATGAGAAAAGACTAGATAATAGTAAAATAGAATACAGAATATCCCTATTCCCATTTTCTTATGAACCCTGCAGAACTGATGAATGATATATTGATATATCTCAATTATTTATGTAGCTACGTCAAAATGATTTGGTCCTAAATGAGCTCATCTCAATACCAAACTCATTTGTACTAAGAGTTAAGTACTGCGATGTGCTGATTCGTACTAAACTTGGAGAACTAGTAAAGTAGCATGGCTCTGCTCCGATCTCGATGAGCTGAATAGATTGTTCCATTAAGGTTGAAGGAGAAAAATTACAAAAAGTTTGATTACATGAGGCCCCAGAAGGCTTGCCCCCCATCCACCTGTGCTAACGCTAAGATTACATCTCATCCATGGCCGCCGTTTCTACCGTACCGCGTTAATGAATATAATATTTTTTTTCCACAGAGCATTCCGAGATGAACTTATTTGTACTAACTATAAACATTCAAGCTACTGCAAGTTTGTTGTTTGGTAATTTCTTTTGAAAATGCTTTTGTTTCTTAAGCTGTAGAAGCATAATTTTAGAGCTGCTCATCATCCAGCTTGTACTTGGTGTATATATATCCAAGACATGACATCTCTGAAATAGTTGTAACTTCTCTGATCTCTGACAATTCTTCTGTTTCACAGGAACATGGCAAAGCGCTGAAACTTCAGTTTCTGGATAAACACTTCCTCTTGGCATCGATAAACAGCTTTGGGCAGCTCCACTACCAAGATATGAGCACCGGCGAGATGATTGCAAATCACAGGACAGGTCTTGGGCATACAGATGTTATGCGGGTAAATCCGTACAACGCTGTCATCGGCCTTGGGCATGCTGATGGCAAAGTTACCATGTGGAAGCCAACCAGCGTGAAGCCACTTGTCACAATGCTGTGCCATAATGGCCATGTGACTGCTGTTGCATTCGAGAGGGGTGGTCATCTTATGGCAACTGCAGGTCTTGACAAGAAGATTAAGATTTGGGATCTCAGGAAGTATGAGGTTGTGCATACACACGCTGCACGAGCTGAGTCCTTGGATTTCAGCCAGAAGGGGTTGTTGGCCGCCAGTGATGGATCTCTAGTAGAGATATACAGGGATGCCGGGGGCCATGATTATAAAGTTTATTTGAAGCATAGGATGGTAAAGGGATATCAGGTCGGTAAGGTTTTGTTCCGCCCTTACGAGGATATCTGTTCGATTGGGCACTCCACGGGGTTTTCTTCCATTCTCGTTCCTGGATCAGGCGAGGCCAACTTTGATACCTTTGTTGAGAACCCTGTGGAGACTGCCAAGCAAAGGAGGGAGAGGGAGGTGCATGCTCTCCTCAATAAGCTTCAGCCGGAGACTGTGATGCTTAACCCAAATATGATCGGTAACGTGAGACAGCCAAAGAAGAAAGAGAAGAAGACCAAAAAAGAAGTCGAGGAGGAGATTGAAGATGCGGTGGAGGCCGCCAAGAGCACGAAGGTGAAGAATAAGACCAAGGGCAGGAGCAAACCCAGCAAGCGGGCCAAGAAGAAGGAAGAAGAGGTCCTCAGAGCCAAGAGGCCTCTACTGGACCAGTACAATGAAATCGGTGGGCATCCCGACAAGAAACAGCGGGTCGGCGACAAGGCCGAGCTGCCAAAGGCCCTGCAGCGGTTTGCCAAGAACAAGCAATCATGATCTTGTTTATCTAGCAGTTTGTGCTGTAGTATCATCTATCATGTAGCTGGCAGGTAGTATTTGAGTCCATGTGGACATGCCACATGAGACAACGGTGGGAAAGGATGCAGCAAATTTTTGTCTCGAAATAACTTGATGTTCTAGTTGAAATTTAGCTCACTTCTTGAGTTGGACATCCTATTATCTTGTATGAATGGGCTAGGCTTGGGGCTTGAGAGGTTTATTTGATGTATTGGTGGAGCCTTTTGGGTTGGGTGTCAACACAACTTATTGTGCAAGTTACATGTGCATTTTACTTATGGTGAGCACCACACTGGGAATGCTACAACCTAGAATGTGTTTGGTTTAGAAAAGGTTAAGTAGATGTAATCAAATCAGATACTTCCAGCTCTCTTCCATTTGTAAGTATGATGCAACAAGCCACCAACTGAAAACAACCGAAATAGGAATCAAAATTCAAACCAACGGATGACCGAGATAATTCAGATTTGGTAGTAATTTCATGAGAGCTCAATCGCAAGAATTAGCACATGCGCGCAGAAAGAAGCGGACGATCTGGGGTGGGTGCTTTAGGGGAAGTATCAGGTGATGCAACACTAACATGCTCCGACTTTGAAAAAATAAAAATCAAATCTAAGCGTGTCAAAAAAAAAATCCGATTTTTTGTATGGATGTTCACAAGACATGTCTACAGCCAATGAAAAATTCAGATCAAAATTCAAAATGCAGAAAGAGATACAAAAACGACAAATCCATCCAGCATTTGAAATACAGAAAGGACAAAAATAAAAACTCAACGCTATCCATGCCGGATTTGTCTTTCCGTTTCTCTTTATGGATTTCGAATTTTGACTTGAATATTTTAGGAGCTGTGCATACATGTCTTGTGGACATCCACAAATACTTGTAGATTTTTTTGACACATTTAAATTTGATTTGTTTTTTAAATGGGAGCATTCTAGTGCTGGTAACACTAGATATTTTCCTGGGTGCTTCGAGTGCCATCATGAATCCTCTGGTTTTGAAGCTCGGCTGCCTACTTCCTCACGAGCATGCTTCGGTTAATTGAGAATATAACTAGATCGTTGATTAATTGAGAAGCGAGGAAGTAATTAGCAATGATATTTCATTTTCCTCTCTCCTGTAGAGGGGCGCAGCTAGTGTGACGTGTCTTGGAAAAATATGATGCATATATTTAAAACTTGATTCGCTACCTGGGCAACATTACTATTTTTCCGAGAGTATGACGAGCAAATTGCATAACAATTTTTCTTGTATAAAGTTAGAAAAGAGTTTACAAGATATTTCTTCAATAGAACGCTGCTAGGTAGTGTTGCAAAAAATAAAAGAAGGAACTGGGTATCTTTATACTATAACTTCAACATATTTTTTGCGATTACATGGACAACATTACTATGAAGCTATACTGAAAAAAAAAGGAAAATCTAATACTTGAACTTCAAAAGTGGAGTACTAATAATTATTCAGACTTCAAGAACTTGATCAGAGCTACCAAAGGATGCAAGTCGGCATAAGTCTTCCTTGCACGAACTTCAAAGTATCGACTCAGCATAGTTGGTGTCAGATCGACGTAGTGGATGCCTGTACGTCGGTACCTCTCCAAGTCAACCGCCGAACTCTCTGTACTTCCTTGCTACCTACCTGTTACCTGAACTTTTTTGTTGTTGTGAAACTATGAAACTTTACTGGGCTACTATGAAACTTCACTGAAACGGAAATTTTTTCGTACTCTATGCTTGAACTTTTTAAAAAAAACTAGTACTAAGAGTACTCTCTTCGATCCATGTAAGTGCCGCTGGTTTGGTACTCTCTTCGATGGGAAGGAGTACTATTTTTTTTGTTGACTTTTTTCGAAACGGAATTCTTCAGACTTCGGACTTCAAGGGCTTGATCAGAGTTACCATGGACGCAAATCAGCATCAGTCTTCCTTGCACGAGCTTTGAATTCTGAGCTCAGCATTGCTGGTGTGAGATCGACCTAGCTAGTGCAGGCCTTTAAGAAGACCCCGGTATTTTCGCACGTCGCCGCCGAGCTCTACGTACTTCAGCCGCATGAAGACCTGCAGCGCGTGCACGCTGGCAGCAGCTGCGAGGCGAGGGCTCCCCAGCGGCGGATGGAAGCCGAGGTAATCGGCGATGTGCTCCAGCCCGATCGGCATGGCCGGGCAGTCGGCCGCCATCCTGATGACATCATAGACCTGGTCGCCGAGGTAACGCCGCACGGCGCCGTTGAACCCGGCCACGTCTCGCGGCAGGGCGGCCCCGCCGGTGACGACCTTGAGCAGGTACGCGACGTGGTAGGCCCCGGCGTAGGTGATCCAACTCCGCGATCGCCCACGCCGAGCGCCGACCAGGCCGGATTCAAACAGCTTCTTGCTTAGCATGTCGGCGCTGACGCCGTGGTCGCGGAGCGCGCCGACGTCGAGGCCGCGGCCGGCGAGGTACGCGAGGGAGTTCTCGTCGCGCGGGTCGGCATGGGGGCGGAAGTCGCGGAGGTTGAACTCCCAGGCGGCGATGTACCCGCCGTGGCTGTCGTAGAGCGCGATGCCGACCTGCAGCGGCTTCAGGTCGTCGACATTGGCCTTCACGAGGGCGTAGCGCTCCTCCACGGTGAGGGCGTTGTGGTCCTTGCCGGGGTGGTGGACGACGCCCGGGTAGTGCACGTCGACGGCGACGTACTGGGCTCTCCTGGCGACGTGGCAGAGGTTGGCCGATTCATGCTTGAAGTTGGATGCCCACACGGAGCGCACAGGGACTGGCCACGATGCCCATACCGGCGACATGGGTGCATGGTAGAAGTACGGCGGGGGCTGCATCGGGAACGTATGGTGGAAAGGTGGCGGCGGCGGCGGCGGAAACACTGGGAACATACCGGCGGCCGGGTTCATGCTGATCGATGCCTCTGATCAACAGGAGAAGCTTGTAGCTCTGCGTTCGTGTTAGCTAGGCGGGTGGTGTGTTCGCATTATAAGGAAAGGAGAGGAAGTAGAGTCGTTGTCGTAGTCGGACGAGGAAGGATATTGCGGTGGTCGGACACGGATCGGCTGTAATTCAGAGAAGCTAAGCAGCGTGGGTCATACGAACTCTTTATATTTTTTTGGGCAGGGAAGTGGGCCATAAGAACTCGCAGCGTGGGGAAGTATCAGGTGATGCAACACTAACATGCTCCGTCTTTGAAAATAAAAATAAAAATCAAACCTAAGTGTGTCAAAAAGATCCGATATTTTTGTGTGGATGTTCACAAGACATGTCTACAACCTATATAAAAAATTCAGATCAAAATTCAAAATACAAAAAGAGTTAAAAAAAGATAAATCCAGCATTTGAAATACAGAAAGGACGAAAATAAAAACTCAGACACTAACCAATACCATGCCGGATTTGTCTTTCCGTTTCTCTTTATGGATTTCGAATTTTGACTTGAATATTTTAGGAAAACGTTTAAAACCGGAGCACCGGCCAAGTCTTCAGCAGGCAGCCTCGCGCACGTTGGCCCATGTGATGAAGCAACCACCAGAAACGTGACACGTGTGTCCCTTATCCCTTTGCTCTGAACACCCGTAGGCACTTCTTTTTCCATGCAAAGGAACTCTTCTTTCTCTTTCGTTTTGAAGACGACGAGGGATGTCGCCGAGGGTCGGACGCCGGCGCTGGAGACGACACGCTCGACCCTGCGATGGGGCCGGCATTTTTTGGCCGGAACCGACCACCGATGGAGCTGCAACCATGCATCAGAAATGCTGGAACCAGCCGTCGGAAGAGCTACAACCGGGGGCACCAACCATGTTGGAACCGGCCATCGCCGGAGCTACAACCGGCCGCGGCAGAGCTGCAAACGGCTGTCGGAAGTGCTGGAACCTGCCACTAGAATTTCTGGAACCAGAATCAACAGAGCTGCAAACCTGGCGCCGACACGCTCGAACCTGTTATCGTCGGAGTGTTGGGGAACGTAGTAATTTCAAAAAAAAATCCTACACACGCGCAAGATCATGGTGATGCATAGCAACGAGAGGGAAGAGTATCGTCCACGTACCTCATAGACCGTAAGCGGAAGCTTTATGAGAACGCGGTTGATGTAGTCGAACGTCTTCACAATCCGACCGATCCAAGTATCGAGCGCACGGCACCTCCGAGTTCTGCACACGTTCAACTCGATGACGTCCCGCGAGCTCCGATCCAGCAAAGCTTCACGGGAGAGTTTCGTCAGCACGACGGCGTGATGACGGTGATGATGATGCTACCGACGCATGGCTTCGCCTAAGCACCGCTACGATATAATCGAGGGGGGTTATGGTGGAGGGGGGCACTGCACACGGCTAAGGGATCAATGATCAACTTGTGTGTCTAGAGGTGCCCCCTGCCCCCGTATATAAAGGAGTGGAGGAGGGGAGGGCCGGCCCTCTCTAGGGCGTGCCATGGGGAGTCCTACTCCCACCGGGAGTAGGATTCCCCCTTTCCAACTTGGATTAGGAGAGGGAAGGAAGAGGAAGGAGGGAGGAAGGAAAGGGGGGGGGGGTTCGCCCCCCTCCCAATTCGGATTGGGCTTGGGGGGAGGGGGGTGCTACCTCCCTTGATCCTTTCCCCTCCTTTCCACTAAAGCCCAATAAGGCCCATATACCTCCCGGGGGGTTTCGGTATATTCCCGATCTCACCCGGAACCATTCAGGTATCCAAATATAGTCGTCCAATATATCGATCTTTATGTCTCGACCATTTCGAGACTCCTCGTCTTGTCCCTGATCATATCCGGGACTCCGAACTACTTTAGGTACATCAAAACACAAAAAACACATAATACGATTGAGGGAGTCCTGGATTAGGGGGTGTCCGGACTATACCTTCAGCCGGACTCCTGAACTATGAAGATACAAGATTGAAGACTTCGTCCCGTGTCCGGAAGGGACTTTACATGGCGTGGAAGGCAAGCTTGGCAAATGCAATGCACATGACGACATGATATGAGATGCATGACAACAACAACACAAGGAGACAAATACCCGAACCCGAGAAAATAAAATAACTTAACGTCGGAAACGGCAAGAGTTGGAGTACATATTGGGTAAATCATATCCGGGGTGTTACAACACTCCACCACTACGAAAGGATCTCGTCCCGAGATCTAGGACTGAAAGAACGCCGGGTACTCAGAATGGAGGTGATCCTCGCGTTCCCAAGTAGCTTCACGGTCGGAATGGTGTGACCACTTGACTTTGAGGAATTTGATTGACTTGTTGCGAGTCTTGCATTCAGTCTGTTCAAGAATAGCAATGGGGTGCTCACGATAGGAGCGATCTTCTTGGAGCTCAATGTCCTCGAAGTTGACGGTGCGATCAAAACGCATAACAACATACGTTGTTCCCTTTATCATCGGTATGTTACTTGCCCGAGATTTGATCGTCGGTATCTCAATACCTAGTTCAATCTCGTTACCGGCAAGTCTCTTTAATCATTCCATAATACATCACCCCGCAACTAGCTCATTAGTTACAATGCTTGCACGGCTTATAGTGATGTGTATTACCGAGTGGGCCCAGAGATACCTCTCCGACGACCGGAGTGACAAATCCTAATCTCGAAATACGCCAACTCAACAAGTACCTTCGGAGACACCTGTAGAGCACCTTTATAATCACCCAATTACGTTGTGATGTTTGGTAGCACACAAAGTGTTCCTCCGGTAAACAGGAGTTGCATAATCTCATAGTCATAGGAACATGTATAAGTCATGAAGAAAGCAATAGCAACATACTAAACGATCAAGTGCTAAGCTAACGGAATCGGTCAAGTCAGTCACATCATTCTCCTAATGATGTGATCCCGTTAATCAAATGACAACTCATGTCTATGGTTAGGAAACTTAACCATCTTTGATTAACGAGCTAGCCAAGTAGAGGCATACTAGTGACACTATGTTTGTCTATGTATTCACACATGTATTATGTTTCCGGTTAATACAATTCTAGCATGAACAATAAACATTTATCATGAAATAAGGAAATAAATAATAACTTTATTATTGCCTCTAGGGCATATTTCCTTCAGTCTCCCACTTGCACTAGAGTCAATAATCTAGTTCACATCGCCATGTGATTTAACGCCAATAGTTCACATCACCATGTGATTAACACCCATAGTTCACATCGTCATGTGACCAACACCCAAAGGGTTTACTAGAGTCAATAATCTAGTTCACATCGCTATGTGATTAACACCCAAAGAGTTCTAAGGTGTGATCATGTTTTGCTTGTGAGAGAAGTTTAGTCAACGAGTCTGCAACATTCAGATCCGTATGTATCTTGCAAATCTCTATGTCTCCCATCTGGACTTGATCGCGGATGGAATTGAAGTGTCTCTTGACGTGCTTGGTTCTCTTGTGAAATCTGGATTCCTTTGCCAAGGCAATTGCACCAGTATTGTCACAAAAGATTTTCATTGGACCCGATGCACTAGGTATGACACCTAAATCGGATATGAACTCCTTCATCCAGACTCCTTCATTTGCTCTTCCGAAGCAGCAATGTACTCCGCTTCACATGTAGATCACGCCACGATGCTTTGTTTAAAACTGCTCCAACTGACGGCTCCACCGTTCAATATAAACACGTATAGGTTTGCGATTTAGAATCGTCCAGATCAGTGTCAAAGCTTGTATCAACGTAACCATTTACGATGAGCTCTTTGTCACCTCCATAAACGAGAAACATATCCTTAGTCCTTTTCAGGTATTTTAGGATGTTCTTGACCGCTGTCCAGTGATCCACTCCTGGATTACTTTGGTACCTCCCTACTAAACTAATAGCAAGGCACACATCAGGTCTGGTACACAGCATTGCATACATGATAGAGCCTATGGCTGAAGCATAGGGAACATCTTTCATTTCTCTCTATCTTCTGTAGTGGTCAGGCATTGAGTCTTACTCAACTTCACACCTTGTAACACAGGTAAGAATCCTTTCTTTGCCTGATCTATTTTGAACTTCTTCAAAAAAAATTCAAGGTATGTGCTTTGTGAAAGTCCAATTAGGCGTCTTGGTCTATCTCTATAGATCTTGATGACCAATATGTAAGCAGCTTCACCGAGGTCTTTCATTGAAAAACTCTTATTCAAGTATCCTTTTATGCTATCCATAAATTCTATATCATTTCCAATCAACAATATGTCATCCACATATAATATTAGAAATGCTATAGAGCTCCCACTCACTTTCTTGTAAATACAGGCTTCTCCAAAAGTTTGTATAAAACCATATGCTTTGATCACACTATCAAAATGTTTATTCCAACTCCGAGAGGCTTGCACCAGTCCATAAATGGATCGCTGGAGCTTGCACACTTTGTTAGCACCCTTTGGATCGATAAAACCTTCAGGTTGCATCATATTCAATTCTTCTTCCAGAAATCCATTAAGGAATGCAGTCTTTACATCCATTTGCCAAATTTCATAATCATAAAATGCGGCAATAGCTAACATGATTCGGACGGACTTAAGCATCGTTACGGGTGAGAAGGTCTCATCATAGTCAACTCCTTGAACTTGTCGAAAACCTTTCGCAACAAGTCGAGCTTTGTAGACAGTAACATTACCATCAGCGTCTGTCTTCTTCTTGAAGATCCATTTATTCTTGATGGCTTGCCGATCATCGGGCAAGTCAACCAAAGTCCACACTTTGTTCTCATACATGGATCCCATCTCAGATTTCATGGCCTCAAGCCATTTTGCGAAATCTAGGCTCATGATCGCTTCCTCATAGTTCGTAGGTTCGTCATGGTCTAGTAACATGACCTCCAGAACAGGATTACCGTACCACTCTGGTGCGGATCTTACTCTGGTTGACCTACAAGGTTCGGTAGTAACTTGATCTGAAGTTTCATGATCATCATCATTAGCTTCCTCACTAATTGGTGTAGGTGTCAAAGAAACCGGTTTTTGTGATGAACTACTTTCCAATAAGGGAGCAGGTACAATTACCTCATCAAGTTCTACTTTCCTCCCACTCACTTCTTTCGAGAGAAACTCCTTCTCTAGAAAGGATCCAAATTTAGCAACAAAAGTCTTGCCTTCGGATCTGTGATAGAAGGTGTACCCAACAGTCTCCTTTGGGTATCCTATGAAGACATATTTCTCCGATTTGGGTTCGAGCTTATCAGGTTGAAGCTTTTTCACATAAGCATCGCAGCCCCAAACTTTAAGAAACGACAACTTTGGTTTCTTGCCAAACCACAGTTCATAAGGAGTCATCTCAATGGATTTAGATGGTGCCCTATTTAACGTGAATGCAGCTGTCTCTAAAGCATAACCCCAAAACGATAGCGGTAAATCAGTAAGAGACATCATTGATCGCACCATATCTAGTAAAGTACGATTACGACGTTCGGACACACCATTTCACTGTGGTGTTCCAGGTGGCGTGAGTTGTGAAACTATTCCGCATTGTTTCAAATGAAGACCAAACTCGTAACTCAAATATTCTCCTCCACGATCAGATCATAGAAATTTTATTTTCTTGTTATGATGATTTTCCACTTCACTCTGAAATTCTTTGAACTTTTCAAATGTTTCAGACTTATGTTTCATCAAGTAGATATACCCATATCTGCTCAAATCATCTGTGAAGGTGAGAAAATAACGATACCCGTCGCGAGCCTCAATATTCATCGGACCACATACATCAGTATGTATGATTTCCAATAAATCTGTTGCTCGCTCCATAGTTCCGGAGAACGGAGTTTTAGTCATCTTGCCCATGAGGCACAGTTTGCAAGTACCAAGTGATTCATACTCAAGTGATTCCAAAAGTCCATCAGAATGGAGTTTTTTCATGCGTTTTATACCAATATGACCTAAACGACAGTGCCACAAATAAGTTGCATTATCATTATCAACTCTGCATCTTTTAGCTTCAATACTATGAATATGTGTATATCCACTATCGAGATTCAAAAAGAATAGACCACTCTTTGAGGGTGCATGACCATAAAAGATATTAATCATATAAATAGAACAACCATTATTCTCTGATTTAAATGAATAACTGTCTCGCATCAAACAAGATCCAGATATAATGTTCATGCTTAACGCTGGCACCAAATAACAATTATTCAGGTCTAATACTAATCCTGAAGGTAGATGTAGAGGTAGCGTGCCGACTGCGATCACATTGACTTTGGAACCATTTCCCACGCGCATCGTCACCTCGTCCTTTGCCAATCTTCGCTTAATCCGTAGTCCCTATTTCGAGTTGCAAATATTAGCAACAGAACCAGTATCAAATAACCAGGTACTACTGCGAGAATTGGTAAGGTACACATCAATAACATGTATATCACATATACCTTTTTTCACCTTGCCATCCTTCTTATCCGCCAAATACTTGGGGCAGTTCCGATTCCAGTGACCAGTCTGTTTGCAGTAGAAGCACTCAGTCTCGGGCTTAGGTCCAGTGTAGCGACCAGACCTCAACCAGTCTGATCTCTGTGCTCCGGTGTCATCCCTGGATCAGTAATGCTGACACCACACAGTACTTGAAGGATTTATAGCAGAGTAGCAATCACACACTTATTACATCGAGTGTCTCAAAAGAGAACTTATTACAATAAATATGGCTTAAGGCCAACTAACAACGATAACAGCGGAAGGCTTGGAAGATAAGTGAGTCCATCAACTCCAACGGCATCACTGAGTATAGAACCATGACCTAAAACTCCTCAATCGTCGTCTGAAAAGTCTGCAACATTAACGTTGCAGCCCGAAACGGGTCAGCACATGGAATATGCTGGCAAGGTAACACATAGAGAGTAATGGAAATGCAACAACTATACTATATGCATATTTGGCTGGTGGAAAGCTCTATGGTTACAGTTTTTTGCGTAAAGCCAATTTTTCCCTACTTCAAAGGAATAAAATTAATTACTATCATGGTGGTTGTTAAACATTGAGAATGGTTGACAGCATTCTCAATCCCAATTAAGTAACATCATTAAAACCCAACAATATTAATTTAGGGTAACATGTCGAGATTCACATGATAATCCAGGTACCAGATACTCAAGATGTCCATAACCGGGGACACGGCTAATCATGATTAGTTTGTTACACTCTGCAGAGGTTTGCGCACTTTTCCCCACAAGACTCGATCGCCTCCGTTAGATTTCTCGCACTACATGGTGTTTGAGAAACGGATGACCGAGACACAGTCTTTCAGAAGCGCTAGCACCTTACGACGGATAGACCGGTACACCTACTTTCCCTTAAATCTGCTAGTCTACCCTGTAAGAGTTCGCACAACTTAGTCAACTATGCCAGAGCCCATAATGGCTTGTGGCTGCACACGGAAGTTTCTAGTATGAATAATCTCATGATCCCTTTGAGCCTGGGTGGCGGTCCAAAAGAAAACAGGCAAGTCCTGGAAACCCCAGGTGCCTCAATCCACCCAGATGCGTGTTAGGTTGCCACCTTAGATAAACCCTTAATTAACAATCTCACATCTGTCATGGATTTCACTCACCCAATCCACGTCTACTAGCATAGCATGGCATAATAAGCAAACATAGAAGTAACTCCCAAAGGTTTGATAATAAACAGGTAATAGGTACTACCTCATCTACTACCCATCCCATAATTTAATTAGATCCTAATCATGCAGTGTGTGAAGATTGATCTAATGCAATAAAACTGGGTTGTAGAAAAAGGTATGATCAAAGTGTTACTTGCCTTGCTGATGATCCGAGTAACCTAGAGATTCGAAGTAATAGGCGGCGCACTCCGGGTATTCTATCGCAGACAAACAACAAGCATACAATAAGTACTCATCTAATGCACAGGTAAAACTCAAATAGAAGATCTAACCAGAAAGTACAACTTAATAACCCTGGTTTGCAAAAAGAATCAAATCGAACGAAGCAAAAGAAATCAAACGGCGAAAGAAAACAACTTCGTTCTAGTAATCTGGATCTAGGGCAAATTTTATAGTAGCAAAAACTTGTTTAAGTTGATTATTCGGAAAGAGGGTTTCGAGACGAAACTCCAGGCGCTTGAATCGCCTGATTCCGATAAACGAGCGAAAAGTTATACTAAAACGAAAATCGGATCAGAAATCGCGATCAGAAAATAACCGCGGAAAATCCGATGAAAAAGAAAACGACGAACATAATTTGTTTTTAAATAGCACGGAAAACGAGGCTGCGGCGAACCTCGGGCGACGCGCACTCCGACGAGTCGGCGGCGGCGGCGGCTGGGCGGCGGCTAGGGTTAGGCGGCGGCGGCTATGGGCTTCGGCGCTGGGGGCCTCGCTATTTAAAGGCGCCCCCCTGGGCGGAGTCCCGCTCGGGTACGGCCCAAGGTCGGTTTCGTTTTTTTTAAATAATTCCGCTCGGAAGAAAAATAAAAAGAAATACTAAACGGACTCCAAAAATCATGAAATAAATTTTGCCGGGTTTCTAAAATCAAGCCCGATAAAGTGAACATTTATCTCAGCAATCTCGCACCCTCGCGATCAAGACTATTTAAGCTCATAGGAAAGGCAAGGTAATATATGTGGAGCTGCAGCAAGCGACTAGCATGTATGGTGGCTATCCTGTTCACAAAAGAGAGCGAGAAGAGATAGCAAAGCGCGAACGAGTAACTAGAGAACAACTTGTGACAAGCATTACTCCAACACCGTGTTCACTTCCCGGACTCCGCCGAGAAGAGACCATCACGGTAACTCACACAATTGATTCATTTTAATTAAGTTAAGATTTAAGTTATCTACAACCAGATATTAACAAATTCCAATCTGTCCATAACCGCGGGCACGACTTTCGAAATTTCAAATCCCTGCAGGGGAGTCCCAACTTAGCCCATGACAAGCTCTCACGGTCAACGAAGGAATAGACCTTCTCCCAAGACGTTCCGATCAGGCTCGGTATCCCGGTTCTACAAGACACTTCGACAAGTCAAAACAAATCCAGCAACACCGCCCGAATGTGCCGACAAATCCCGATAGGAGCTGCACCTATCTCATTCTCAGGGCACACTCAGATGAGCCAGACGTCGGGTAGGCCAGCCCAGAGTTTCCCCTGGTAGCCCCGGACATCGCTCGGTTGGGCCAACACTCAGAGGAGCACTGGCCCGGGGGGTTTAAAATAAGATGACCCTCGGGCTCCGGAAACCCAAGGGAAAAAGAGGCTAGGTGGCAAAAGGTAAAACCAAGGTTGGGCATTGCTAGAAAAGCTTTATTCAAGGCGAACTATCAAGGGGTTCCCATTATAACCCAACCGCGTAAGGAACGCAAAATCCGGGAACATAACACCGATATGACGGAAACTAGGGCGCAAGAGTGGAACAAAACACTAGGCGAGAGGCCGAGCCTTCCACCCTTTACCAAGTATATAGATGCATTAAGATAACATGGCAATATAATGATATCCCAACAGTAAATAGTGTTCCAACAAGGAACAGTGTCCAATCTTCACCTGCAACTAGCAACGCTATAAGAGGGGCTGAGCAAAGCGGTAACATAGCCAATCAACGGTTTGCTAGGACATGGTGGGTTAGAGGTTTGACATGGCAATTTGGGAGGCATGATAAGCAAGTGGTAGGCATCGTAGCATAGGCATAGCAAAAGAGCGAGCATCTAGCAAAGCAAAGATAGAAGTGATTTCGAGGGTATGATCATCTTGCCTGCAACGTTGTCAGAGTTGACTGGATCCTCTAAAGCAAACTCAACGGGCTCCTCGTTAGCGAACTCGTCTCCCGGCTCTACCCAAACAAGACAAACAAGCAACAAGGAACGCAATCAACCACGTGCACAACTCAAACAACATGATGCAAACATGGTATGCTATGCGGGATGCGATGCGGAATGCATATGCAAGATTTGACAAGGAATGACTGAATCTGGCCTCAACTTGGAAATCCAAGTGTGCCACTGGAAAGATGAAATGAAATCGCTTGAAAACAATATAAAGATCACCGGAATTGGAGTTACGGTTTGAAAATGGCAAGCAAATCAAATATGGCCACGTTTTGCGATTTACAGCAAGTAGTCAACTAAATGCAACGAGATGAACATGCTACAGCACCCAAACATGGCAACAAAATACATGGAAGGAATCCATTCATGATGCTTAACAAAAAGCTAGCACTGAGCTACGGGCAATTCATCCATTAACAGGTTAAAACAAGCATGGGAAAAATGCATTTGGTAAACAGATTTCAGACTTAGTGAAGTTAACACTTGTCTGGAATTTCAGATCAGATAGCACTCTTTGGAGCATCAAAACTATACACTACAGGACCTGAACATGGCAAAGTAAAGTATGGCATGGAGCTACTCAAAGAGCTTAACAAAAGTCCATAAGTGACCTTGAGCCAAAAGGGATCATAAAATACATTCGCAAGCATGTGAACATGGAAAAAACATAATCAGTTCTCAGACTTAGTGAAAACTGGAGCATGCTGAAAACAGATATCAAGTAGGCATGTTTACGAGCTCGATGCACTCACTACAGAGCAAGTCATGACAAGCTAAGAATACACCCATCAAGAATACACAAAATACAAGCTAGACATGGCAAGAACAATAACATAGCATGCACGGATCAACTACAACATCCTCGGCAAAATTGCTAACAAGTAGAGAATCTGCCCAGATTCACGAAATAACAAAAGTAGAGCTCGATTGACTCAAGCTAGGGTGCTCCATAATTGCAAACAAAGACATGGATGGATAGGGCACTACAAGATTAACAAAACATCCTTACTGATCATCCTCAAAAGAGGCACGGATCACTAGGAAACAACATGAACATATGGCATAATGAGATAAACAGACCAAGGACTTAGTGGAATTGCTAAGTCCCTGAAATCAGCATTAACAAGTGCACCACTTTGCAAACTTGTGCTAGTCACCACACACATCACACAAATACATGGGTTGCCCCTCTGGATAGATGGAAAAACATATAACAAAACTCATGTAGAGCTCAGGGGCATATCATGCACACAATAATCATGGCAAAAATGACAAATATCTAAATGGAGCAGCAGATCTGACAATTATCTCAACTAGCATACTTCCAACAGCATTTCGGGCATCAAGATGAACTCAAATGAAAATGATGCAATGAGATGAAATGATGTACTCTCTGAGACGAACATTTTGATATGCTATATGCCCAAAACGGAGCTACGGATGCGGAGTTACGACACGATGAATAAGGGCAAATAAATTAGGGTTAGGGAGAAAGTCAACCGAGATCTAGATCCAGATCGGGATCCGGGCGTGATTTACGAGGTCCGCCGGAGATGTTCGCCGGAGACGACCGGAGAGGAAGAAGAAGACCGGGGGCGGCCGGACCCGAGGTCGCCGGTGAGACGCCGGCGGGGAGGAGGCGCACGCCGGTGCGGGGCGGACGGCGGCAGCTCGCCGACGCGTTAGACGGTGGGGAGGAGCGCCGGGGACGGCGCGCCCTGGTGGCGGCGCTCGCCGGCGGCGATGGTGCGGCGGCTTGGCCGACCAGGCACGGAGGAGGGAAGGCACCGGGCGGCGGCTGGGCGAGTGGGCCGCGGGGGCCGGAGATGGGCTTGCCGGGCCGGCGGCGCTGAGGCGGCGATGTGGGGCGCCGCTCGCCACGTGGCGTGCCCCGGTTGGCGGCGAGGCGGCGGACGTTGTCCGGCGCAGGCCGGACACGTCCGGTGCGGCGGATCTGGGAATTTTAGGGTTTGGACGGGGGAGAGATTCGGATTTTCGGAGGAGGACCTATTTATAGGCATAGAGGGAGCTAGGAGTGTCCAAATGAGGTGCGGTTTTCGGCCACGCGATCGTGATCGAACGCTCTAGATGATGGAGAGGGTTTTGGTGGATTTTGGGCCAAAATGGAGGGGTGTTGGGCTGCAACACACACGAGGCCTTTTCGGTCCCTCGGTTAACCGTTGGAGTATCAAACGAAGTCCAAATGGTACGAAACATGACAGGCGGTCTACCGGTAGTAAACCAAGGCCGCTTGGCAAGTCTCGGTCCAATCCGGAAATGTTTAATCTCCACACACGAAAGAAAGGAAGAAATGACCACCGGAGGAGAACGATGCACCGGAATGCAGAACAGACAACGGGGAAAATGCTCGAATGCATGAGATGAACATGTATGCAAATGCAATGCACATGACGACATGATATGAGATGCATGACAACAACAACACACGGAGACAAATACCCGAACCTGAGAAAATAAAATAACTTAATGTCGGAAACGGCAAGAGTTGGAGTACATATTGGGTAAATCATATCCGGGGTGTTACAACACTCCACCACTACGAAAGGATCTCGTCCCGAGATCTAGGACTGAAAGAACGCCGGGTACTCAGAATGGAGGTGATCCTCGCGTTCCCAAGTAGCTTCACGGTCAGAATGGTGTGACCACTTGACTTTGAGGAATTTGATTGACTTGTTGCGAGTCTTGCGTTCAGTCTGTTCAAGAATAGCAATGGGGTGCTCACGATAGGAGCGATCTTCTTGGAGCTCAATGTCCTCGAAGTTGACGGTGCGATCAGGAGTCTTGAAGCACTTTTGGAGCTGAGAGACATGGAACACGTCGTGCACATTTGCAAAGTTTGAAGGAAGCTCGAGTTGATAGGTGAGATCGCCTCTCTTGCTGACGATCTTGAAAGGTCCCACGTATCTAGGGGCAAGCTTCCCTTTGATACCGAAGTGACCAGTACCTTTCATAGGAGAGACGCGGAGGTAAACACGATCTCCGATCTCGAAAGCCAAATCACGGTGCTTACTATCATAGTAGCTCTTCTGGCGGGATTGGGCTGCTTTGAGGTTAACCCGAATGACTTTGAACATTTCCTCTGCCTCTGTGATTAAGTCATTACCCAAAAGCTGGCGCTCACCGGTTTCAGACCAGTTGAGAGGGGTACGACACTTCCTGCCATAAAGAATTTCAAATGGGGCCTTGCCCGAACTTGCTTGAAAACTGTTGTTGTAGGAGAATTCAGCATAAGGAAGACAATCCTCCCACTTCATGCCGAAGGAGATCACACAAGCCCTGAGCATATCTTCAAGAATCTGGTTGACACGCTCAACTTGACCACTAGTCTGAGGGTGGAAAGCTGTGCTAAAGCGGATGTTGGTGCCCATGGCCTTCTGAAAAGAATCCCAAAACTTTGAGGTAAAGATGCTGCCACGGTCTGAAGAGATCACTTTTGGAATACCGTGCAGAGAGACAATCCGAGAGGTATAGAGTTCCGCCAATTGAGCTGCCGTGATAGACTCTTTGATAGGCAGAAAGTGAGCCACTTTAGTGAGTTTGTCGATGACAACGAATATAGCATCATTGCCACGTTTGGACTTTGGAAACCCAGTCACGAAGTCCATTTCAATGTGGTCAAACTTCCATTCTGGAATGGCAAGAGGTTGGAGGAGACCAGCTGGCCTTTGGTGTTCTTCCTTCACTCTTCTGCAGACATCACATTCATTCACGAATTGAGCAATCTCGCGCTTCATTCGAGTCCACCAATAAGCCTGCTTGAGGTCCTGATACATCTTCGTACTCCCAGGGTGGATGGAGAGGAGAGAATTGTGAGCCTCGTTCATGATCACTTTACGAAGGTCACCTTTGGGCACGACAATACGATCCTCGAAGAAGAGAGTATCCTTGTCATCAAGGCAGTAGCACTTGTACTTGGGTTGACTCTTGGCAATCCCAATATTCACCTTCTTCACCATAGCATCAAGAAGCTGAGCTTGGCGAATCTGATCTTCCAAGGTAGGAGAGACTTGAAGGTTGGCGAGGAAACCTTGAGGAACAACTTGCAGATTAAATTTGCGGAAAGCTTCACAAAGCTCGGGTTGATAAGGTTTGAGAATCAGGCTGTTCCAGTAAGCCTTCCTGCTCAAAGCGTCAGCAATCACATTAGCCTTGCCTGGAGTATACTCGATACTCGGATTATACTCTTGAATCATTTCGACCCATCGAGTCTGCCTGAGGTTGAGATTAGGCTGAGTGAAGATGTACTTGAGACTCTTGTGGTCAGTGAAGATGTCCACTTTTCTTCCCAACAAGAGATGTCTCCAAGTCAAAAGAGCATGCACAACTGCCGCCAACTCGAGGTCATGAGTGGGGTAGTTCTTTTCATTGGGCTTCAACTGGCGAGAGGTATAAGAAACAACTTTCTTCTCTTGCATCAACACTGCGCCAAGACCTTGGAGAGATGCATCACAAAAGACCTCATACGATTTGGATTCATCAGGCGGAGTCAGAACTGGAGCAGTGACCAATTTTTCTTTCAAAGTGTTGAAAGCGATGTCACACTCCGGAGACCAAACGTACTTGACGTGCTTCTGGAGAAGATTAGAGAGAGGCTTCGCGATCTTAGAAAAGTTCTCCATGAACCTTCTACAATAGCTTGCTAGGCCGAGGAAGCTACGGAGTTGCTTCACGTTCTGAGGAGGTTCCCAATTCACAATTGTAGACACCTTCTCAGGATTCAGCGCAATGCCCTTGGCAGAGATGATATGACCAAGATAAAGAACCTCATCGAGCCAAAATTCGCACTTGGAGAACTTGGCGTAGAACTGATGTTCCCTGAGCTTATCGAGCACCAAACGCAAGTGCTTGGCATGATCTTCCTTGTTCTTCGAAAAGACTAGAATGTCGTCGAGATAGACCAAAACGAAGTCATTGGTGTAGGCGTTGAAGATGAAGTTCATCATGCGAGAGAAAGTCGGAGGAGCGTTGACGAGGCCAAAAGACATGACAGTGTATTCATATGAACCATAGCTTGTCTTGAAGGCCGTCTTGGGAATATCTTGCTCACGAATTCGAATCTGGTGATAACCCATATGGAGATCAAGCTTGGAGAATACTTGGGCACCTTTGAGTTGTTCGAACAGCTCATTGATGTTGGGAAGTGGGTATTTGTTCTTGATAGTCTTCTTGTTCAATGGACGATATTCAACACAAAGTCGGTCTGTTCCATCCTTCTTCTTCACAAAAAGAACACCACAACCCCACGGAGAAGAACTAGGTTGGATGAGACCCATTCTCTCTTGAATATCGAGTTGCTTCTTCAGCTCCTTCAACTCTTCAGGTCCGAGCTTGTAAGGACGTTTGCACACAGGTTCCGTGCCAGGCTCAAGATCGATGACGAATTCAACTGGCCGGTGCGGAGGCATTCCTGGAAGCTCTTCTGGAAAGACGTATTGATATTCGCAAACGACTGGAATTTGCGAGATGGCATCGAGTTCACCCTTCTCATTGAGAGAAAACAGACGGATGGTATCATCACGAGCGGCAAAGACAATTACATCCTCAGACGAATGAGTCAACTGAATCTGCCTGGCTGCACAATCAAGATGCGCCTTGTGTTTAGAAAGCCAATCCATTCCGAGAATAAGATCAATATCCGAATTACCAAGAACCACCGGAGAAGAAAGAAACTTGTAGTCGCCCAACGTGATAGTAACATCCGGGGCCATAGCGCTTGCATTCATGAATTTACCCGGAGAAACAACAGATAACTGACTAGGCAAATCTTGTAAAGGCAACTCATGCTTAGAAACAAATGGTCTCGAGATGAAACAATGTGATGCACCAGTGTCAAAAGAGAACTTTTGCAGGAATATCATTAACAGGAAGGTTACCCATGATGACATCTGACGAGTCCTCTGCCTGAGCTGCATTCATCAAATTGACCTTGGCGGACTTGGTGTTATGCTTGACCATAGCTGTACTTGCCGATCTCACAGGAGGAGGAGGAAGACGCCTCTGATTGAAGCATTTGTTGGCATAGTGACCCTTCTGTTGGCACTTGTTGCACGTGACCTCTGAAAGCGGACGGTGGTACGGAGCACTTGATCTTGGAGCTTGAGACGAAGTCTTGTTCTAAAAGCCAGGGTTGGGTGGGTGGGAAGATCCACTGCCACTTTTGCTCTTCTGATACGGCTGACGAAACAGAGGAGGAAGCCAATACTTCTGCTGCTTGGCCACTTGAGTAGAGGAAGATGGAGTAGCATCTCGGACTCGCTTCTTGGAAGCATCACACCTCAGTTTAGCAGCATCTTGCTTGAATGCCATGTTGTAGAACTCATCGTACCTCAAGGGCTCAAAGAGAACAAGAGCTAGCTGGATTTCTTCTCTGAGACCACCCCTGAACTGGTATATCATGCTCTTCTCATCAGGGACGTCCTGCTTGGCAAAGCGGGCGAGCTTCTGGAACAACTTGTTGTAGTCATAGACAGACAAAGAGCCTTGCTTCAGGTTGCGGAATTCCTCACGCTTGCTTTCAACCACGCTCTCAGGGATATGGCGAGCTCTGAAATCTTGACGGAATTCATCCCAGGTAATCACACGTCCACCTCTGGAATCCTTATACTGCTGGAACCACTCTACAGCTTGGTCTTTGAGTTGGAAGGAAGCGAACTTGACAAAGTCCTCAGGCCTGACGTTACTGCACTCAAAATGCTTGCACAGATCCACGAGCCAATCGTCAGCATCAGTTGCCTCAACACAATTGCTAAAATTCTTTGGCCCGTTAGCAAGGAACTGGTTGAGTGTAGCAAAGTGATTCTGATTGTTGCCTTGGTTGCCTTAATTGCCTTGATTCGCTTGATTGCGCTCTTGAAGAATTTGCATGATCAACTGCGTGTTTGCATTGGTTGTGGCCATCACAGCTTGCCATGCCTCCGGAGAAGGGGGAGGTGGTGGCGGATCAGGATTCGGAGTCGTGCGCGTTGGAGGAGCCATCCTGAAGAGGTTGACATCCATTAGCACATTGATAGACAAATATTGAAGCTGAATCCAACGGAATGAAAATTGCAACGTATAGTCTTCACATCCGAACAAAATGAACGAATGCAATCCTCTTGAAATGGTCACATATCCATAAATTGAGAAGCCACTTAGAATTTAGGTAGAGAAATAAATCAAGAAGGTACGGATCAAGAACGAATACTCGGTAAGAAATCCCAATCTCAAACCAAATATCCGTGGAAGAAGAACTAGAGCTACAAGAATTCCCACCTATGAAACTCCGAACCTTTCCGGTTATGCAAATCAGGTGTTGGGGATACAGGGGAAGCATAATATCTCACCAAAAACTAGCAAATCCTACATCCAGCTGTATCCATCCTTCAACACATAACTGAGAAAAACTTCGGAAACCATCTACCTCAACCTTCGAAAAGCATCCGTTATACAAGTTATGGCGATACTCCCGAACTCCCGCCCCAGTACTGGGTGGCGTCGAGGTTATCTCACCAACGAACTGCATAAAAGAGATTTTCGATGTCGGCATACTAAACTCAGGTATTCTAGAACTGCAACAATAAAATTATGACGACAACACCTCGGAGCTCAACTCCCTGGGACACTGCCACAAAACCCCTGACAGGAGGCACCAAGACAATGTTCTCGTCACAAAACCATCAGAACGATTCCAAGATACCCGCGTGATCCTAAATTTTTTTTTAGTGAAATTTGAGAAGAGAAGAGTCAAAACTCTACGTCAGGAAGCCTTACCAGAGCGATGAGGAGACTGGGAAGTAAAAATAATTCCTAAACTCTCCGATATATAATTCCTAAATGACTCAAAACATTTTTCTAGACTCAACTCGGCCGCTAATAACAATCAAGCAATGGGGCTCCTAAGGTCAGGATGGCTCTGATTACCAACTTGTAACGCCCTCGATGCGGCTATATCTCCTACGTGTCGAGGCACGACTTAGAGGCATAACCGCATTGAAAGCAATGTCGCAAGTTAGGCAATCATCACAACATCCATGTAATACATAATAAGGGGATAAGTAACATAGTTGGCTTACACTCGCCACGTCACAAACAGTACATAAATAGCATTACATCAACCAATCACTCATGGACCGACTACGACGCCAAAATAAAAGATAAACCCAACATGCGACACGGTCCCGATCACCCTGACTGGGAACCACTACTGATCATCAGGGAAATAAACATAGTAATGGCGTGAGTCCTCCTCGAACTCCCACTTGAGATCTAACGCGTCATCTGGAACAGAGTCGTCTAGCCCTGCATCTGGTTTGGAAGTAAACTGTGAACCACAGGGACTCAGCAATCTCGCACCCTCGCGATCAAGACCACTTAAGCTCATAGGAAAGGCAAGGTAATATATGTGGAGCTGTAGCAAGCGAGTATGGTGGCTATCCTGTTCGCAAAAGAGAGCGAGAAGAGACAGCAAAGCGCGAACGAGTAACTAGAGAACAACCTGCGACAAGCATTACTCCAACACCGTGTTCACTTCCCGGACTCCGCCGATAAGAGACCATCACGGTAACTCACACAGTTGATTCATTTTAATTAAGTTAAGATTTAAGTTATCTACAACCGGATATTAACAAATTTCCATCTGCCCATAACTGCGGGCACGGCTTTCGAAATTTCAAATCCCTGCAGGGGAGTCCCAACTTAGCCCATGACAAGCTCTCACGGTCAACAAAGGAATAGACATTCTCCCGAGACGTTCCGATCAGGCTCGGTATCCCGGTTCTACAAGACACTTCGACAAGTCAAAACAAATCCAGCAACACCGCCCGAATGTGCCGACAAATCCCGGTAGGAGCTGCACATATCTCGTTCTCAGGGCACACTCAGATGAGCCAAACGTCGGGTAGGCCAGCCCAGAGTTGCCCCTGGTAGCCCCGGACATCGCTCAGTTGGACCAACACTCAGAGGAGCACTGGCCCGGGGGGGTTTAAAATAAGATGACCCTCGGGCTCCGGAAACTCAAGGGAAAAAGAGGCTAGGTGGCAAAAGGTAAAACCAAGGTTGGGAATTGCTGGAAAAGCTTTATTCAAGGCGAACTATCAAGGGGTTCCCATTATAACCCAACCGCGTAAGCAAGTGGTAGGCATCGTAGCATAGGCATAGCAAAAGAGCGACCATCTAGCAAAGCAAAGATAGAAGTGATTTCGAGGGTATGATCATCTTGCCTGCAACGTTGTCAGAGTTGACTGAATCCTCAAAAGCAAACTCAACGGGCTCCTCGTTAGCGAACTCGTCTCCCGGCTCTACCCAAACAAGACAAACAAGCAACAAGGAACGCAATCAACCACGTGCACAACTCAAACAACATGATGCAAACATGGTATGCTATGCGGGATGCATATGCAAGATTTGACAAGGAATGACTGAACCTAGCCTCAACTTGGAAATCCAAGTGTGCCACTGGAAAGATGAGATGAAATCGCTTGAAAACTATATAAAGATCACCGGAATCGGAGTTACGGTTTGGAAATGGCAAGCAAATCAAATATGGCCACGTTTTGCGATTTACAGCAAGTAGTCAACTAAATGCAACGAGATGAACATGCTACAGCATCCAAACATGGCAACAAAATACATGGCAGGAATCCATTCATGATGCTTAACAAAAGACTAGCACTGAGCTACGGCCAATTCATCCATTAACAGGTTCAAACAAGCATGGCAAAAATGCATTTGGTAAACAGATTTCAGACTTAGTGAAGTTAACACTTGTCTGGAATTTCAGATCAGATAGCACTCTTTGGAGCATCAAAACTATACACTACAGGACCTGAACATGGCAAAGTAAAGTATGGCATGGAGCTACTCAAAGAGCTTAACAAAAGTCCATAAGTGACCTTGAGCCAAAAGGGATCATAAAATACATTCGCAAGCATGTGAACATGGAAAAAACATAATCAGTTCTCAGACTTAGTGAAAACTGGAGCATGCTGAAAACAGATATCAAGTAGGCATGTTTACGAGCTCGATGCACTCACTACAGAGCAAGTCATGACAAGCTAAGAATACACCCATCAAGAATACACAAAATACAAGCTAGACATGGCAAGAACAATAACATAGCATGCACGGATCAACTACAACATCCTCGGCAAAATTGCTAACAAGTAGAGAATCTGCCCAGATTCACGAAATAACAAAAGTAGAGCTCGATTGACTCAAGCTAGGGTGCTCCATAATTGCAAACAAAGACATGGATGGATAGGGCACTACAAGATTAACAAAACATCCTTACTGATCATCCTCAAAAGAGGCACGGATCACTAGGAAACAACATGAACATATGGCATAATGAGATAAACAGACCAAGGACTTAGTGGAATTGCTAAGTCCCTGAAATCAGCATTAACAAGTGCACCACTTTGCAAACTTGTGCTAGTCACCACACACATCACACAAATACATGGGTTGCACCTCTGGATAGATGGAAAAACATATAACAAAACTCATGTAGAGCTCAGGGGCATATCATGCACACAATAATCATGGCAAAAATGACAAATATCTAAATGGAGCAGCAGATCTGACAATTATCTCAACTAGCATACTTCCAACAGCATTTCGGGCATCAAGATGAACTCAAATGAAAATGATGCAATGAGATGAAATGATGTACTCTCTGAGGCGAACATTTTGATATGCTATATGCCCAAAACGGAGCTACGGATGCGGAGTTACGACACGATGAATAAGGGCAAATAAATTAGGGTTAGGGAGGAAGTCAACCGAGATCTAGATCCAGATCGGGATCCGGGCGTGATTTACGAGGTCCGCCGGAGATGTTCGCCGGAGACGACCGGAGAGGAAGAAGAAGACCGGGGGCGGCCGGACCTGAGGTCGCCGGTGAGACGCTGGCGGGGAGGAGGCGCACGCCGGTGCGGGGCGGACGGCGGGGAGGAGCGCCGGGGACGGCGCGCCCTGGTGGCGGCGCTCGCCGGCGGCGATGGTGCGGCGGCTTGGCCGAGCAGGCACGGAGGAGGGAAGGCACCGGGCGGCGGCTGGGCGAGTGGGCCGCGGGGGCCGGAGATGGGCTTCCCGGGCCGGCGGCGCTGAGGCGGCGATGTGGGGCGCCGCTCGCCATGTGGCGTGCCCCGGTTGGCGGCGAGGCGGCGGATGTTGTCCGGCGCAGGCCGGACACGTCCGGTGCGGCGGATCTGGGAATTTTAGGGTTTGGACGGGGGAGAGATTCAGATTTTCGGAGGAGGACCTATTTATAGGCATAGAGGGAGCTAGGAGTGTCCAAATGAGGTGCGGTTTTCGGCCACGCGATCGTGATCGAACGCTCTAGATGATGGAGAGGGTTTTGGTGGATTTTGGGCCAAAATGGAGGGGTGTTGGGCTGCAACACACACGAGGCCTTTTCGGTCCCTCGGTTAACCGTTGGAGTATCAAACGAAGTCCAAATGGTACGAAACATGACAGGCGGTCTACCGGTAGTAAACCAAGGCCGCTTGGTCTCGGTCCAATCCGGAAATGTTTAATCTCCACACACGAAAGAAAGGAAGAAATGACCACCGGAGGAGAACGAAGCACCGGAATGCAAAACGGACAACGGGGAAAATGCTCGAATGCATGAGATGAACATGTATGCAAATGCAATGCACATGACGACATGATATGAGATGCATGACAACAACAACACAAGGAGACAAATACCCGAACCCGAGAAAATAAAATAACTTAACGTCGGAAACGGCAAGAGTTGGAGTACATATTGGGTAAATCATATCCGGGGTGTTACAACACTCCACCACTACGAAAGGATCTCGTCCCGAGATCTAGGACTGAAAGAACGCCGGGTACTCAGAATGGAGGTGATCCTCGCGTTCCCAAGTAGCTTCACGGTCGGAATGGTGTGACCACTTGACTTTGAGGAATTTGATTGACTTGTTGCGAGTCTTGCATTCAGTCTGTTCAAGAATAGCAATGGGGTGCTCACGATAGGAGCGATCTTCTTGGAGCTCAATGTCCTCGAAGTTGACGGTGCGATCAAAACGCATAACAACATACGTTGTTCCCTTTATCATCGGTATGTTACTTGCCCGAGATTTGATCGTCGGTATCTCAATACCTAGTTCAATCTCGTTACCGGCAAGTCTCTTTAATCATTCCATAATACATCACCCCGCAACTAGCTCATTAGTTACAATGCTTGCACGGCTTATAGTGATGTGTATTACCGAGTGGGCCCAGAGATACCTCTCCGACGACCGGAGTGACAAATCCTAATCTCGAAATACGCCAACTCAACAAGTACCTTCGGAGACACCTGTAGAGCACCTTTATAATCACCCAATTACGTTGTGATGTTTGGTAGCACACAAAGTGTTCCTCCGGTAAACAGGAGTTGCATAATCTCATAGTCATAGGAACATGTATAAGTCATGAAGAAAGCAATAGCAACATACTAAACGATCAAGTGCTAAGCTAACGGAATCGGTCAAGTCAGTCACATCATTCTCCTAATGATGTGATCCCGTTAATCAAATGACAACTCATGTCTATGGTTAGGAAACTTAACCATCTTTGATTAACGAGCTAGCCAAGTAGAGGCATACTAGTGACACTATGTTTGTCTATGTATTCACACATGTATTATGTTTCCGGTTAATACAATTCTAGCATGAACAATAAACATTTATCATGAAATAAGGAAATAAATAATAACTTTATTATTGCCTCTAGGGCATATTTCCTTCAGTCTCCCACTTGCACTAGAGTCAATAATCTAGTTCACATCGCCATGTGATTTAACGCCAATAGTTCACATCACCATGTGATTAACACCCATAGTTCACATCGTCATGTGACCAACACCCAAAGGGTTTACTAGAGTCAATAATCTAGTTCACATCGCTATGTGATTAACACCCAAAGAGTTCTAAGGTGTGATCATGTTTTGCTTGTGAGAGAAGTTTAGTCAACGAGTCTGCAACATTCAGATCCGTATGTATCTTGCAAATCTCTATGTCTCCCATCTGGACTTGATCGCGGATGGAATTGAAGTGTCTCTTGACGTGCTTGGTTCTCTTGTGAAATCTGGATTCCTTTGCCAAGGCAATTGCACCAGTATTGTCACAAAAGATTTTCATTGGACCCGATGCACTAGGTATGACACCTAAATCGGATATGAACTCCTTCATCCAGACTCCTTCATTTGCTCTTCCGAAGCAGCAATGTACTCCGCTTCACATGTAGATCACGCCACGATGCTTTGTTTAAAACTGCTCCAACTGACGGCTCCACCGTTCAATATAAACACGTATAGGTTTGCGATTTAGAATCGTCCAGATCAGTGTCAAAGCTTGCATCAACGTAACCATTTACGATGAGCTCTTTGTCACCTCCATAAACGAGAAACATATCCTTAGTCCTTTTCAGGTATTTCAGGATGTTCTTAACCGCTGTCCAGTGATCCACTCCTGGATTACTTTGGTACCTCCCTACTAAACTAATAGCAAGGCACACATCAGGTCTGGTACACAGCATTGCATACATGATAGAGCCTATGGCTGAAGCATAGGGAACATCTTTCATTTCTCTCTATCTTCTGTAGTGGTCAGGCATTGAGTCTTACTCAACTTCACACCTTGTAACACAGGTAAGAATCCTTTCTTTGCCTGATCTATTTTGAACTTCTTCAAAAAAAATTCAAGGTATGTGCTTTGTGAAAGTCCAATTAGGCGTCTTGGTCTATCTCTATAGATCTTGATGCCCAATATGTAAGCAGCTTCACCGAGGTCTTTCATTGAAAAACTCTTATTCAAGTATCCTTTTATGCTATCCATAAATTCTATATCATTTCCAATCAACAATATGTCATCCACATATAATATTAGAAATGCTATAGAGCTCCCACTCACTTTCTTATAAATACAGGCTTCTCCAAAAGTTTGTATAAAACCATATGCTTTGATCACACTATCAAAATGTTTATTCCAACTCCGAGAGGCTTGCACCAGTCCATAAATGGATCGCTGGAGCTTGCACACTTTGTTAGCACCCTTTGGATCGATAAAACCTTCAGGTTGCATCATATTCAATTCTTCTTCCAGAAATTCATTCAGGAATGCAGTCTTTACATCCATTTGCCAAATTTCATAATCATAAAATGCGGCAATAGCTAACATGATTCGGACGGACTTAAGCATCGTTACGGGTGAGAAGGTCTCATCATAGTCAACTCCTTGAACTTGTCGAAAACCTTTCGCAACAAGTCGAGCTTTGTAGACAGTAACATTACCATCAGCGTCTGTCTTCTTCTTGAAGATCCATTTATTCTTGATGGCTTGCCGATCATCGGGCAAGTCAACCAAAGTCCACACTTTGTTCTCATACATGGATCCCATCTCAGATTTCATGGCCTCAAGCCATTTTGCGAAATCTGGGCTCATGATCGCTTCCTCATAGTTCGTAGGTTCGTCATGGTCTAGTAACATGACCTCCAGAACAGGATTACCGTACCACTCTGGTGCGGATCTTACTCTGGTTGACCTACAAGGTTCGGTAGTAACTTGATCTGAAGTTTCATGATCATCATCATTAGCTTCCTCACTAATTGGTGTAGGTGTCAAAGAAACCGGTTTTTGTGATGAACTACTTTCCAATAAGGGAGCAGGTACAATTACCTCATCAAGTTCTACTTTCCTCCCACTCACTTCTTTCGAGAGAAACTCCTTCTCTAGAAAGGATCCAAATTTAGCAACAAAAGTCTTGCCTTCGGATCTGTGATAGAAGGTGTACCCAACAGTCTCCTTTGGGTATCCTATGAAGACATATTTCTCCGATTTGGGTTCGAGCTTATCAGGTTGAAGCTTTTTCACATAAGCATCGCAGCCCCAAACTTTAAGAAACGACAACTTTGGTTTCTTGCCAAACCACAGTTCATAAGGAGTCATCTCAATGGATTTAGATGGTGCCCTATTTAACGTGAATGCAGCTGTCTCTAAAGCATAACCCCAAAACGATAGCGGTAAATCAGTAAGAGACATCATTGATCGCACCATATCTAGTAAAGTATGATTACGACGTTCGGACAGACCAATTCACTGTGGTGTTCCAGGTGGCGTGAGTTGTGAAACTATTCCGCATTGTTTCAAATGAAGACCAAACTCGTAACTCAAATATTCTCCTCCACGATCAGATCATAGAAATTTTATTTTCTTGTTATGATGATTTTCCACTTCACTCTGAAATTCTTTGAACTTTTCAAATGTTTCAGACTTATGTTTCATCAAGTAGATATACCCATATCTGCTCAAATCATCTGTGAAGGTGAGAAAATAACGATACCCGTCGCGAGCCTCAATATTCATCGGACCACACACATCAGTATGTATGATTTCCAATAAATCTGTTGCTCGCTCCATAGTTCCGGAGAACGGAGTTTTAGTCATCTTGCCCATGAGGCACAGTTTGCAAGTACCAAGTGATTCATAATCAAGTGATTCCAAAAGTCCATCAGAATGGAGTTTTTTCATGCGTTTTATACCAATATGACCTAAACGACAGTGCCACAAATAAGTTGCATTATCATTATCAACTCTGCATCTTTTAGCTTCAATACTATGAATATGTGTATATCCACTATCGAGATTCAAAAAGAATAGACCACTCTTTCAGGGTGCATGACCATAAAAGATATTAATCATATAAATAGAACAACCATTATTCTCTGATTTAAATGAATAACTGTCTCGCATCAAACAAGATCCAGATATAATGTTCATGCTTAACGCTGGCACCAAATAACAATTATTCAGGTCTAATACTAATCCTGAAGGTAGATGTAGAGGTAGCGTGCCGACTGCGATCACATTGACTTTGGAACCATTTCCCACGCGCATCGTCACCTCGTCCTTTGCCAATCTTCGCTTAATCCGTAGTCCCTATTTCGAGTTGCAAATATTAGCAACAGAACCAGTATCAAATAACCAGGTACTACTGCGAGAATTGGTAAGGTACACATCAATAACATGTATATCACATATACCTTTTTTCACCTTGCCATCCTTCTTATCCGCCAAATACTTGGGGCAGTTCCGATTCCAGTGACCAGTCTGTTTGCAGTAGAAGCACTCAGTCTCGGGCTTAGGTCCAGTGTAGCGACCAGACCTCAACCAGTCTGATCTCTGTGCTCCGGTGTCATCCCTGGATCAGTAATGCTGACACCACACAGTACTTGAAGTATTTATAGCAGAGTAGCAATCACACACTTATTACATCGAGTGTCTCAAAAGAGAACTTATTACAATAAATATGGCTTAAGGCCAACTAACAACGATAACAGCGGAAGGCTTGGAAGATAAGTGAGTCCATCAACTCCAACGGCATCACTGAGTATAGAACCACGACCTAAAACTCCTCAATCGTCGTCTGAAAAGTCTGCAACATTAACGTTGCAGCCCGAAACGGGTCAGCACATGGAATATGCTGGCAAGGTAACACATAGAGAGTAATGGAAATGCAACAACTATACTATATGCATATTTGGCTGGTGGAAAGCTCTATGGTTACAGTTTTTTGCGTAAAGCCAATTTTTCCCTACTTCAAAGGAATAAAATTAATTACTATCATGGTGGTTGTTAAACATTGAGAATGGTTGACAGCATTCTCAATCCCAATTAAGTAACATCATTAAAACCCAACAATATTAATTTAGGGTAACATGTCGAGATTCACATGATAATCCAGGTACCAGATACTCAAGATGTCCATAACCGGGGACACGGCTAATCATGATTAGTTTGTTACACTCTGCAGAGGTTTGCGCACTTTTCCCCACAAGACTCGATCGCCTCCGTTAGATTTCTCGCACTACATGGTGTTTGAGAAACGGATGACCGAGACACAGTCTTTCAGAAGCGCTAGCACCTTACGACGGATAGACCGGTACACCTACTTTCCCTTAAATCTGCTAGTCTACCCTGTAAGAGTTCGCACAACTTAGTCAACTATGCCAGAGCCCATAATGGCTTGTGGCTGCACACGGAAGTTTCTAGTATGAATAATCTCATGATCCCTTTGAGCCTGGGTGGCGGTCCAAAAGAAAACAGGCAAGTCCTGGAAACCCCAGGTGCCTCAATCCACCCAGATGCGTGTTAGGTTGCCACCTTAGATAAACCCTTAATTAACAATCTCACATCTGTCATGGATTTCACTCACCCAATCCACGTCTACTAGCATAGCATGGCATAATAAGCAAACATAGAAGTAACTCCCAAAGGTTTGATAATAAACAGGTAATAGGTACTACCTCATCTACTACCCATCCCATAATTTAATTAGATCCTAATCATGCAGTGTGTGAAGATTGATCTAATGCAATAAAACTGGGTTGTAGAAAAAGGTATGATCAAAGTGTTACTTGCCTTGCTGATGATCCGAGTAACCTAGAGATTCGAAGTAATAGGCGGCGCACTCCGAGTATTCTATCGCAGACAAACAACAAGCATACAATAAGTACTCATCTAATGCACAGGTAAAACTCAAATAGAAGATCTAACCAGAAAGTTCAACTTAAGAACCCTGGTTTGCAAAAAGAATCAAATCGAACGAAGCAAAAGAAATCAAACGGCGAAAGAAAACAACTTCGTTCTAGTAATCTGGATCTAGGGCAAATTTTATAGTAGCAAAAACTTGTTTAAGTTGATTATTCGGAAAGAGGGTTTCGAGACGAAACTCCAGGCGCTTGAATCGCCTGATTCCGATAAACGAGCGAAAAGTTATACTAAAACGAAAATCGGATCAGAAATCGCGATCAGAAAATAACCGCGGAAAATCCGATGAAAAAGAAAACGACGAACATAATTTGTTTTTAAATAGCACGGAAAACGAGGCTGCGGCGAACCTCGGGCGACGCGCACTCCGACGAGTCGGCGGCGGCGGCGGCTGGGCGGCGGCTAGGGTTAGGCGGCGGCGGCTATGGGCTTCGGCGCTGGGGGCCTCGCTATTTAAAGGCGCCCCCCCGGGCGGAGTCCCGCTCGGGTACGGCCCAAGGTCGGTTTCGTTTTTTTAAATAATTCCGCTCGGAAGAAAAATAAAAAGAAATACTAAACGGACTCCAAAAATCATGAAATAAATTTTGCCGGGTTTCTAAAATCAAGCCCGATAAAGTGAACATTTATCTCAGCAATCTCGCACCCTCGCGATCAAGACTATTTAAGCTCATAGGAAAGGCAAGGTAATATATGTGGAGCTGCAGCAAGCGACTAGCATGTATGGTGGCTATCCTGTTCGCAAAAGAGAGCGAGAAGAGATAGCAAAGCGCGAACGAGTAACTAGAGAACAACCTGTGACAAGCATTACTCCAACACCGTGTTCACTTCCCGGACTCCGCCGAGAAGAGACCATCACGGTAACTCACACAGTTGATTCATTTTAATTAAGTTAAGATTTAAGTTATCTACAACCAGATATTAACAAATTCCCATCTGCCCATAACCGCGGGCACGACTTTCGAAATTTCAAATCCCTGCAGGGGAGTCCCAACTTAGCCCATGACAAGCTCTCACGGTCAACGAAGGAATAGACCTTCTCCCAAGACGTTCCGATCAGGCTCGGTATCCCGGTTCTACAAGACACTTCGACAAGTCAAAACAAATCCAGCAACACCGCCCGAATGTGCCGACAAATCCCGATAGGAGCTGCACCTATCTCGTTCTCAGGGCACACTCAGATGAGCCAGACGTCGGGTAGGCTAGCCCAGAGTTGCCCCTGGTAGCCCCGGACATCGCTCGGTTGGGCCAACACTCAGAGGAGCACTGGCCCGGGGGGTTTAAAATAAGATGACCCTCGGGCTCCGGAAACCCAAGGGAAAAAGAGGCTAGGTGGCAAAAGGTAAAACCAAGGTTGGGCATTGCTAGAAAAGCTTTATTCAAGGCGAACTATCAAGGGGTTCCCATTATAACCCAACCGCGTAAGGAACGCAAAATCCGGGAACATAACACCGATATGACGGAAACTAGGGCGGCAAGAGTGGAACAAAACACTAGGCGAGAGGCCGAGCCTTCCACCCTTTACCAAGTATATAGATGCATTAAGATAACGTGGCAATATAATGATATCCCAACAGTAAATAGTGTTCCAACAAGGAACAGTCTCCAATCTTCACCTGCAACTAGCAACGCTATAAGAGGGGCTGAGCAAAGCGGTAACATAGCCAATCAACGGTTTGCTAGGACATGGTGGGTTAGAGGTTTGACATGGCAATTTGGGAGGCATGATAAGCAAGTGGTAGGCATCGTAGCATAGGCATAGCAAAAGAGCGAGCATCTAGCAAAGCAAAGATAGAAGTGATTTCGAGGGTATGATCATCTTGCCTGCAACGTTGTCAGAGTTGACTGGATCCTCTAAAGCAAACTCAACGGGCTCCTCGTTAGCGAACTCGTCTCCCGGCTCTACCCAAACAAGACAAACAAGCAACAAGGAACGCAATCAACCACGTGCACAACTCAAACAACATGATGCAAACATGGTATGCTATGCGGGATGCGATGCGAGATGCATATGCAAGATTTGACAAGGAATGACTGAATCTGGCCTCAACTTGGAAATCCAAGTGTGCCACTGGAAAGATGAAATGAAATCACTTGAAAACAATATAAAGATCACCGGAATCGGAGTTACGGTTTGAAAATGGCAAGCAAATCAAATATGGCCACGTTTTGCGATTTACAGCAAGTAGTCAACTAAATGCAACGAGATGAACATGCTACAGCACCCAAACATGGCAACAAAATACATGGAAGGAATCCATTCATGATGCTTAACAAAAAGCTAGCACTGAGCTACGGGCAATTCATCCATTAACAGGTTCAAACAAGCATGGAAAAAATGCATTTGGTAAACAGATTTCAGACTTAGTGAAATTAACACTTGTCTGGAATTTCAGATCAGATAGCACTCTTTGGAGCATCAAAACTATACGCTACAGGACCTGAACATGGAAAAGTAAAGTATGGCATGGAGCTACTCAAAGAGATTAACAAAACTCCCTTAGTGACCTTGAGCCAAAAGGGATCAGAAAATACATTTGCAAGCATGTGAATATGGCAAAAACATAATCAGTTCTCAGACTTAGTGAAAACTGGAGCATGCTGAAAACAGATATCAAGTAGGCATGTTTACGAGCCCGATGCACTCACTACAGAGCAAGTCATGACAAGCTAAGCATACACCCATCAAGAATACACAAAATACAAGCTAGACATGGCAAGAACAATAACATAGCATGCACGGATCAACTACAACATCCTCGGCAAAATTGCTAACAAGTAGACAATCTGCCCAGATTCACGAAATAACAAAAGTAGAGCTCGATTGACTGAAGCTAGGGTGCTCCATAATTGCAAACAAAGACATGGATGGATAGGGCACTAGAATATTAACAAAACATCCTTACTGATCATCCTCAAAAGAGGCACGGATCACTAGGAAACAACATGAACATATGGCATAATGAGATAAACAGACCAAGGACTTAGTGGAATTGCTAAGTCCCTGAAATCAGCATTAACAAGTGCACCACTTTGTAAGCTTGTGCTAGTCACCACACACATCACAAAAATACATGGGTTGCACCTCTGGATAGATGGCAAAACATATAACAAAACTCATGTAGAGCTCAGGGGCATATCATGCACACAATAATCATGGCAAAAATGACAAATATCTAAATGGAGCAGCAGATCTGACAATTATCTCAACTAGCATACTTCCAACAGCATTTCGGGCATCAAGATGAACTCAAATGAAAATGATGCAATGAGATGAAATGATGTACTCTCCGAGGTGAACATTTTGATATGCTATATGCCCAAAACGGAGCTACGGATGCGGAGTTACGACACGATGAACAAGGGAAAATAAATTAGGGTTAGGGAGAAAGTCAACCGAGATCTAGATCCAGATCGGGATCCGGGCGCGATTTACAAGGTCCGCTGGAGCTGTTCACCGGAGACGACCGGAGAGGAAGAAGAAGACCGGGGGGCGGCCGGACCCGAGGTCGCCGGTGAGACGCCGGCGGGGAGGAGGCGCATGCCGACGCGGGGCGGACGGCGGCAGCTTGCCGGCGCGTTGGACGGCGGGGAGGAGCGCCGGGGACGGCGCGCCCTGGTGGCGGCGCTCACCGGCGGCGGTGGTGCGGCGGCTTGGCCGAGTAGGCGCGGAGGAGGGAAGGCACCGGGCGGCGGCTGGGCGAGTGGGCCGCGGGGGCCGGAGATGAGATTCCCGGGCCGGCGGCGCTGAGGCGGCGATGTGGGGCGCCGCTCGCCACGTGGCGCGCACCGGTTGGCGGCGGAGGCGGCGGACGTTGTCCGGTGCGGCGGATCTGGGAATTTTAGGGTTTGGACGGGGGAGAGATCCGGATTTTCGGAGGAGGACCTATTTATAGGCATAGAGGGAGCTAGGAGTGTCCAAATGAGGTGCGGTTTTCGGCCACGCGATCGTGATCGAACGCTCTAGATGATGGAGAGGGTTTTGGTGGGTTTTGGGCCAAAATGGAGGGGTGTTGGGCTGCAACACACACAAGGCCTTTTCGGTCCCTCGGTTAACCGTTGGAGTATCAAACGAAGTCCAAATGGTACGAAACTTGACAGGCGGTCTACCGGTAGTAAACCAAGGCCGCTTGGCAAGTGTCGGTCCAATCCAGAAATGTTTAATCCCCACAAATGAAAGAAAGGAAGAAATGACCACCTTAGGAGAACGAAGCGCCGAAATGCAAAACGGACAACGGGGAAAATGCTCGAATGCATGAGATGAACATGTATGCAAATGCAATGCACATGATGACATGATATGAGATGCATGACAACAACAACACACGGAGACAAAGACCCGAACCCGAGAAAATAAAATAACTTAACGCCGGAAACGGCAAGAGTTGGAGTACATATTGGGTAAATCATATCCGGGGTGTTACAACAGATTACTTCCAAACCAGATGCAGGGCCTGATGATTCCGTTCCAGATGATGCGCATGAGCTCAAGTGGGAGTTCGATGAAGCTTCCCGTCGTTACTATGTGTCTTTCCATGATGATCAGTAGTGGTGCCCAGTTGGGGCGATCGGGACCATGTCGCATGTTGGGTTGATCTTTTATTTTGGCACCGTAGTCGGGCCATGAGTGTTTGGATGATGTAATGCTATTTATGTACTTTGTTTGACGTGGCGAGTGTAAGCCAACTATGTTACCTTTCCCCTTATTATGTATTACATGGGATGTTGTGAAGATTACCTTACTTGTGACATTGCTTTCAATGCGGTTAAGCCTCTAAGTCGTGCTTCGACACGTAGGAGATGTAGCCGCATCGAGGGCGTTACAGCTACCACTGGCTGGTTTTGCTACAACCGAGCAAAACAAAGCTGCAAACCTGTAACAAGCGGCCATGGGAGCCTGCATTTCAGAAAAATTAAGTTAGTTTCCTGTTAAAACGAGATTGATCCTCTGTCCGGCTTTTTCTTTCCGAACACCGGACAGTGTCTCAGGGGCTACTGGTCTACACTGGGATTTTCTCCTTGTTCAGCGTCTCTTACCTAAAAACTTGTCAGCAAGCTACTGCAGGCTTCGGTTAATCTGCACTTGGCGGACTGAACCTTTTCAATCACCACGCCCATAAGGGTACGGTACTCATCCATAATGGAAGCGCCTCATAGCGCCTCCAGCAGGTTATCCGGTGCCCCTGGTTGGACAGGGGTCACCGGCGGAACAGGTATCCCCCCTTCTTTCGAAGGAGGGTGCATGCTGGATTCCGAAGTCGCCTCGGTCTCCGGAATTGAGTCCGGTTGAGGGCCGAACTGTGTACGGCCCTCCCCGCCAGTCTCATTGGGGATTGAGTCCCCTTGGTGTCCGGCGACGGGGGTTTCGCCTTTGGGCGCCTCCTGAGCCTCTCCCCCACCGGAGACAGTCCTTTGGGATAGCACCTCCGCATCCTCCTTGGTCTTGGGGGAGTGTGCGTCCGGCAGGGAGTCGCTGGCCATCGCCTTGGAATCCAGCGAGCCTCCTGATGAGGATCGCTGGGAGCTGTTGTGGGCTGGACTACAATAACATTTGCCAATCGTTTCAATACAATGAGGAGGAGAGGGTGTTAGCACTTACGATGCGGCCTGAGGTTTAGTGCGGGGGCGTCTCTCTGGACTGTCATCAATGTCCCATGCGGAGTTACCTGTTAGGGAGCCCTTCCCCTTTTTGGGCGCCTCCTCCTTCAGGGTTGTGGAGGCCGCCCTCTTCTTCCTCCCCCCGTCGGGGGGAGAGTCGCTCTCCTCCTCCTCCTCATCATCTGCGTTGTCTTCGACATCGGGGGAATGGGCCTTGTCTTCAGACGCCGCGTCCGAAGTGCCCTTCCGGCGGGGGCCACTCCAGACCCCCTTGGCCTTTCCTGTGGCCTTCTTCCCTGGTGCCTTGTAAGGCACCGGCTCCAGCATCTTCGCTAAACGCGGAGTGACTGGCTCTTCGGGCAGGGGAGCCGGACACCGAATCTTCTTCGCTTGCTTCGACCAGTACTGAAAAAGCTGGTAATGAAAGCACTAGATATCACCCTTGAAACAAGCAAGTAAGGGATGTGTTAAAAATAACATACCTCATTGGGGAGGTGATTTATGTCGTGGCCACAATCCGAATCGGTGGCCGGCGGTATCTCGTTGCCCTTGAAAAGCAACTTCCAGGCATCTTCATGAGTCGTTTCGAAGAGCCTCACCAAGGTATGGTGTTTCTTCGGGTTGAAGTCCCATAGAGGACAGCTTCAGCTCTGGCAGGGGAGGATCCGGCGCACCAGCATCACTTGGATTATGTCGACGAGCTTGATATCCCTATCGATCATGCTTTGTATGCACGTTTGCAGCGCAATCAGCTCATCCGACGAACACCAGTTTGGGCTCTTCTCGACCCAAGAGGTGAGCCGCACAGGAGCGCCGGAGTTGAATTCGGCAGCTGCGGCCTAGGTGGCGTCGCGGGGTTCGGTGATGTAGAACCATAGCTGCTACCATTCCTTGACAGATTCCACGAATGTGCCTTTTGGCTAAGAAAGATTGGCGAGCTTTCTCACCATTGCGCCCCGCACTCTGCGTGCTGTCCGTCCACCACCTTGGGCTTCACATTGAAGGTTTTGAGCCATAACCCGAAGTGGGGGTGGATGCGGAGGAAAGCCTCGCACACGACGATGAACGCCGAGATATTGAGGAAGGAGTTCGGGGATAGATCGTGGAAATATGATGTCTACTACACAACCTTCTTCTTGCAGACGTTGTTGGGCCTCCAAGTGCAGAGGTTTGTAGGACAGTAGCAAATTTCCCTCAAGTGGATGACCTAAGGTTTATCAATCTGTAGGAGGCGTAGGATGAAGATGGTCTCTCTCAAGCAACCCTACAACCAAATAACAAAGAGTCTCTTGTGTCCCCAACACACCCAATACAATGGAAAATTGCATAGGTGCACTAGTTCGGCGAAGAGATGGTGATACAAGTGGTATATGGATAGTAGATAAAGGTATTTGTAATCTGAAAATATAAAAATAGCAAGGTAACTAATGATAAAAGTGAGCGTAAACGGTATTGCAATGCGTTGAAACAAGGCCAAGGGTTCATACTTTCAACAGTGCAAGTTCTCTCAACAATATTAACATAATTGGATCACATAACTATCCCTCAACATGCAACAAAGAGTCACTTCAAAGTCACTAATAGCGGAGAACGAACGAAGAGATTATGGTAGGGTACGAAATCATCTCAAAGTTATTATTTCCAATCAATCCATTGGGCTATTCCTATAAGTGTCACAAACAGCCCTAGTGTTCGTACTAGAATAACACCTTAAGACACAAATCAACCAAAACCCTACTGTCACCTAGATACTCCAATGTCACCTCAAGTATCCGTGGGTATGATTATACGATATGCATCACGCAATATCAGATTCATCTATTCAACCAACACATAGAACCTCAAAGAGTGCCCCAAAGTTTCTACCGGAGAATCACGACGAAAACGTGTGCCAACCCCTATGCATAGGTTCATGGGCGGAACCTGCAAGTTGATCACCAAAACATACATCAAGTGAATCACGTGGTATCCCATTGTCACCACAGATACGCACGGCAAGACATACATCAAGTGTTCTCAAATATTTAAAGACTCAATCCGATAAGATAACTTCAAAGGGGAAACTCAATCCATTACAAGAGAGTAGAGGGGGGAAGAAACATCATAGGATCCAAATATAATAGCAAAGCTCGCGACACATCAAGATCGTATCACCTCAAGAACACGAGAGAGAGAGATCAAACACATAGCTACTGGTACATACCCTCAGCCCCGAGGGAGAACTACTCCCTTCTCGTCATGGAGAGCACCGGGATGATGAAGATGGCCACCGGAGAGGGATTCCCCCCTCCGGCAGGGTGCCGGAACGAGTCTAGATTGGCTTTCGGTGGCTACGGAGGCTTCTGGCGGCGGAACTCCTGATCTATTGTGCTCCTCGATAGTTTTAGGGTACGTGGGTATATATGGGTGAAAGGGATACGTCAGGGGAGCCACGTGGGGCCCACGAGGGTGGAGGGCGCGCCCTAGGGGGGTGGGCGCGCCCCCTGCCTCGTGGCTCCCTCGTTCCTTTCCTGACGTGCACTCCAAGTTTTTCCGGTAGCTTTCCTTCCAAAAATAACTTCGCTAGTTGGTTTCATTCCGTTTCGACTCTGTTTGATATTCCTTTTCTTCGAAACACTGAAATAGGCAAAAAAACAGCAATTATGGGCTGGGCCTCCGGTTAATAGGTTAGTCCCAAAAATAATATAAAAGTGGATAATAAAGCCCAATATTGTCCAAAACAGCAGATAATATAGCATGGAGCAATCAAAAATTATAGATATGTTGGAGACGTATCAAGCATCCCCAAGCTTAATTCCTGCTCATCCTCGAGTAGGTAAATGATAAAAACAGAATTTTTGATGCGGAGTGCTACTTGGCATAATTTCAATGTAATTCTTCTTAATTGTGGCATGAATATTCAGATCCATAAGATTCAAGACAAAAGTTCATATTGACATAAAAATAATAATACTTCAAGCATACTAACAAAGCAATCATGTCTTCTCAAAATAGCATGGCCAAAGAAAGCTATCCCTACAAAATCATATAGTCTGGCTATGCTCCATCTTCACCACACAAAATATTTAAATCATGCACAACCCCGATGACAAGCCAAGCAATTGTTTCATACTTCTAATGTTCTCAAACTTTTTCAATCTTCACGCAATACATGAGTGTGAGCCATGGACATAGCACTATAGGTGGAATAGAATGGTGGTTGTGGAGAAGACAAAAAGGAGAAGATAGTCTCACATCAACTAGGCGTATCAACGGGCTGTGGAGATGCCCATCAATAGATATCAATGTGAGTGAGTAGGGATTGCCATGCAACGGATGCACTAGAGCTATAAATGTATGAAAGCTCAACAAAAGAAACTAGTGGGTGTGCATCCAACTCGCTTGCTCACGAAGACCTAGGGCATTTTGATGAAGCCCATCATTGGAATATACAAGCCAAGTTCTGTAATGAAAGATTCCCACTAGTATATGAAAGTGACATAGGAGACTCTCTATCATGAAGATCATGGTGCTACTTTGAAGCATAAGTGTAGTAAAGGATAGTAGCATTGTCCCTTCTCTCTTTTTCTCTCATTTTTTATTTTTTTTATTTGGGACTTTTCTTTTTTTATAGCCTCTTTTATCTTTTTATTATTTGGGCTTCTTTGGCCTCTTTTATTTATTTATTTTCGTTCGGAGTCTCATCCTGACTTGTGGGGGAAACATAGTCTCCATCATCCTTTCCTCACTGGGATAATGCTCTAATAATGATGATCATCACACTTTTATTTACTTATAACTCAAGAATTACAACTCGATACTTAGAACAAGCTATGACTCTATATGAATGCCTCTAGCGGTATACCGGGATGTGCAATGACTCAAGAGTGACATGTATGGAAGAATTATGAACGGTGGCTTTGCCACAAATATGATGTCAACTACATGATCATGCAAAGCAATATGACAATGATGAAGCGTGTCGTAATAACGGAACGGTGGAAAGTTGCATGGCAATATATCTCGGAATGGCTATGGAAATGCCATAATAGGTAGATATGGTGGCTGTTTTGAGGAAGGTATATGGTGAGTGTATGATACCGGCGAAAGTTGCGCGGTACTAGAGAGGCTAGCAATGGTGGAAGAGTGAGAGTGCGTATAATCCATGGACTCAACATTAGTCATAAAGAACTCACATACTTATTGAAAAAATCTATTAGTTATCGAAACAAAGTACTACGCGCATGCTCCTAGCGGGATAGATTGGTAGGAAAGACCATCGCTCATCCCCGACCGCCACTCATAAGGAAGACAGTCAATAAATAAATCATGCTCCTACTTCACCACATAACGGTTCACCATACGTGCCTGCTGTGGGAATCAGAAACTTCAACACAAGTATTTGTCAAATTCACAACTACTCAACTAGCATGACTCTAATATTACCATCCTCATATCTCAAAACAATCATCAAGTATCAAAGTTCTCATAGTATTCAATGCACTCTATATGAAAGTTTTTACTATTCTTGGATGCCTAGCATATTAGGATTATTTAAGCAAATTACCATGCTATTTAAAACTCTCAAAATGATATAAATGAAGCATGAGAGTTCATATATTTCTATAATACCACCACCGTGCTCTAAAAAGATATAAGTGAAGCACTAGAGCAAATGACAAACTACTCCGAAAGATATAAGTGAAGATCAATGAGTAGTCGAATAATTATGCAACTATGTGAAGACTTTCTAACATTTAATAATTTTAGATCTTGGTATTTTATTCAAACAGCAAGCAAAACTAAATAAAATGACATCTAAGAATAGCAAACATCATGTGAAGAAGCAAAAACATAGGATCAACCGATACTAACCGATAGTTGTTGAAGAAGAAAGGTGGGATGCCAACCGGGGCATCTCCAAGCTTAGACGGTTGAGACTTCTTGAAATATTATCTTGGGATGCCTTGGGAATCCCCAAGCTTGAGCTTTTGTGTCTCCTTAATTCCTCTCATATCACGGTTTCCCTAAATCTCAAAAGCTTCATCCACACAAAACTTAACAAGGATTCGTGAGATAAGTTAGTATAACACATTGCAAAAACCTTATCATACTCTACTGTAGCAAATCACTAAAATTATTATTCAACATTGTGTACTAAATGCCTCTGCATATTTAATAGTCCTATCCTCAAATAGAATCATTAAAGAAGCAAACATATGTAAACAATGCAAACATAACAGCAATCTGCCTAAACAGGACAGTCTGTAAAGAATGCAGCAACATCCATACTTCCCTAGCTCCAAAAATTATTAAAGAAAATTCCCACTGTAGTAAATTTATCAGAGATTAATATGCAAAAGGTTTCAACATTTTATCACATTCTGACTTTTCTAGGGAATTATTGCAACAGCGGTAAACTTTCTGTTTTCAAACAGCAACATGTGGACTTCTAAAATAGGCATAGTAAAGGCTATCAATGCCACTTTTATTAAAATAAAAGATGCAAAACATTGTTCTAAATAACAGAAAGAAAATCCTAACAAAATAAATTGACGCTCCAAGCAAAACACATATCATGTGGTAAATAAAAATATAGCTCCAAGTAAAGTTACCGATGAACGAAGACGAAAGAGGGGATGCCTTCCGGGGCATCCCCAAGCTTAGGCTCTTGGCTATCCTTGAATATTACCTTGGGGTTCCTCGGACATCCCCAAGATTAGGCTCTTGCCACTCCTTATTCCATAGTCCATCGAATCCTTACCCAAAACTTGAAAACTTCACAGCACAAAACTTAACAGAAAACTCGTAAGCTCCGTTAGTATAAGAAAATAAATCACCACTTCAAGGTACTGTAATAAACTCACTCTTTATTTATATTGGTGTTAAACCTACTGTATTTCAACTTCTCTATGGTTTATAATCTCTTTTACTAGCCATAGATTCATCCAAATAAGTAAACAACACATGAAAAACAGAATCTGTCAAAAGCAGAACAGTCTGTAGTAATCTAGATCAAACGTATACTTCTAGAACTCATAAAATTCTCAAATAAATTGATGGAACTGATGAATTTATCTATTAATCATCTTCTAAAATAATTAACTAAATAGCACTTTCCAAATAAAGATGGCAGCAATTCTCGTGAGCGCTAAAGTTTCTGTTTTTTACAACATGATCGCAAAGACTTTCCCCAAGTCTTCCCAACGGTTCTACTTGGCACAAACACTAATTAAAACATAAAAACTCAATCATAACATAGGCTAGATAAATTATTTATTACTAAACAGGAGCAAAAAGCAAGGAACAAAAATAAAACTAGGTTGCCTCCCAACAAGCGCTATCGTTTAACGCCCCTAGCTAGGCATGATGATTTCAATGATGCTCACATAAAGGATAGGAATTGAAACATAAAGAGAGCATCATGAAGAATATAACTAGCACATTTTAATTCTAACCCACTTCCTATGCATAGGAATTTTGTGAGAAAACAACTTATGGGAACAATAATCAACTAGCATAGGAAGGCAAAAC